>NC_081809.1:11660000-11973125 GCF_030704535.1 Vitis vinifera | reverse complement strand
ATTCAACGTCCAAGTCTCCAACATTTCCACATTTCTTCCAATGCATGAATCTTTCTAACCAAAAGTTTTTTGGCAACTTACCTTCCATCCAAAGTCTTCTATCTTTCCTAAAAAAATCTCAAAATGGTGTCAATCTCAATCTAAAGAAAGCCCTACTCTCTTTTCAACTCAATAGTCATGTCTTCTAATCTCAATGCCAATGCGTGAATCTCCAAGAATCCTAACCTTCCTAAAATTCCAAAACCATCTTCCAAATAGTCTTCCTTTCTTATCTAAAATCTCAAATGCCAATCTTCAACTCTCCAAGCCATGCACACCTTAGAAAATCCTCTTCAATCTCCAATTTTGATTTCCCAAACAACTTCATGTGCATGCCATGTAAGGTGATAAGAGATACTATCCTAAAGTGCACCTAAAAAAATCTTAAAATACATCTAGATGAACTATCCTAAAATGCACCTAGGTGAACTAACTTAAGGTGTACCTAAATAATGAACTAAATATGCATCTAGATGAACTATCCTAAAGTGCACCTAAACTAAGATGTAACTAAGAAATTTCCTAAAATGCAACTAAGTGAGCTAAACTAAAGTGCATCCAAGTGAGCTGAACTAAAGTACATCCAAGTGAGTTAAACTAAAGAGCATCCAAGTGAGCTAAACTAAAGTGAAACTAAGTGAATTGAATTAAACTACAACTAAGTGAGCTAAACTAAAGTGCATCTAAGTGAGCTAAATTAAAGTACAACTAAGTGATCTGAATTAAAATGCAATTAAGCGAGCTAAATCTAAAATGCAACTAAGTGAGCTGAGTTAAAAAATGCAACTAAGTGAGCTAGACCTAAGGTGCAACTAAGTGAATTAAACTAAAGTGCATCTAAGTGAACTAAACCTAAGGTGCCACTAAGTGAGCTAAGCTAAGATGTCACTAAGTGAACTAAACCTAAAATGTAGCTAAATGATCTAAACCCAGAAAATTAGCTATGTGAACTAAACTAAGGTGTAACTAAGGTCACAATCGGGATCCATAAAAATCCCTCAACAATGAATCTCCAAAGGTGGTTAAAAAACATAGTACCACATGAGTAACAATGGACCACCATTGGACAACTATAAGGCATCAACAAATGAAGGAAGACACATAGGATGACATATGCTACTAGGATAAAATGGAGGACCTATAAGCATTTTGGTAATTATGTAAGGTTGCACAAGGAACAATGAACAAAGTGTCTGAATTGAACTAATTAATTAATTAGATGACCCTATGTGGTTAATTCTTCTAGCACAAGAGTTCTAGTTTAAAAGATAAATATGAGATTTAGAAAATCTCATGATAGATAATTAATGATAAGAAGGGTTGCAAAAATATTTTTAGAAATTTTAGTAATTTAATGGAGATATAAAATATTTTGAAAATACTTTCCAAAATGGATTGTTTAATCCATTTTAAGGAAATAAATATTTTTGGAAGTTTTTCATAGATAATATTTTATCCATTAAGGAGTTATTAAAATATTGTGATTTTGGTAGCATTTAATGGAATAAATTATTATGAAGTTTCCATGAGAATATTTGTTTAATTGGAAAGGTATACGGATAAAGAAAATAAATTTGTGAGGAAGTTTGAATATGAGAAATAAAAGTTCCTTTTTGTGGATAAGGTGCTCCTAAGATTTTCAAAATCTCATAAATTGATTATTTCCTTATTACACTTAAGTTTCCAATTTGGAAAATAAATATTTTGAAAATTTTCATTAGAGATAATTTATAATTAAAAGATTATTACCAAAAGCTTAATAATTTGATGGAAATAAATTTATTTGAAACATTTCTTTGATAAAATATTTATTAATTGGATTTGTGTAAGAGATAGAGAATTCATCGTTTTATTACACTAGGTTTCCAATTAAGAAATAAATATTTTTTAAAATTCTTAAAGTAGATAATTTATTCATCAAGGTAATTACTAATGATTTAAAATGCTCTTATGTATCTCAAAAGATTAAATGGGAGAGGATCCTAAGTAAGCCCACGACCTCCATTGTCAAGCCTATCTTGATTTGAGTTCATCATCACCCCATTGGCGAGTTGGGCCCTTGGAATTAAGAGATATGGACTCTCCATTAAAATAAGACTAGAAATGTCTATAGTGGAAGCAACCACCCCACTAGTGGGGTTCCTTACTTGATGATGTTGATAGTTCAAGGACAATAGTTTTACACTTATCATTGGATATGAAGTGGTCGAATCACCCACTACGGTCCCACTTACATTGTCCATGGGCCAAATATAAAGGTAAATTGATATTGCCTTTAGATACCTTCATGGTTAAGGCAAGAAGATCAATTTAGGAAGGTCTCTAACTAGTAATAAGGTCGAGCCCACCATAGGCTTGATTTTTATGATACTAGGATACCCTACAAAAGCACATGTAGTTCGAGAGCACTAAATTTTCGCTAAATTAATTATCAATTGCTACTTAATTATGTCATATGCTTGGTTGTATTCTTTTTACAAATGTCATGTTGGTTTTATTAACACTCTTTTGCACAAAAAACCAAATCCAACTAGTCATTTGGATTAATCTAGATATAGTAACTAATTGGATAAAAGCTAGTTTAGGTGAAGCTAGCTATTCCTCATGAACTAGCCTAGAAAAAGGAAAGAGTTGTAAATGAAATGTGGCATTATACGAATCAAAAGACCAAGTTTCTCATACCTGGATCTTTGGATAATGTGTTGTAATAACAACACGTCTATTACGAAGTACTTTGATATTCTCTTTCAAGTTTGCAAAGGTTATTTAGTGATAAGAGCAAGTCAATTTTGACAAGCTGCCCTTAGGATTGTTATGAACACTAGTATTCATATGATTTTAGAGACATTGTCACTTTCATTCAAAATGGCTACGGTGATTCTCAAAGATTATAAGGTGTTCATATGGAAGTCAAAGGTTCTTCAAGTTCTTCTGTTAAAAAGAAGAAGAACAATGCCAAATAAGAAAAATTTAGGATAAGGAATAAGAAAGCAAGCTCAAGAGTAGGTGATCCTTTGTGACCTTTTGGGACACTAGAAAAGGAATGCCAAATTTATCTAAAGGAAAAAAAAATGAAAGTATACATTATTTTCTTGTTGTTGAATATTTTGTGATGGATTTCACCATTTATGGTGGATAGATTCCAGACCTATAGTCTATAAGTCTCTACAGGGTATTCAACAAGTGAAAATGTTAAATGATGAGATTCTACTTACCCTAACCTCAATTTCAAAGTTAGTTGTGCAAGTTAGTGGAAGGTAATATTTTATATATATATATATATATATATATATATATATAATATTCAATTATCACTTTACCAAAAGATGAGAATAGTTAGATCTCAGGATTAAACCTAGTACTAATCAAACATTTGGTATCTAGACCTAAGTCATATTAATCTAAAGAGGATCCAAAGACCTATCAAGTTTGGAATTTTTTATCCCAAATGATCTTTCAATCTATGAATCCTATATAGATGGTAGAATGATCAAGATGATATAGAACCAAAGAATATTTGGAGATAGTGCATACTTACATGTATGGATTTTTCGATGTTCATACATGGGAAGGGTATGAGCATTACATCTTTTTTAGTGATGATTACTCTAGGTTTGGATATCTATATAGGAAATCCAATGCCTTGGATAAATTCATTGAATTTAAGACGGAATTGGATAACCTATTAGCTAAACATATGGAAACACTTCGATTAGATTAAGGTGATATGTCTAATAAGTTTGATTCTTTCTATTGGAGTATGAGATTATTTCCTAGTTATGTGCACCAAGGTTTCCATTACAAAATAGGAAGGTGGAAAGAAGATATCAAACTTTGATGGACTTCCTCATCTTTTCGTAGATTCTTTTAGGAATATGTCTTATAGACTATGTAATACCTTTTTTTATTGAAATATATATCAATTTATGAGATATCAAAGAGGATTTCAGTGGTCATTACTTTAGACTCTCTATTGTGTCATAATAGTACATGTTATTCTATGGGTTTCCTTTCACTTCTCATTGCCTTATAATCATCCCATGGTGGTTTATTGTCCTTCATTTGGTTTACTATTTTTTAGTCATCTTTGGAAATTCATTGATGAGGAATTTTTATCGATCCTAAGTGTGACCTTAGTGGAATTTTAGTTTAGCTCACTTAGTTTCATTTTAGATTTTGCTCACTTAGTTGCATTTTAGGTTTAATTCACTTAGTTGCATTTTAGTTTAACTCACGCCTTAACTTGATTCACTTAGTTTCACCTTAACTTAGCTCACTTGGTTATACCCTAACTTAGCTCACTTAGTTGCACCTTAGTTTAGTTCACTTAGTTATACCCTAACTTGGCTCACTTACATGCATTTTAGTCCATTTCATTTAGGTACACTTTAGGATAGTTCATTTATATGCATTCTTAGTTCATTTAGGCACATTTTAGGATAGTTTATGTAGTTTCACTTTTAGGAAGGTTCTTAGTTGCACTTTCGGATAGCATTTCATTGTCACCTTACATGGCATCTGCATGGAGGTTATTTTGGAAAGTAAAGGAAAATTCAAAATGAAAGGTCTTTGTGGATTCTTTGGAGATAGAAGGCACAACTAGGATTTTGGATTAGTTGCATAAGTTTCCTTTAGTGAAAGGAAGGTGTACACAACCACACGGAAAGGATAAAGAAAGAAAGTGGTCTTTGGGGATTCTTTGAAGGTTTACACAACCAATGGTAAGAAAAAAATAAGATTTTTTTTTTTTTTTTTTGTGCTTATTGGAATATATGAATGGCATGGAATAGGATTTCTTTTGAAATATATAGGAAGATACGATTTTCAAAATTGGAGAAATGTAATACTCTTTTGGGTGATTCACGACAAAGAGATTTGAAAAGTATGACAAGACATGATTTTGAAAATTTGAGAAAGTTAAAACTCTTTTGAGTGATTCACGACATGGGTATTTGATGATATGTAAGACGAAATTGGAGTTTAAGGAAATGAGGATACTCTTAATGCATGGTTTCAAAGAGTTTGAAATTTAGGGGATTCTCTCTGGTGGATGATTTTGGGAGTCAAAGATTGAGAAGACTCTTTGAGATTCATGCATTGGCATGAAGATTGGAAGACCCCATATTGAGTTTAATTTTGATAGGACTCTCTTGGTCTACAACAGTTGCCATGGGGAATTTTTAGGTGACTCATAACATTGGAAATGGATCACCACAACATGAAAGTTTAAGGAAGGTAGTTTTTTTTTTAGAGACGAAAATGGAGATTAGGGGGACTCCACGATTGCCATAAATATTTTTGGGGGATATTCATGTCATTGGAGGTTAGGTTGTGGCACACACAACATTGAGATTAGATAAGAGAATCACATATTGGGATTCTTTTAGGGATCATACCATTGAAGAAAATAAGTAGGTTGTCATATAGGAGTTGGAAGAAACCATATTGAGTGGAGAGAGTCCACGGCCTTGGAGTTGGAGATTAGATAGGAGGCTTATAGATTGGGATTCTTTTAAGGATCATGTCATTGAGAGAGATAGGCGAGTTGCCATATAGGAGTTAAAAGACACCATATTAAGTGGAAAGAGTCTACGGCCTTAGAGTTGGAGATTAGATAGGAGACTCATGGATTGGGATTCTTTTAGGGATCACACTACTGAAAGAATGACCATCATTTGAGATACACTACTGTCATTTGGATATATGAGATTAAAGTTTTTAAAGAAGAATGGACTCTCTATGCTCATGGTTTTGGAGTTCTAGAGGCCATTGAGATTGTTTTTTCAAGGCTACCATAAGATTCTCTTAGAAAAGATGGTTGTCAAATAATTGAAAAGAAAAGGTGAAGCCTTTCAATGCTAAAAAGGGTCCCTTTAATTTTCTTGCTATCTTGATTAAAATCACCTTTTTTTGTTTTTTTTTTCTTTATAGCATGCTTAGATATAGGAATTATCTTTGGTTGGTGTGAATGCATAGGCCACGCAAATTTTTGGTATTCATTGATTGGATAAATATTGAAGATGAATGATTGTTTATGCTTAGGGTTATTTCATTCATTGTTTCACCTATTATTTCTATTAATTTATTTTAGGCTTCTTTGTTATCACATGAGATGAGGCCTTGCACCACTTGGTACCTTTACTTTGGTTCTATTTATTTGATTATTTCTTTGAGATATTTGAGTTTAGGTTTAGGTATTGTCTCTCACACATTCACACACACACCTATTCTTGTTTTGAGTTTGATTTTCTTAGTTTCATCCTAAAATCCTATGTGAGTTGATTGCTTTAAAATATTTTTTTCAAGGGTTTTTCCTATAAAAAAAAATTGACTTTTCCATTTTCTAGATTAATCTTAGATCTTTAGGTTATGAAAAAAAAAAAATCAGTTTTTGAAAAGCATGCAACAATGCTTCAATTGGTATGCAATTTTCTTACTAATTTTCATTGTTTTTCTTGATTTTTGTATAGATGAATCCAAGTTCATGGCTCCAAATAAAATGGAATGATTCTTTGTCTTGATTAGCTAACTAATGATCATATGAGCTTAAGGATGCATGGATTAAATTCATGTATATCAAATAGGGACTTGGTGAATCCCTACATACATTCAACTTTAAAAAGCCTATTGCCACTATTTGTTATATTACTGACCTTTGTGATGAAAAATTTGAATCGAGACAGTTAGAGTTTTTCTAAAAATACATTAATGTTTCATTTTATTTTATATTTCTAACTTCCTAAACTTGTCAAAAAATAATAATAATAATTTGGGCTCAAGAGCATTTTTCAATTGAGATATCTAAACCAATTTTTACATAGGTTCCATTTTAACCCTATTCTACATATTCGAATTGATTTTTCAAAATTAAATCATTTCTTGACTTTCTTAAATTTTTTTTTTATATATTTCCTTAATTTACACTTAAAGTTAATTTTAGGACCCTACTTTATTGAAAATCATTTTCCCAAGTAGAAGAAAAAAAAATTATTTTTCCTATATCTTTTGCACAAATCCTTTTCTATAGTCAAGGATGATTTGGATTAATTTAAATATGCTTCATGTGCAATTAAATCAAATTGTTATTGTTTCTATAAAATAGGAATGTTTTGTATAATTTTTTTCTTGATTTTATCATGCTTCAGGTTAGTAAAATAAATTTGTTTTGATATGTTATTGAAATTTGCTCTATTTCTAACCATTGTATTACCTCATCTTATTTGGATTTCTTTGATTTTTTACTTTGGATTTGATTGTATGTAATAAGACTTTGCCCATGATATTATATTCATTATTAATCTAATCTCTTTGGCCTTATGAAAGTGTTTTATATGCTATCAAGGTAAGTTTTCTATTTTCTTCGTCTACTTGTTTCTATTGGTACGTATGCTTTGTTCTCATGATTGTTCCATCTTGCTTTGCTTGGTTCCCATATTATTATTTCTTTGTTTCTTAATCTGAATTATATATGTTATGGGATTTTTGCTATATATTACTTATGAACTAACCTTGTTATTTTATGAAAATGCTTAGCATATTATAAGGTACGCTCCTTCATTTCTTTGTTTATGTGATTCTTTGAGTGATTTTTAATTATGCTTTCATCATTATTTTGCTATATACTCCTAGATTTTTTGTATTTATGATTAACAAATCAATTTTCATAATTACCTCAACTTAATTAGTAGATACTTTTATTTAAGGCTTAAAGAGATGCTACTTTATGGTACTTCTTGATAAGTAACCTGATCCCCAACTTAAACTTAGTTTTCAAAGACATGTCTTTCCAAATAAGCATTTACTTTTTTAGGGTTTCATTTCTTATTTTATTTTCTCTTTAAAAAATAAATAAAAATAAGTGACAACTCCAATTTTTACAAAAATAAGTTTTTTTGCTAAAAAAATGAGTGTCACTATCGAGTGGAAACGTATGTGAAAAATGCAGGTCCATAGTTGTCTTTATAGTCAGGATCATCAGAAAATGTTTATTGATACAAATGTCAAATTTCTAATGAAGATTATATGATAAGGAATAAGGCACAGTGATATAGATTAGAAAATACATTAGAAGATAGTCACACTCTTATAAAAATACTTGAAGAGATAAAATGTGTAAGTTGGTCTATAAGATGAACACAGGAGTAAATGGATAGGTTGAAACTTATGTGACTAAGACTATAGTTAAAGGTTATAGTTTGAAACTTTGTTTCAACTGTGGAAAACCTTTTCAACAGTGGTCATACTCAAATCCATCAAAGTATTCTTATTTATTGTGATGCATCTCATTTATGAGATATAGGAACCAAGCATTTTCATAACAAACGGCCTTGTGTATACAAAAAGATGTAAGGAAGCATGGTGATGTTCTTAAATCTTGTAGGTGGATGACAATCTACTAATTGGGAATTATGTGTCTTCTTAGGTGATTGATCCTAAAGACGTGTGATCAGGAACTCTATGGACCCACAAAAATTCTTTTAGCAGAATTTGACTTATCCTCTTAGTGAGTTAGAGTATGTCATTTGATTATATAATAAGAGAACTTGTAATCTAAGGATTGTAGAAGTAGTCTTGAAAGATTGATAGTTTTCACCTTGTTAAACTATGGATGACTAGTTCATAGGGAAACTGTATACAATGGATAATAAGTCATGGACCCTAGCACTTAGTGTCTCATTATAATATACATAGGATACTAGAGTGCAGTTGATGCTCCATAGTAGGATGTTAAGTCAACTTTAGAATTGGATTATGAGGAACTCACTACTATCCTATGGGTCTTAATGGTTCTTGCTCGAGCTCATATTAAATGGGTTTTTAGTTCACTTATATACATAAGGGCATTTTAATAACTACACAAGGTTGCATAAGGGTAAATAAATGGTATTTCTATACTAGGCTAATTAATTAATTGAAGCCTTGTTAGGTTAATTAATTAATTAATTAGAAACCTTTTTCTGGCTAAATTAAATGACCCAAGCCCATGGTAGGCTCAAGTCGCTTAAGCCAAGTAGAAAGGTTATAAATACCCTCTTAGGGGGTTAGGACTACAATCTTGTTCCCTCTCCCTTCAGTTCACTGAGAGAAAACCCTAGCCTCTAACCTTAATATCTCCAACATCTCAGTGCCTAGATTCAAGAAGGAGTCATCGGGTGGATGATTTTTGTGTTTACAAGATCAATACGGTATTAGAGTTTTCTACATTGATAGGAATCGATCCGAGAACATCTGAATCACATGTATGACACCCTTTTCTAAATCTTTGGTTTGTTTTTAGTTTTTGAATACCAAAGTTTTCCATTGTGTGATAGATCTAAAGAGGCTAGGATAGGATTGCATGTACCATATTGATCTAGGGCCTAGAAACAGAGTAATCTAAGGTTTCCAAACAATTGGTGTTAGAACCCTAGGTTAAGTTATTGCATGTCAAATCCATTCTAGGATGTGCTTACTTGGTTTTGTAGGTATGTCTATTCATCCTATGGTCTAAAATGAATGAATGAATGAATGTTATTATGATATTTATAATTGTAGTTGAATGAACAATTCTTTCTTTCTTTAGATTAGCTTGTAAGTTTCATGGTTAGGAGCATAAGATTTTTATATTTGTATGTAAAAATCACATTTTATTCATAGATGGATTGTAAGCTCATTTTTGGCGAAGTATAGAATTTTTCTTAATGTGAAAAATCATATTTTTATCCATCTTTGATGACCCAAAAGCAAAGGTCGAAGCTTTCTTGCTTTTAGGAACATCCATGGTGCAAAAAATCATTCAAAAGGGTAAGCCTTTCTAGTGGAAAAATAGCAAAGTTGTAGAAATAGCTCTCGATGTACGAAGGCAGGATGCATCACTCGAGCGCTTAGATTACCACTTGAGCGGTTGGATTAGCACTTGAATTACCTCAAGCACCCTTTTAGAAATTTTGGCTGCTTGAGTGCAAGTGGCGATAGTTCGACAATTTTGGGGGTTTTTTTAGGGTTTTTTTTTCTAACCCTATTTTTTGTTGTAGGAGATTTTGATAAATTCGAATACTTGATATTCCAAATTAAGATTATCAAAATTTGTGACAAGATCTTGAAATGCCATGGGGAAATATTTACTTTATTATTTTCTTATTTATCATTTTATTTTATTTATGTTTAATTGCTCATATTTCATAAGAATAAAATATTTTGGATTTTCTTAAGGAAAATAAATTTTCATTAGACGATTCTTTCTAAAGTTATTTATTTAAATTGGTTGTTGTTAAATAAATTGTTATTCCTTTTTTTAGTTCACTTGGTTATGGATAGGTGGTTCTCCAAGCTCTCCCCCATTAAGAGAAGGAGAATAACACCTATGGTGGTCTACCGGGCTCTTCTCCCTAAGAGAATGAGGAAACCACTCGGTTTGGATATGGATAGTTCAAGGATAAAGAATAAGAAAGTAATTCTTTTAACATAGGAGTCCCAATTTAAAAAAAAATAACAAATTTGGAAAATCTTATGATAGATAATTTATTTTAAGAAAGATTACCAAAATATTTTGGAAGTTTTAGTAATTTAATGGAAGTATAAAATATTTTGAAAATACTTTCCAAAATGAATTGTTTGATTTCTTTAGGGAACTAAACATTTTTTTAAGTTTTTCATAAATAATATTTTATCCATTAAGGAAATTACTAAAGGCATGCTTTTTGAAGTATTTAATGGAATAAATTATTATGAAAATTAGATTCCATAAGAATATTTATTAAATTGAAAATTGTAGGAATAAGAAAATTAAATTTACAAGGAATATGAGAACTAAGGTTCCGCTATTTGGATAAGATGTTCTCAAAGTTTTAAAATTTTATAAATTGAAAGTTTTTTTATTATATTAGAGTTTCCAATTTGGAAAATAAATGTCTTTTGAAACTTTCATTATAAAAAATTTATCATTAAAGGTTATTACCAAAAGGATTTTTAGTAATTTGATGGAAATAAATTTCTTTGAAAATATTTCCTAAACAAAATATTTATTAATTGGAATTATGTGAAGAAGGAGAATTTTTATGAAAATAGATTTTAAAATTTGAGATTGGACATTTTATCAAAATTTATTCTTGGATAAATTTCTTTCATGGAAATTTTAAATTTTTCATATGCACATTTTCTTAGTGCATTAGGTTTTCAATTAAGAAATAAATATTTTTGAAAATTCTCAAAGAATATAATTTATTCATGAAAGTAATTACTAAATTTTTTTAAAAGAAGTCATTTTTTCAAAAGATTAAGTTGGAAAGGGTCATAGCCTCCAAAATCTAGCTCATCTTAATTTTGGGTGCATCACCATCCTAAAAAATAGGGTGACTCAAGGAATCAAGGGGTATAGACTATCCTATTTGGACGAGACTATATATGTTAATAGTGAAAGTGGTCAATCCTAAAGATGGAACTCTTCAATTGGTAACATTGATGTTAAGGATCTTAGTTATACACTTAACTTAAACAGAAGTAGTAGAATCACCTAAAGTGGTTCCACTTGCGTGAGCTAAGAGCTAAACTAAAAGTTATGTTAATCATTACATTAGGATAACTTTTAGATAATATGTTGTAATAGCAATACATGTCTATTGTTGTGGTCTATGATAATATCTTTAAAGTTACAAGGATTATTTGGTGATAAGTGCAAGTCAACAAGACAAGTTGCCCTTAGGACTATTATTAACACCAAGATTCATGTGATCTTAGATATCTTACCAAGTTCCTTTAGGATGGGTAATTGGATTCTCAAATATTAGAAGAGTGTTCATATGGAAGTAAAGATTATTCAAGCTCTTTTATTAAGAAGAAGAACACCGAATAAGGAAAGTTTAGGAGAGGAAATAAAAGAGAAAGCTCAAGGGCAAATGATTCCTTTGTGACCTTCTAAGACACCAGAAAATGAATGTCCAGTTTACCTAAGGAAAAAAATGAGAGTATACATCATGTTCTAGTTGTCGATTACATGGTATTGGATTTCACCAATTATGATGAATATGTTCCAAGCCTACAATTTGTAATATTTTACAAGGTTTTTCAACAAGTGAGAAGGTTACATAATGAAATTGCATTTAGTTTAACTTCAATAGCAAGGTTAATTGTATAGGATAGTGGGAGGTATTACATTTTTTATGTGAAACTTCATTATCACTTTGTTTGTCAAATAATGAGAGTATTCAAATCTTACTAGTAGGAATAAACCTAGCACTAATCAAACATTTAGTTTTTAATTTCTAGGTCATGTTAATCTAAACAAGATCCAAATATTGATCAAGTCTAGACATTTTGATTTCAAAGAATCTTCTAATCTATGAATCCTATATAAGTGATAAAATGAATAGGAAGCATATTTATTTCTAAAAGATATAAATTCAAGCAATGTTTAGGGTTAGTGCACATGTATGAAACTTTTGGAGTTCATACATAAAGAGGATATGAATACTTCATCACTTTCATAGATGAATACTCTCGGTTTGAATATATATATCTAGTACATAAAATGTTATTAGGGCTCAAATCAATACTTCATATGTGGAGTTGTGAACACATTATGATCGATAATAGAAGATTTTCTATTTGTTGTTTTCTTCTTCTTCTTTTTTGGCTAGAAGGGCCCCAAACCGACCCTTAGTATATAAGAGGCGTGAACGCATTGTGATTGAGAGTAGAAATGGGGCACTTAAGCACTTTATAATAAAATGATAAGACCATTATTGGATTCCTCACCTAAAAAACAATGAGTCGATATAAAGGAGGATGTGCCACTTACCAACTTTTGCCTTAATTTTATAATATGATACGTGAGAACCACTCATCAACAACCATCTCCCAAATTGTGGAATGTGGATAAGAGCATATACTTCACTCTTTCACCAACCTCACCGTACCACCACGTGGGTTGTCACTTCTCATATTCTCCTTTTCTCCTTTTCATTCCTTTTTATTTTTTATTATTTATTTTTATTTAAATATATATATATATATATATATATATATATATATATATTATATATATCAAGGTGGATGAGAGGTCTTTGCGTGAGTTCCGTCAATCACTGCGAAAGCTAAGACTCATTATACAAATTCAGGAAAAATCTAATTAAAAAATGAAAATAAAATAAAGTAAGGAAAAAAAGGTGAGCCACTGAAGGTTGGGCCTTAATGAGCGCTAGGTGGCCACGTGAATATGTGATTTATGTGGGAGTCGGTGATTGGTTACCATTCTCTTGGTGGGTCCCACTACCAATCCAGCTTTCAGCTTTGTGGACCCCACGTTCTCGCCCTGCGAGTCAACCAGATTCCACGATTTGACACAAGAATATCGTCTCATATCACTTTAATTGAGATGAGCTAGAAGATAAAAAATAAATAATGTGTTGATTTTATTTTTGCAATAATTGAAGTATTTTCAAAATAAAAACTATTTCACTATTAGTAAAAATAATAACAATAATAATCAAACCTTAAAATGAAACATAAATTAAAATAATACTCACAACTTTAAAAAAAAAATCTATTTGAATATTAAATAGAATTTAAGAAATATTTTATTTATTATTTTTTTAATCTTAAAATATTAATTATCATAAAGATTTAATTATTAAAAATTAAAATATATTTTAAAATTTTTATTTTTTTCAATATAAATCTCTAAGATGTTTATGTCTTACGTAAAATTTATCATTCCTTTTTAATTTTAAAAATAATAAACAGAAAATGTTTTCTAACAAATATTTAAGTTTTTTTTAATAATTTATCATTTCAAGTATTTAAATTTAAATTAAAAAAAAAACTATTAACTTACCAAACCATTATATGCCAAGGTTAATCTATTTTTTTCTTTTCTCCTTTCTTTTATCTATTATAAATATTTTTTTTTAGGAGAGAAAGGACAGTGAAAAAATGGAAACTTCGAAAACTATGTCAATTACACTTTCAATTTTTCCTTTTCTTCGTTCTCTTCTATTTTTCTTTATACTTTTATATATATATATATATATTTTGCTATTCTCGTTAAATAACACTCATGATGAAAATATATTTGATTTTTATACATTTTTCTTTTAAGATAAATATTTGTAACATCCCTCTTAGGGGATAATCTTTAGGTATTTTGAAAATTTTAAAAAATCTATTTAACTTAATTTAGAGATATTTATGTATTTTGAAAATTTATATAGATTTATGTAGAATATTCATGTATAAAAAATATATAAGCGATATATTTATGGGCTCTAGAGTTTTATACGTGATTTAACCATTGTGTCTTGTAGCTGGGTATTGGGGTGTGACAAGTACTATTTTGAGTCACTAATGTGGGTTTTCCATTATAAGATTCTTGTTATATTTTAAACTTTTATTTACTTCTTTCTAATTTGTTTTGGAACGAGAATCATGAATAGAGGTACAGCATAATGAATTCTTACCCAATTAAACAAATTCGTTTTGAATTTCTTATTTTTCTTTTTTCTTTTTTCTTTTTTCTTTTTTTTAAAAAATTGTGCTTTTATTACTTTTGTTGGAAAAATGTTAAAAGGTTTATTCTGATATTATCTGAGTTTGAATTTTTAATTTTTAAATTATATTCTTGATTGAAAATACATATGATTTTTATACATTTCCTTTTACATTAATATTATTTTATTTTTATTTTTTTTCAAAATTCACATACATATTTTTTTCATTAAAAAAAGTTTCATCACAGACCAATTATGATTTTAATTTTAATTTTAATTTTTTTTCTTATTTCCGTTACTTTGATTTTAATTATTTTTTTATTTCTTTTTTTTTTTACTTTTAATGAGTTGTTTTTATACTTCTATTATTTTTATTGTTTTCACCTAAGTTTTTATTTTTTGAACTCATATGTTTATTACATATTTTTGGCTTTAAATTATCTATATTATGTTGTCAAAATTAAAATACACTCCTTTTTTCCTTAAAATTATCTTTATTATGTTATCAATATTTATAATAAAAAAATAATCCTTCTCAACCATTGAATGTTTAATTTGATATAATTTTTTTTTATTTTTTTCAAAATTATGCTCTTGATAAAATGTTATTTGATTTTTAAGCATTTTCCTCTTACATTAATATTATTTTAAGTTTACTTTATTTTTAAAAAATTCATGTACATATTATGGTTTTTTCCTCAAATTAGTTATCTTTTTAAATTTATATGGTTTCCTTATTTCCATTGAACAAAAAAAAATTGAGTGAATTTTGTATTTGAGTTGCTTAATTTTCATTATAGAATAAAACCAAAAAATAATAAATAGAAGAGAATAAATTGAAATGGTAAGAATAAAATGTTTATAAGGTTTTTAGAAGTGACAATCGTACGAAGTATTTTAACAAGATTTTGGGGCAATTTTTTTTTAGGAAAAGGCATTGTTCATCAAAGTTATTGTAACGATGTTCCACAACAAAATAGGATAGCCAAAAGAAAAAATAAACATTTTTAGAAGTTGTACAAACATTACTTTTTACAAATAATGTTCCCAAATATCATTGGAGTGAACCAATTTTACGACCATTTATCTCATTAACAGAGTTCCTTAAAAAATCTTGAGGTTCAAGCCACTATTAGAAGTTTTTCAAAACATTTACCTTACATCTAGGCTTACATATTCCTTACCTTTAAAAATATTTGAGTGCACTATTTTTATTCACAATCATGGAAAAGGGTGTCGTAATCTAGATCCTAAAGCTAGAAAGTGTGTTTTCATGGGTTTTGCACCAAATTCGAAATGGTACAAATGTTACGATCCAATTTCAAAAAAATAATGTTTGTTGTCATGAATGTTTCTTTTTTTAAAAAAAATAAATCATTTTTTACTACTTATCTTCAAAGGAGAAAGAGAAAGAAAGGAAGATTTGAAAGATTCCGAATTTCCAAGTTTTTTTCAAACTTCACCAGAAAATTGTGATGTATGTCTAGGTTTTTTCAAACTTTGCTAGATTCTAATTTAGGAAAATCTAATCAGTTTTTTGAAACAACAAATTCTGACTTAAATTTGAATTTTGAAACTAAATTTGATCCTAATCAAGCAAGAAAACAAAAACTTCTATGTCTAGTGAAACAAATTCTAGTCAATCTCTAAAACCATCACAGAATCACAATCCTGCTAGCACCGAAAATAGAGGAAAAATAGGTTTGGAAAAAATATTTGGAATAGTTTATGAGAAGAAGTATCCAAATCAAAGAAAAGAAATCAACGTTTCTCTACCAAGTCATGAATCCAATCCAAGTCAAGTTCAAGAGTCTTCAAGTAATTCTCAAACTATGTTAGATAAAATCTCTCAGCCTTGCTCCAATTCTCCAAATGAGTCATTTAATGATTTAGATGTACCCATAGCAGTTCATAAAGGAAACAAGTCTTGTACTAATCATCCAATGTCCAAATTTGTGTCCTACGAAAATCTTTCATCATCTTTTTTCCTTTCACTTCTCAACTTTCTTGTGTAGAGATTCTAAAGAATGTAGAGGATATACAAGTTCCAAAGTGGAAGAATGCAGTACTTGAGGAGATGAGAGCACTTGAGAAAAATAAGGCATGGGAAATTGAAGACCTACCGAGAGGAAAAACCACAGTGGGCCGCAAATAGGTGTTCACCACCAAATACAAGTCAGATGAGACTTTAGAAAGGTATAAAGCGAGACCGGTGGCCAAAGGTTTCACACAAACTTATGGCATTGATTACTTTGAGACTTTTGCACCCGTGGCAAAGCTAAATACTGTAAGAATAGTCTTATCACTTGCAACAACCTTGGATTGGCCTCTACAACAATTGGACATCAATAATGCTTTCTTGAATGGAGATTTGGAAGAAGAAATATATATGGATCCTCCGGCAAGGTTTGAACAAGGGTTTGGATTAAAGGTGTGTAGGTTAAAAAAATCATTATATGGTCTCAAACAATGTTCCACTTCTGATAGGAGCTTTATGACACACACATTTTTGCATATATTTCCATCTTCATGATAGTGTATTATATTCATTTTAGGGAATGAAATAACACTCGCTTTAAAGAAGAATAAAACATTCGCTTTAGGGAATAGTCACAAGTATTCTAACCATAAGATATCAATTTGTAATTTTTTTTTCATAAATATGCTATCTTAAAAGAATGTTTGGCTTACTTAAATGCAAGTTCTATATTCATATCATAGAGATGGAGCTTAATATACACCTATTCCCATCCAGTGCCTCAAATGGAGTCATTATCAAACTAGCTTGTAAGTTATTATCATATGCAAATTCATAAGGGAAAGATACAAATCCCAACTCCTAGGGTAGAATCCGAAAAGGAAAAGCCCTAGAGTTGTCATTATTATAAACATCCTCAAGTTAGAAAAGGATCCTATCCTAGGTTAATATAGCCATTATTTTAAGAGTAGAAACATCTTATAAGAGTTATTTCTCTTATGCAACAATGATAGTCTAGTGTCATAGTAACGCAAACTAGAACAAGTTAGCACAATATTTAAACTTGACAATAGAGGTTCTCTAGCATGCTTGTACATATATCATCAAAATGAGGAAGATAGCCCCATATTGCTACAAGAAAATTCTCATAGCAAAGAGAGTTAAGAATGGACTCTATGTGTTTGATGACTTCATGCTTCTACCATCATTAAAACCACTATTAATCTCCTCTTCTACAACTTCTTGTGAGTCCTCCACTTCTTCATTTCATAATCATGTTTCTAGCTCCTTTCAATGTAACCTTGAATTTTGTATTGAAACTAATGATTCTCTTGTTTCTTTGAATACTTTAAATCTATGGTATCACAAACTTGGACATTCATCCCTCAAAATTGTAAAATCTGTTCTATGTAATTGCAACATTTCTATTCTTAATAAAATGCAATTTTTCTTTCACTTAGCTTGTTGTTATGACAAAATTCACAAACTTCCCTGTTCTTCTTCTAACACTATTTACACTCAACCCCTACAACTTATACATTTTGATTCATGGGGTCCCTCTCTTGTTCAATCCTTTAGTGATTATCACTACTACATTCACTTTGTTGATAATTACTCAAGATTTTCTTTGATTTTTTTTAGACATAAGTTAGTTGCATTTCAAGCCTTTTTTAATTTTGAAGCTCAAGTTGAATTATAACTTGGTTTTAAAATCAAAGGCATACAAACAAATTGGGGTGGAGAATATTGAGCTTTCACAAATTTTTTAACCTTAAATGGCATTATTCATCAATACTCTTGTCCTTACACTCAAATAAAATGACTTCATTGAAAAGAGACATAGAACAATTGTAGAACATGGTCTCACCTTGTTAGCATCTACTTCATTTAATGAATCTTCCTTTCCTTTTGTTCATAAAATTTAGTCATATTCACCCTATTTTGTTTTGCCATTTTCTCATACTCCTTCTACTCCCCCAATAATCTCATCCTTTGGTAGCTTTGCTCTTCAAGAAGTTGTTTAATCCATTAATAATGTTCATCATGCTTTAGAACTTGTTGCTTATCCTCTTGCTACTAATGATTATGTTAGTGATGTTGGTCATAGAGCTCCATCACGGGACATAGCATCTATTCCAATGCAGGCTTGTGATGTTACTCATCCTATGGTTAATTGGTCTAACCTATGAACCTACTTGTGTTAAGGAAGCTTCACATATGAATTGTTGGAAACAAGCAATGCTTAATGAAATATATGGCTCTTTTGAAGAATAATAAAGGGTCCTTAATGTTATTACCACTCAAAAGAAAGCCCATTGGTTCCAAGTAGGTGTTTAGAGTGAAAGAAACCCTAATGGATCCATTTAAAAGTATAAATCCAATTTAGTTGCAAAAGGGTTTTATCAAGTTACTAGTCTTGATTCACTAAAACTTTCAATCTAATTGTTAAACCTACAACTATTTGGGTTATGTTTACTATAACTTTATATAGAGATTGTTTAATTCGTCGGCTAGATGTTAATAATGCTTTTTTGAAAGAAGTGTTACATGAGAAAGCTTTTATGGAACAATTTGTTGGATTTATATAGTCAAATCAATCTTAGCTTATTTGCAAATTACATAAAGTTTTGTATGACTTAAAATAGGTACCAAGACCTCGATTTGAAAGGTTGAGTGCAACCCTATATTCCTTTGGATTTGTAATGCCAGATCAAATCAATCTCTGTTCATTTATGTGATAGAAAGTCATTCTACTTATATTTTTGTTTATGTGGATAACATTCTTATAACCGACAATAGTGAATAAGTTGTAATGCATCTAATTACCATTTTAAATAGAAAGTTTACTTTAAAAGATCTTGGGGAAGTCAACTATTTTTTAAGGATTCAAGTGAAGCATGCTACTAAAGGTATTCACCTCTCTCAATGAAAATACATAATAGATCTATTATGAAAAGCCAAAATGCAAGAAGTCAATCTTATTTCTACTCCTATGACTAGTGGATAGAAACTTTTAGGCTATGGAAATAAATCAATTAAGGATGTGAAGTTGTATAGATCAATTGCAAGAGCTTTACAATATGTAATAGTTACTAGGCATTAAATTACCTAGTATTGATATAATTTGTCAATATATGCAAGCTCCATTGGAATTCAATTGGAAAGTAGTCAAAAGAATTCTTAGATACTTTAAAGGAACTCTTCATCATGGGTTACATCTAAGAAGGTCTTATGTTCTTGATCTTGTAGCATTCTGTGATATTGATTGGGCCTTTGATCTTAATGAAAAGCAATCAACTTTAGGTTTTTGTGTATATTTTGGTCCAAATTTAATCACTTGGTAATCAAAGAAGCAATATACTATGTCGATATCACGTATAGAGAAAGAGTATAGAAGCTTAGCTAGTTTGGTCATAGAAATTACTTAGTTCTGATCTCTTCTCTCAAAAATTAGAATCACTTTGCCTACACCACCAATTATTTGGTGTGATAATCTTAACATTGTTATATTAGTTGTCAATCCAATATTATAGTCAGGATAAAACACATCAAATTGGATTTTTATTTTGTCTAGGAAAAAGTTCTACAATGAAAGTTTTTAATTCAACATGTGTTTTTCATTGATCAAGTAGCAGATGTCTTGACAAAAAGTATCTCTAGCACTTAGCTAGTTTGCAAATTTAAGAATCAAATTCAAAATAGAAAATCTTTTTACCCAGAGTTTGAAGGGGGATGTTAAGAGATAGTCTCATATTGTGACAAGATCTTGTAAACGTGTCACATACGGACTAGTTTTCTTCTATCATTGTTAGAGAGTTTATTAGATTTACTAACTATATATATATATCAATGTAATAACATAATTAAGTGTGAAAAGAAAAGAAAAGAAAATATTTTTCTCTCTCTGATTACTTTTTTTATCGCCTTTGTCTTTCTTATTACTTTCTTTATAAGTCTGGTAGGTCACTTCGTGTCAAAATATAAGAGCTTTTGCCCCAATAATTAATTTTGTTACTTGTTTTTTTTTCAAATAGAACAAGTAAAAATCTATTTTATATCAATAAACCTTACTATAGTAAGATTTTAAATTTTGAACATAAATTAAACTAACAAATATAATTTTTCTAAAATTTTTGACACTTTAATCTAAAAAACAAAAATGTAATGAAGCACATTTGTAGCCACCATTTTATACACTACTTGTATAAGCGCTCGTGTCTAGGACATTTGTAACGGAGGGAGGATTGGAGTACTATATATATATATTTCATGGTTCGTTACAATAAGTGTGTGTGTCTTATATGTAATGACATTGCGTGTGTGGACTTTAATTCTAGAATGATCACAGGATGTTTGCAAGCTTTTTGGATTAAATACCAAACGGGGAAATGTGATTCTGCCAACATGGCCTTATCGATTGATTAGGTGATGGCGTAAAGAGGCCCCTCTTGATAGATAGTGCTGGAAGGGTTCCTTCTTTTTGGCATGATGTTAAGATGGGTTGCATCCTTCTAGGGGCACCTAATTGACAATTACCTAATTTTGGTATCACCGATACATAAATGTGTATATATATACATATGGATGACATGTGAATTTTGTAAGAGACATGTGAATTTTGTTAGGGTGTAGAACTTTAATAAGAGATTCGCGTTGAAAACAACTGTCTAGAGCATTACGTTTCAAAATTGGACTGGGACAGTGTTTATAGATGTGAGCCAATGAAGGGCGGTCAATAAAGTCCGCCTCTGCTGAAAATAGACCACATTCTCTCTCTCTCCTTTTTTATTAATCCTGAGGATAAATTGAAGAAAGCAAAAAATGCACTCTCAAACTCTGGAACAGTAGAAACCCCTGATGATGAAGTGACATATAGATGCTACCTTCTTGAACCCATAAATATAAGTGACTTTTATGGATTGGATCCACCATGGCCATGTGCAAACCGGTATTTTCTGGGACCATATATCTACAGAGTCAATGCAGAAAAAGGCCTCAGATCAATACATATCATATGCCCAGTTGTTGATGATGTTATGACAGGTGCTGCATATTCTGTGAACCAAATGCTTCCACTTCTCCCTGACTGAAATCCAACTTCCCACCCACCATATGCCTAGCTAATCTGGTGCGTGGCTCTCCACTGCTCATCAGCTACTCTTCACTCGACCAATCTTCATTTGCGGGTCACCCCTTGCTGGCTTCCTCAGCTGTACCGGATTATTTTTCTTTTTCTCAAGGAATTTGGATTTAACTCATCATTACCTCTTCCAGTTACAGCTTGCCTTTTTGAATGCCCCAATTAATTGGCTCACTTCATTCATTTATATGTATATGTATATGTATAGGACCAACATTTAATTCCAACAGCTTAAAAGAGGAGAAGAAGTAGACAATCATCAATTCTTCACTCAGTCATTATGTCAAATTTACAGTTGCAAACTATTCAAATGGGGAACCACTATGGACTCCTACATATTCTCACGCTTGAAGAAAACTTGGTGGGGGGGACTGGAATTCATGCAGAAAATAATTTGGACCGACCAAATTGTTATCCTGCTTTCATATGTATGTTGATTTGTGAATGGTTTAGAGGGTAAGCGTCCACTGAATGAGAAGACAAGGTGCGCTGTTTGTGTAACAAGAAACCCCACCCACCCAGCCCTTCCAAGACATGCCATAAATAGGCCGAAAGGCTTAGGTGCTTGTTATTTTCAACTCCCATCTACTCATCAAATGGACATCCAACACAACAGTTATATATCTTCTCTTTATGACCTCATCCAAAGGTATGACGAGCTAATTAATGTAAAGCCTGCATCTCCTACACTTGAAACAGTGCAGCAGTATGTACATATGTCATATATCATATATGTGGAGTTGTAGTAGTGAACTTGAAAAAAGGACAAGTGATGTGAGAGGTGGTACCCCAGGGGCGGCACCTAGCACATGGAGCACCACATGCACGGTCGATTAAGCGCCCTCAGTAGTCATCGTTACAACCTGGGCTACTTTATCCCTTCGAACTAATCCAACTCAGCGTTGGGAACTTAGGTATATGTATCCAAATAATGTCGTATTTTGCCTTTCTGTGGGCATTTCTAGTGTGCGAGGTGGTGAACAAATTGGATGGTTCAAATTGATTTCCATGTGCACCATGTGTAAGGTAGGGGACATGGGGTCTTCCTCCTCACTCTAATTCTCCATTTCTCCATATTCTTCATCTAACCTAATTCTATTAATTCGGATTAGCTATACTCCTTGTCATCATCCATTTTTTTGGTATATGTAACGCTTCAACTCATATGATTTTCGCCAATTATCTTCCTCTCTCCTAGTCATTGTTGTGATTGGGTGATTAATTAGTGTGGATCAACTAAGACGCATGTTGGAAAGACTTGCGTATATGAATATAAGAAATTAGGGCTGCGTCATGTAGAATCTAGCACGTCCAATGGCATGACAAGTGAGGGGACATTGGATTTGACCCCAGGAGAATGTTATTAATGGTGCTAATGATGGAAGATTAGAAATATTAATATAATTATTTGTGCAGTTTCCAATATGACTTTGGATAAGGTTGCTGAAGTTAAGATCACATGCATGGCACTTTCTTCCGATCCTTCCACTTCCAACTCAACTCCTCCTCCTCCCTTAGTCCTTACATTCAGCGTGCATGGGACTCATCCTCATTGTCCCACTCTTTTTATTTGTATTATAATCCTGAATGTTTTTTTTATTGTAAAAATATCAGAGAAATATTTTTAAAAGTTGTTTTTAAAAATTAAAAATGTTGTGTGATAAGTCCCCATTAAAACAAATAATGGCATCAAAACTTTTTTGCTTTTAAAATTATTTTAACAAAGTTTAATGGAAATTTAACAGTCACAAAGTTACAATTTACTGTTGTATTTTGGTTCTTTTTACCAAATAAATATTTTAAAAATCTTCAAACTCAGAGAAAAATCATAAATAATTATCCAAATATACTTTTATTTATTTTTGGCTCTAAAATTAAAAATTAAAAATTAGAATTACATAACATATTTAATATTTATAAGAATTAAAAATATAATCAGAAAACAATTTATAGTTTTGCACTATTAAAATTAATAAAAAAAGATAGGTGTCTCAACTTCTTGTAGTGAAAACGATAGGATAAAAAATTAAAAATTGAAAAAAAAAAAAAACAATGAGAAAACTGAAAAGAAATAGTAAATTTGTGAGAGAAAAAAAGGTGCAAAAGTTGAATTTATAATGATTTATTTTTCATATTTTCATGCATGGCTATTCAATTTTGACGTAGAGAATGGTGTGAAGTGCATGTGATAATGCTTTCCAACGAAGAAAAGAAAATCTAAGAATGTTAATTGGGTCCAACCATCGACTGTGGCACCCACAAATACACGAGGTTTCTCGTATTAAGGACAGTCCTTTTTATTTATTTATTTATATTTGACTGAAAAAAAAAAAATATTGGGGATGAGAGTGAGTACAAGACAATATGATTTGATTGATTGCTTCAGTTTTTTAGATATGATTCATGTAATTTTTCTAATGTTTCAATACCTATTTATCATTCACCTCCATTCTTATATAAGAAAAACATCTTATACCAACAACATAGATTTATCCCATACCTTTAAAAAATACTTTCAAAAATTTTACAATTTGAGGTAGGATTTTTTTTTTAAAAAAAAGATTTAAATACTATTTTTTTTTCAATGGAAGACTTTAAGGTATTTTATATCTTATATAAAAATTACTATTGTATTTACTTTTGAAAATAGAAAAAAAAATTATGTAGATGAGGCCTTATCTAATAACTTTTTGGAAAAAAAAGTTTTGTTATTAAAAAAAAAATGTGTTTAGTGAAAAAAAATAGAAAATAGTTTTTTATTTTTAAAAATAGAAAATATATTTTAATTATTTTAGTTATTTTCAGTGATTTTCTAATGGTTATTTTAAAAAATAATTATATAAATATAAAAAATGATTAAAAATAAAATATTAAATATGAAATTTATTTTTAAAATATTTAAAAATATAAAAAATAAATTAAAAATATTTAGGTTTTCAAATAAACTTTTATTTTACAAAAACAACATTAATTAAAAAATAAATATTTTTTTTTTCAAAACTATTTTTGAAAACATTGATCTAAGAAAGCCTTAAATACCACCTTTCAACATTCTTAATTTTTACCCCTTGATTTATTTTTGAACTTTTCTTTTTGGTGGGTCATGGGTCGTGGGTCATGGGTCATGGGTCATGGGTATGGCCCTGTGCGAACAGTGTGTCTGGTCAACGTGACTCAACTTTTTCTGATTTAAAGCTTCTTGGGTAAGTCCTGTTGACCGGTAAAAGTTCCGAACCCTAGGCTTTTCCATTACGCACTATGTTTAAATTCCAAGATTAAGAAATCTTAAGCGCTATGTTTAACATAATGGTGGGCAGATTTATTTAGCACGTCAAATCAATTGGCTAAACCTAATTATAACCCATGCTGGTTGATGGGTGGACCTGAGATTTGAGTGATTGTTGGCTCCCTCCAAGACCCCTCCAAATTTCTGGTAACAAACAGGGCCTACAAAATCTAGCTTTTTCTTTTCATCATTTAGAGATGTAATTGAGTAAAAAAGTGAAGGGAAGGAGAAGAAACCAAAAGTAAATTCCCTCCCTCTCTTTCTTGCTTCAATGTAAAGATATGAAAATGGCGGATGCTTGATTGATGGGTGTGTCTTGTGTGTCGAGGGGACTTTCCTCTACAATCTTACCCATCAATCTACCCTTTTCAACCAAACAAATTACACTGATTAAAGTAAAAGAGAGTGAGGAAGAATCAATCTTTGTCTTCTAATTTATCCACTCAAATGCTCTGTTGGAACCTCTTTCCATCCCAATATTTTTACATCCATTTATATTTTAAGAACTATGAAATGTTCATATATATATATATATATATATTGTTTTTGGGTTTGTTTCCAAATATTTTTTAAAATCTTTCTTAAATATTAGTTTTTGAAGATAATTTCTAAGAATAATTATTTGATAATTTTTAGAGCTAATCTTCCCTTAAGAATTTAAAATAAATTGTTAATCTCTCTTATAAATCTTCGAATATATTTTTTAAAGAATTTTTATTTATGGTGTTTTATTTTGCAATCATTTTTTATTTTTATATAATTATCTTTTAAAATACTCTTTAAAAAAATAATTAAATATGTTATCAGAAACATACTATTTTCAAAACAACTCCTAAAATAATTATTTAAAAAAAATATTTTGAATAATGGTAGAAAACATAATTTAAAAGTTTAACTGATAATGATTTTATGAAGCGTTTGTAATTTTTTTTAAAAAAATATTAAAAAAAATAAAAACGTTATTTTAAAAATCGAGTCAAAATGATTCTAGGTATCTTATAATAAAGTTAAAAAAACTAAAACTTTGAGTCTTTGACTACGTATGACTCAAGAATGTTACAAGGCATTAATGTGGGTGAGGGAATGAAATATCGAATAAATCCTTTAAATATTCCAAATATACACTACTAATGTTTGTCCCCCCCATGAAGGTCAATGATAGGAAGGGATTTTGGAAAGGCCATGCCTGAATCGATGGTCCAGCGTCTGCGAGTACATCATCACGGTGTGTGTATTGCAACACATGAGAATAAAGTAAGAGTAAAAATTAGGAGTAGTGGGAGAAAATAATAAAATTGGAAGAAAGGAAAGGTGTTTGGGACACACGCGTGAAGGTGTGTTATGATGGGAGGCACTTGGAGGTGTTTCATGGGAACATGATCCTGCTCCCCCCGCCTTCCCCCAAAAAAAAGCCACTTGTGAAGGGCTCGATAATAATACTCCATTTCATTTTATATCTCTTTATCCAATATCTACACACAATTCAAATATTTTTATTCCCGCCCTCTTTTCTTAATTATTTAATAAAGGAGGTTAAAAGCACTTACTAAATTAATGAAATTTTTTTGTTTACGTATGATTTGTTACGTATGAAGTTTTTTTTTTTATTTGTTTTTTTTTAAAAAATAATTTATTTTCAAACTTTAAATTATTTTATTTTTTATTTTTTTCATAACTTATTATAAACTTTTTATTGAATAAAAAAAATCAAAATATTTGATTTTCTCTAAATAAAAAAAAATGATATATAATTTTTTTTTTAATAAAAATAAAATATTACAAAAATATACAACTTAATACTTAACATTATTAAACACTATTTAATTTTAAATTATAAAAAAAAAAAAAAAACAAATATCACCATACTAACGTGTATAAGCTAACCCTAGAGGCTTTTTCCAAATTCGAAATGTAATAAAGAACTGAAAAAAAAGGTGTGTTGTGAAAATCGTGAAGCCTATGGGGATTTTGAAAGACGAAAGATTTTATAAAGACATTTTATGAGATGAGTACCGGAGGGTTTAATACATCAAACTTGGGAGGGTTTAAGTGAAATTAACCTTATTTTTTAAGTGCTTTCTCTTTTATTTTTATGCATTATGTGTGTAGCTTTTTGAGTTGTGGGCACAAAGGATATTGGTTAATCTTTTATCATCACAAATAGATTATTTGGAATATTGGAAACGTAAATATTTTTAATTTGTTTAAATTACATATGCTTGCATGTGATTAGTAAAAAATCTTATAAATATTACACATTTATGATGGTTGGGATTTCCTGTAAACTCGTAATAAAGGAAAATGGAGAAAAGATAAAATGAAATAAGAAAATAAAAATTGGTATAACATTAATAGATTATTTTGTTATATTTCTTCATATTATTTCATTTATTTATTTTTTATTTACATGAATATTAAATAATTTAAAATATATATTAATTTTAAATATATTTGATTTTGAAAATTATTTTTCCATCAATTATTGTTTCTCTTTAAATAATTTTCTAATAATCAAATATAACCTAAATGATTTTCCTCATAAAAGCTATTCTCGAAAGTCTTTACAAATACCTAAAATGACTTTTCCTTATTTTATCAAAAGGACTTCTTATATTCTCATTACTCTCGAGCAAGTTTTGAAAACGGAGAAATAACGAACTTGAAAAATTTATTCTAATTTCTAATTTTTATTCATTAGTAGGACCGTTTTACTTACTTATTAAGAATAATAATAGAAATAAAAAGTTATTTTCATATAAATCCAAATTTGGTCTTATTAAAACTTTGGTTGATGCTTTACATGTGCTTTAATAATTTACCTCTTTCTTATTCTTATTGGCCTCTACTAAATACACCAAAACAGATCACTTGTCCTATGTGTATGGATGAATGGGATGACACGTCATTAGCAATATGGGTACAATTAAAATAATAAAAATAATATTTTAAATTTAATTTAATTATCTTGTTTCGACAAGATGGTAAAATCAACAATATTTTCCGGAAAATTAATAAGGAAGGTTGTTAAGTGTGATGGTCAAATATAACACCTGGACACATGTGGAACGTGAACCAAAATTCAAGTAGATCAAATATTAAATGCGATAAATAAATTCACTATTAAATATGTTTACAGTTTTAGTCACCTATTTCTCTTACTTTTCTTTTTTAATTAAAAAATTAAAGAAATATTGATAGGTGGAATTATTTCAAAGGAAACCGTTGCTCACAAGCACGGCTCCAGCCTTTGGCCGTGAGCTTCCCATGGGCCATGCCCCACCCACCCCGACCCACGTGAACCCGTTTTATTTTTCTCAAGTAAGTTCCAAAGAAGAAAAGAAAACACACCTTCTAAAATGTCCAAAAGAAATAATAAAACATCCCGTTATAGCAACGGCCGGTCTGCAGTCAAATGGTCTAATGCCGTGATTGGCGCCTGGGAAAGCATTTTCCCGGAATATAAATATTATTATTGAAAAAACAATTTTAACGGTGCTTTTATTAACACCGTGATTTCGGCAGAAAACCGTGAAATTTTGTTTCCAAACAAGGCGTGGCCGTACGTCTATAGCCTTCGTACGGAAACTGGTGATGTGGCAGAGCAAAGGTGAGATCCAATGGATGGGAGGGACTCCGGCACGTGAGTACGTCGGTGCTGGCACGTGCTTGAAAAAGTTACGTTGGAGAGAAGCGGTTAGTGGCGGTTAGAGAGTGGTTAAAGGTGGGGTTGGGTCTCTCAACAGTGGGAGGAGTTAAAAAGAGAATAAAAAGAGTAAACCTAACCAGGGTCAAACTCGTTCAGTTAGTTAACGGCGTTTATTCCTGTTTACTTCTCTCTATAAAGGCCCCGTTTCATGAAGCTCTTCTCGGACTCCCTAAACCTTTTTTCTACTTGTCACCCATATCTTCTTCTTCAGTTAGATCCGTCTAGAGAGAGAGCTTTCGACCCAATGCCAATGGCGGGTTCCAAGGGGTGGACTTCCCTCTGCTCACTCCTGCTTTTTTTCCTCTTCGTCGCTGTGATGGCCAATGACCGGTTTGTTTCTCTCTCTAACTTCCTCTGTTTTGCAGCTCTTTACCGACTCGTTTTTTAGGTTTTATGTTTGGTTTTTGAGCCGAAAACTTTAGTACATTATACGATTTTCTTCCTTTTGTGTTGAATTGCGAACAAATTGGGGCTTCTTTTCATGGTTACGGTTTTCTATTTGGCTGCTGAGAAAGGGAAAGTACAATGAGGTTTTGGAGTACTTTTTCTCAACTTGTTTTAGTTTCCGAAGAATGAAACGTAAAATGTATAGAGTGAGAGCCTTAGAGAATTTTGGTTTCTTTCACTTTCTTAAGTTTTCTTGGCAATAACCAAACAGAGCTGTGCAGTTTCTGTGTTTCCTTTAATAGTCATTTTATTGGCCTCTGAAAATTCTGAGAAACCGTGTTTGTACTGTTGATAGTGTACTTTGAGCTTTTAATCTCATTGAAAAATTTAATATATGCAGAAATGGAGGAACAGAGCAGTTGCAGAGCTCAAACAACTCATCAATGGCTGCCAGGTTAGTCCTCAGTGAAAGACTTTCAGTTACCTAAAGCTTTTTCTAACGTCAATGCAGTCATTGCTGGATCTGAGCCGTCAGTTTTGTCTCTGAATGAATCTGAGCCGTAGATCTGTTAACGTTCACCATTTTCCCAATCTTATGATAATCTTGACCGTTGAGATCTGCTTCTCTCGATCTGGACCGTTTGTTCCGTTATGTTTGTTCTTTGGATTCTACTGCTGAAATGAGAAACCCTCATTGGCTGTGTCCACACTTCTTAATTTCCCATTATCACCTTAGCATAACACCCTCAATTCTCCAGCCCACGTGACAATCTGCAGTGGTATTTTGGTAAATTTAGACATGCGAGAGTGGAAATTACATTTTCGAGCACTTCCCCGCCGACGAGTTGCATCGTTACCTCTTTCTCTGTACTCGCTCTGTCTGATATACACGTAGTATACAAGACTAAATGTCTAAATCACTAAAACACCCTTGCTCATTTTCATGAATAAATGCGGGTTAAAGAATAACGACAGAGTAATAATGGTGCGTTAATTGTTTTGCTGTTTCAGGAATGAGCATGCAGTTGATGACCCAGATGCAGTGGCTTCAATGGTGGACATGTGGGTTTCTCTCTCTCTCTCTCAAATTCTTTCACAGCATATGTTGTTGAGAGTCACAGTGCATTCAGTAATTAAAGCGGTGAGGGTGGTTAGGGGGGGGTGGTTCAGGATTTGGCTCTTGTTACTGCCCCCATTGTTGTTGGACCCACTCACAAGGCCACAACACACCCTACTCAACAAACCCCACTAATTGCCTCTACCGCTGCTTTTGACGTATTCGGTGGGTCTAACGACCGTTGCTATGCATCTCTTTGGTGCTTTTCTTTTTGATAACTGATAAAAGTTTTTGCTGGCATCTGAGGAATCAATGGACCATGTTCTTACTCTGCCACATTCCACATGCCCTTGTTGGGCGAGATCCGCGTGTTCTCCACGTTGTTTTTCATCATCTCTCTTTTCCTCATCCACGCCTTCTCTTTCCCTTTTAATGCATCTATATTGATTCTTTTTCCTTTTATTTTGTATTTCCCCTTCAAGTAAAAATTGCCCTTGGATGCATTCAACCGAGGCTTATTTGAATAACGACAGTGGGAGGGAGGAATGTCCTAATCAACTGCTTTTTATTACATTGGCCTTATTTATTTAATTTCAGCTCTGAAGTTTCACTTCCGCCTGTAGTTCACATGCTTGTGGATGTGATAAAAGAAATAGATTAACAAAGATGCTATTGCCTTCTATATATGTACACCTAGGTAGTTAAAATGTTATTCCCATAATCAATTTGATCCGATCTTTGGTGCAAAGAACAGAAGGATGTTGTTATATAATACCAAAATCAAATATTTTATGCCTATTATCTATAATGTATTGCTGTTCATACATCATTTTCATGTGCCAGCGTCACCCATGTGTGGCCAAAGAAGGAAAAAAGTACTTCCCACCCTGTTCTTAAATCTAACCTACATAATCAGTTATATTGAAAGGACCCGTCTGTACTCCTGAACTAACTTGGTTTTGTGGTTGTGTACTACCTCCTTCCAAGATGAGGGTTTTTTTGGTCATTGGAGAGCAAAGAATAGGAGGAAGTTGGGTATAAATAATAAATAAACTCCACCGACACGCTCAGACACCCTACAGGAATGGCACACAAATAGTAAAATGTGAATGAATTATGAATAATTGCATAGTGACTAGGACATGATGACACTAAGAAAATATGATAGTCTAATTTGGTGCTCGGTGCTTGAATTGTGGTTAAAAAAGGTGTTGTGATAATGTTAATAGTAAAAAGGGTCTTTTTCATTGTGCAGGAGCATTCGGAACAGCACAGAGAGAAGGAAATTAGGTTATTTCTCGTGTGGAACTGGTAATCCCATTGATGACTGCTGGCGATGTGACCACAATTGGCAAAAGAACCGTAAGCGCCTTGCAGACTGCGGCATTGGCTTTGGGCGAAATGCAATTGGGGGCCGTGATGGACGCTTCTATGTGGTCACTGACCCTGGTGATGATGATCCTGTCAACCCCAAGCCTGGCACTCTGCGCCATGCTGTCATCCAGGATGCTCCTCTCTGGATTGTGTTCAAGCGAGACATGGTGATCACACTGAAGCAGGAGCTCATCATGAACAGCTTCAAAACAATAGATGGGCGTGGGGTCAATGTCCACATTGCTAATGGAGCATGCATCACCGTCCAATTTGTCACGAATGTTATAATTCATGGTCTTCACATCCATGACTGCAAGCCCACTGGGAATGCCATGGTGAGGAGCTCACCAAGTCACTTTGGGTGGAGGACAATGGCCGATGGCGATGCCATTTCGATTTTTGGTTCAAGCCATATATGGGTCGATCACAATTCACTCTCTAGCTGTGCTGATGGCCTCGTTGATGCTGTCATGGGCTCGACTGCCATTACCATTTCCAACAACCACTTTGCCCACCACAATGAGGTTCATTTACTGCATTCCTTCTTAACAATTTGGTTTTACCTTTGTTTTTCTTGATATTGGAATACCAATATTGTTACATGGTGATCCAAACAGGTGATGCTGTTGGGCCACAGTGATTCTTATGAAAGAGACAAGCAAATGCAAGTGACAATTGCCTATAACCATTTTGGAGAGGGTCTGATCCAGAGGATGCCAAGGTAAATACATAATCGAGCCTCTCTGTTCAAACTGTCTTTGGTTGCTTTTGGTTCTGTGTGTTTTTATCCAACTAGAATTGTATCTGATATAAAAGAATTTTATGAAATATGCAGGTGCAGACATGGATATTTCCATGTGGTCAACAATGACTACACTCACTGGGAAATGTATGCTATTGGTGGAAGTGCAAGCCCCACCATCAACAGCCAGGGCAACAGATATCTTGCACCAGTCAATCCTTTTGCAAAAGAGGTATCACGACCCCTGCATCTCACATTGATGAAACTATAAAATTTGACTTCTCAATGCCCTTCACATACTTGATTGTTTTGTTTGTTGATGATAAATTTTGTCTTGGACAGGTGACAAAAAGGGTAGACACGCCTTCAGGCCAGTGGAAGGGTTGGAATTGGAGGTCAGAAGGAGACCTGCTGTTGAATGGAGCCTACTTCACCCCATCTGGTGCCGGTGCCTCAGCCAGCTATGCTAGAGCTTCAAGCTTGGGAGCCAAGTCCTCTTCCATGGTTGGCTCCATTACTTCCAATGCTGGTGCTCTCTCCTGCCGCAGGGGTTCCCAGTGCTAGTAAATCTCAGTTAATTGAATGGGGAAAAAGATGCCTAGAAAAAAAAAGAAGAAAGGGTCATTTTTTTTCCCCTCTTAGATATCCATTTTTACTACCATATAGCATTATCCAATATCCGTATTCAGGCGATTTGTTACTTCCCTATCTATCCTATCATCATGATTTGGGCAAGTGTACATTTTTTACACATGTCATCAAATTGTCAAACCCTGGTGTTCACTTATTCCACTCGGTGTGTCTGTGATTGCGCAACCTCCCCCTGCTTCAACCCAAGAAAACAGTGCCATTGTCGGAGCAGGTGCGGTAGCGTTGTTCATTTCTATTTTCTCGTCTTTTGTGTCTTTCCTAGCTTCTTCCAATCAATCACCTCTCTTCACCATCCACTCCCTCATCATCCATTTCTCCCCCTCTGTCTCTGTTGCTACATATTGGCTTGCCTTTTGGGGTTTATAGGAGCTAAATGATTTTGTGATTCTTTTTCCTTTTCTTTTACTTTTTCCTTTTCCCTTTTTTTTCCTATTTACTTTTGTTAGGTCATACAAGCAATAGTGTATGAATGTCAAACTTGGTGTTATGAAAAAACTTTGTTACAGATGATGCATAGCAGGAAGGTCCTATATTTACTTTCTTTTCCTTTTTCTTCTTTTTGCTTTTTATTTTTGTCAATGGGAGCCATCTTTTTCTTTCTTTTGGCGTGTAATTCTGGTCTTTCCACATGGATATATATACGTATACAACGCTGTTTGTGTTCCGCCTTTCCCTGCAGAATTTTGTGATGGTGGTTATCGTTTTTCATGGGTATGGTACTCAAAAGGTTTTTTACTAGCCAATAGTTAATGGGAATGCTTTCGTACACTCAATGAGCGGTGCCCTCTTTGAGAGGAGGTTTCGGCGAAGGAGCGGAGCATGAATACACCACGCAAGGGTCTCTTGGGCAGTCAGTCCAATGAGGAAGTTGAATCACTTGTCTTTTTCTCAGCATTACATGCACATGCGCAAGACCGAGCCTAGAAATTGAGAGGAAACTACCACAAAAGTTCCTACTTCACGCACACTATGGTGATCGCTGCAGATATTGGACTTGCATTGCTTAATATATATGAAATTGTTAGTTGTGAAAGAATATGCTGAAATGAAATCATTGGCTAAAATGTTGATATGAAAAGGCGTTGAAAGAAAGCCAAACGTACCAGTGAATATTTAGGGATGAGAAGGGGAAAGCATGGGGTTGAGTTTAGTTTGTCTCAAAATTTAAAAATTGGACACCCACAGTAAAGCTGAAGTGAAAATTGTAAATGACAGTGTTTGAAATTCAGTCTAACTCAAGAAAGAGAGACGTGAAATTTGTTTCTTTAATTAGATTAGTAGCACCACCTACGATATTTGCTAACAACTTCCACCTTCAGACATATGTCCCTTCTACGCAAGAGCTTGGAAAAAAAAAAAAAAAGGGAAGCTTTGAGCTTGTGGTCTACAATCCACTTGCACCTGAAAGTGTTTTTATACTCGGCTGATGCAGCGAAGATGGAGCCTAAATCTGGAAGAGACAAAGTCACACAGAGACTCACAAATGTAGCCGTTGTCCAAAATGGAAGAATAGATATTGGGACCAGTCTCTAAGGTGTCGTCCATTTGGGCTTGAAGGGTGGGTAGGGGCCCACTGTTGCATGTGAGAGAGAGGTGCTTGGGCCCAATTTGCACATGATGAATTGACTATGCATGTGTGGACAGCCCAACGTTGTCCAATATGTCACGCCACCCCCCTCCATGTTATTTATGAATATCACGCATCATCATCTTCTTTCACACAGACTCCTTCATTCTCCACATGAATTTCCCTTTCTTCTCTGTTGGAGTTGGAGCCCCCCCCAATGGGCTTCACCTTTTTGGCCTCAATCTGAAAACGGCTATGGTGAAATATGCTTGTGAAAATGAAAGATGAAAAATATCTCAAATGTTGTTTTCTCATCGGGACATAATCATGTGGAAGTCAGTTTGGCTAACTGAACATTTGGTGGCATTCATGTTGAGATATGGACACAATTGTCGATATGAAAATAGCATTCCATAATTAATAAGCAATCAGAATCTTCATCAATAGGCGTGTAGTGGGTTGGCAAGACAAACTCATTTCACTTAACAGCAACATCATATCTTAAGATTTTACGTTAGAGAACAGATTCTAACTTTTACATCGCAGTCGGTCTCCTAAATTTAACACCCTCCATTTATCAACACAAGGTTGTTAGAGAGAAGTGGAGATGCTTCTGTTAGCCTCCATTAAGTAGTGGGTTAGGGGTGACACTTGAGCAAATTAAATTAAGCCCTTGATCAGAAGCATTGTCACATTCGTAAGCAACAGAGAGTATTGACTGGGGCCATCTGTGCTTCGTATAGCAATCAAGGCTTGGTAGCATCCAACAAACAAAACGTGGCAATCAATAGTATATCAATCCACACATTTTCATGCTCCACATAAATTTCACAACATCTTACAAAACACACGACCGAATCAAAAGTTTCTTACTGGATTCATTCAATCATTGTACCATGATCCATGTATCTGATAAAAGATAAATCATTCATGGTCAATAAAAAGACTGCAGTTTGGTCTACTAGAAATAATATGAATGTTTTTCAACTAAAGCAAATGAGTAATGAAACTTGCTGGATGAGATTTATATTGATGAAAAATAAGTGTATTTTGGGCTTCATTTTTACAAGACTTTTTGACTTCACCATAAGGTAGAAAGTAAGTATATTCTCTGTTCCTCTCTGAGTTTCTCTATGCAGCAAACACTATCAAAATACTCAATGGCCATTCTTTCTTTCCATCCCTTAACTGATTAGGGAAAATGGAATAATTGACACTGTTGAAAAGAGCATCCAACTGTTTACCAGGGTGCTACTCTTATTGCAACAAAGCAAATACATAGCTGCCTCTTAAATAGGGGAATCTGTCTGGAAAACATATCCAGCTTTAGCAAAATGAGATTTTACTAGTGCAAGAGCCTTGTAGCGGTGTGAAATCTTGTTCTTTTCTTCCTTGGGCATTTCAGCATAACTGCAATCAAAATAATAACATAATTTAGCTGCACTGGGAATGGATGATTACCATTGCAACATAAAACTAGAGGGAAAAGCAAAGAGGAAGGATGATCTCACGTCTGCTCATATCCATCTGGCTGAAAGATTGGATCCCATCCAAAATCATTGGGTCCCCTTGGAGGAACTATCTTCCCCTAAAATGTCAGCGAAATATCAAAACATTAGTGCTAGTAATGTTTCCATAGACACAACTGCATAAAACCAAAAAAACAACAGAAAACGATGCAAGACAAGGGAGATCAGGTTGCAAGGCCAAAGAATATCAAATGAGAAGAGGTAAATGAAAAAATGTTGCTTTTTTAGCAGATCTGGTCCATTGTTTAGCAAAACAATCAGGCCAAATAACAATAAAAAACTGTTGGGAATTGATCATGATAATTTCACTTTACATGCATATCATTCAGCGCTTGTAATGCACGAGTGACACACATTGTACCTTACAAGCAAGGAGCAGTTGTGTGAAAAATCCAAGTTCTAGCTAAGCTAGGAAGTCATTGCGTAAGGATCACAATAGAAACAACCCAGCAACAATGACCAACAACCAACCCACCACCCCATAGCCCAAAAACACACACAAGCATGCACACATTTCACTATAATTAAAGCAGAGAAAAAGTCGAGTTCTAAGTGAAGAATAACTACATATGCCTTAGTAAATTTGAAAACTAAGGGAAGCAACAAGCTCATATTTTGTTCTTCTAGAGCCTATAGTTGGAATGCCTTTTTGTCTTTTCCTTGGTTCTAAATCATTGCATGCAATGTTACAGATTTTAGTTAAAACAAAGTGTCCTCGAGTAAGATTGAAAATTCTATTACAACAGAATCATGAATCTGTCACGGGAGAACCACAAATGCTGGCAATAATAACTAGAGAAATGGGGAGGGTGCTAATTTCCAATACATGCAGGTCCTGACATGGTCCAAAACTAGAAATACCATGAACATATGACCATGCGAAGACATGTTAGTCAATCATGGATCTCTACTGATGAAAGCACTGTGAAAGGCTAACATAACAGTATTACTTCTAAACAAAAAATTGGGGGAACATTCCCAATTTTTAAGTAGGATTACATTTACCAGTGTTAACATTGACCACAAAATGGTCAAAGCCTATGACGGACTACAATATTTGTTCTGACAATGTCTTGCGGACAACATTAGATAAATAGTGCAGCAGTGCTAAATGTTGTTGGTTCTTGGTCTTCGCTCAAGGTAAATCCGATTATCTTTTTGGATTTTCTAGCCATCTGTTCCAGGGTTATTTATCTTGGCACCAAATTCTCCTACTTTCCAAAGAAAATTAAGCAGAGATTAGTGCATAAAGGGGACAGCTACTAAAATCCAATTTTAAAAAAAAAAAATCTTTTAGCTTGCAGATCCCTAGTTCATTAAATGCATTGGAGATTCATATTCACTGTTCTAAAAGGTATTTGAAATGGAACAGAACACAAGATCATATTATTTTTCTGGGATTTCATTAGCACTTCATCGTGCAGAGAAGTACAGGAATTAAAGAGAGTATGTACCACAAAGTCCAATGACTAAAAATTGTTTTAGAAAATAACTATAGAGATGCAGAATTTCAGAAGTTACTGATCCCTTCTGTGCAAAAATTTGTTAAGAGTTTTAGATCTAGTTTGCATGCCAAGGATGCTAGCAACTAATCTGTTGTAAATTGGGCATGAAGGCTTGAAATTCGGCCCAGAGACATCCAACCTTTATTGAGGGGCTTGAGCCTACGGGCCAAAGCCAGGGATGGAAATTAAAATCCCAGACCAACCAAAGCTGGCCCAGGCATTTTACATCTTAATCTAGAGCAATACAGCTAACAACAATCATTAGTGTGTAAGTTAGAGAACAATAGGAACAATGCACAAAAAAGTGTTTATGAAGACTACAGATTGACACATGTTCAAGGAATTCAAGCTCATGGAGCTTCTAGATGCTCCTAATGTAGTGAAAACCCTAATTGGAGATCCTGATTGTTAAATAACTGAAGGAGAGCCCCAACAAATAATAATTAATTACATAAAAGTAGGAATAAAATAGGAAGGATTCAGAAAAGAGTGTTTCTGAAGCCAATAGGTCAACACATGTTCAAGGGATTCAAGCTCATGGAGCTTCTACATACTCATATAATGAACCCCAAATTGGAGAAAATAGCCATACTATTTCAAGGTGAAGCAGCTACACAAGTCTAGAAAATTTTCAGCAACATTCATGGGTTTAAACTTGTAAACCACCAGTCAATTGCAAAACTGAGTTTACTGGTGCTACTTCTACCTGCACCAACAACAAAAAGGCAATTAAATAAGATCTGGCCAACCAGGATGTTGATGAGTAGCATTTGCAGTAGGATCTCTGCTAGAGGAGATTGGCCATGTGGGTGTTGAAGTCCAATTCAAGAGGGACTGAAGAAGAGTAAGACATATTGGGGGGTCGGTGGGATTACTTGTGGCTTTCTGAAAGCTTTCAAGTAGAGAACTCAATGGTTCAGCTTCTAAAGCACAGAGGTTTAATTCTAGAAAAATCTAAAAACTCCCTCAAATGATAACCCTTGGGCCTATGTATAGTGGTCCTTTGGATAAGATTGGTTTGGGCTAACAGACCTAGCCAATAAGATAGCACCATGTGCATAACCAGCTCACCTTTGCTACAGAAAATAAAGTGACAACCTACTTCTAAAAAGTGCAAGGTGAATCTAAGGTGCAAAGCTCTCTAAAAGGCTTAAGTGTAAAAGACAGAATCTGCAGTGCACACTTCAGTGAAGAAGCACAACTTAGGACACAAGTGCAATTTTATAAGATAATGTGGATGTATCCATGCAAATATTTGTTCATATGCTTATTTATCAGCAAATGTGATCCTCCAATCCAAGGGGGAAAAACAAAACAAAACAAAAAATAAAGATTCCAACATTCAAAAAGAAGAATCCAACAAAAAAATAATACAATGATATAATATTCACTCAACATTTTAAGAATAAAAGTATGCAAAACAGGGAAAAAAAGATCATTTTTGCTATTTAGATGATGAGAGGCTTAAAAACAAGAGATATATACAAGTACTTTTTAGGTGTGGAAATATTTGAACACAATGCCACAAGCACAAAGATTTTGGCCTTTGAATTTTTCTAAAACAAGAAGGGAAAAACAATTGGTTAAAAATAAATGACATTGTTTTTCCCTGAGTTGAAAAAAAAAAAAGAAAAAAAAAGGAAAAAAAAAAAATAGATGAGGCGCACCTCTCCAACAAGGCACACACCTTAGAAGGTAACGAGCCACAGCTAGGGCATCACCGTGCCTTAGGCCTTTGGTTTGTCTTTAACAACTGTGGGTGACAGTGACGTATCACACACAATGGATCCTCATCTCTGAATCCAAATGAAATGGGCTTGGTAGTGTTGGGGAAATACAAGTTCGGTGAACTGCAAACTCTAATTGCAAAATGTAGAACCTTTAGACTATCCTATATACTTGATCTTGGAGTGGGACAAGCCCCTTGCTGAGGTGCATCAAGCTTTGTTTGGCTCCCCACGGGCTATTCCCAACTGAAGCAGGCATAAATCTTTTGGATGCTATGCCATTAGGCACCTCTGAGCAACATTTAGGAAATACCTTTTAGCACAAAAGAGGAAATGCTAGGGATGCTCCTTGTAGAGAAGAATGAGGACAGTTATTAGAGGCACCTTTGATAATGTTAGAATAAACTAATAAAACCAATGAGTGAAAGTGGGAAGTGACTGCCATTGCCCATTTTAGCATGTTGGTGGCCACTAGGTAGCCACCATTTCCATGGGATGTGGGAAAGGGAACCAGGAGGAAACACCTATAAAAGTCTCATAGAAATGGAATTACACATGACATCAATAACTACAGTGACTGGTAGAACAGTGGTAGGTATATCTTCCTTGCACCATGAGAGTGGTAGGAGTCTTTGAATTGTGAGAGTTAGCAGTGCTAGCCTTAATAGAGTAATGGCAACCATGGCAAAATAGTGACAGCTGTAGCAGTAGGTAGGTTGGTGATAGGTATCTTTTTGCAACCTCGGCAACCTTGAAGGAGGCATTGCCAGTGGAACTCTAATGGTATAGCTGTAGGTTTTTTGTTCTACTAGCTAACAGGTGTAAAGGGAAACCATTAGAGTGGTGGAAGGTAGAAAACAAACAAACAAAAAAGGAAAAAAAATGCAAGTTTGGGTTAAGAAATCTTTATTTGACCTAAGACCACCCATCTAACACATACAAGTGACTATTTTATATATATTTTAGGTTAATATAAATGCATTTTTAGATAACATATAATAATGTTAAATCATATACTAATACAATTAAAAAAGAATTTGAAGTTTTAATTATTTTCTTATAATATCTGAAATTTGTACTAAGTCTATATTATTTTTGCCTTTATCATATTTATTGCATGAACTAAAAAACAAATAAAGTGGGAAAGTAAAATATGAATTAAAAAATGAACTAATTTTACAGCACTTCTTTTTTTTTCTTTTTTTTTTTTGATAGGCAAATAGAAAATATATTAGAAGTGCCTAAGAGGAGATGCACCAAAGTACACATGAAGCACACTACATAAAGCTCAAAGTCTACAAAGTCTACCAAGGACATTGCATGGTCCCCTATGTACACTTTAACCTATTCCAAAAAAATAGACATAAAATAAGATTTTATAACTTAGTCCGACTGCTCGACATCATTAAACAACCTCCTATTTCTTTCCATCCATAAAGTCCAAAACAAGCACAAGGGGGCGACCCTCCATGCTTTCTTCTACTTCTTCTCCATGAATGAATTGAGCCAACACAAGAGGTTTCCTCTAACTGTAGAATGCAACACCAAAGGCCCAACTTCTTCTTCATTCCAAGCATAGGACTTCTACCACCTCTTTTGGTCTCCAACTTCCCCAGTAGGGAAATAATCTCCATTTCGAAGCCCTTAATTGGCATTCTCACAAAAGATATCAAGGCAGACATTTTGCTGAAAGATCAAACAGAGGGAAACTCCCTCTTCTCGAAAACTGCTATTGAGCTCCTGCATTGAGATTACCTTCCCTTAACTCTGTTCGACATCATTACACCCTGGCTTTCTTGAGAAATTTTATGGAAACTCCATTGATGAGCCATCCTGAAGGATCATCCTCAGGGGCCCACTACCTGATGCAATGATTCCCGTTAATGCAACCCAGCTTTGCTCCCTCTAAGGGTCAAGAAAAAGCCCAACCCCTAGTCTGAACATCCATTCATAGAGAAAGGAGAAGAAGAAGAAGAAGGCACCCAAAGAAGCTTCAGGCCACGAAGATGTAGCTTTAGACCTAGCTACCATAGCCAAAAGAGCATCTTCAATGACAAGTTCCTTCACCCTTCTCCTTGGGGCATCAACTACAAGCCTGGGTCAAAAGGCACAGACCCATTACTCATTGAAGCACAGCACGGTGTACCAGAGTGAGAACCTTGGGGTGTTCCTCCTTTTATAAAAGAAAACCACTTTGGGCTTCCCTTAAAAGATTAAGACTTGACCCACCATACTAGAGTACAAAGATGGGCTGTAGGAGACTACATCTGACCCCGGCCCAGCAAAGCCCTGCTCACCAGCCCCATCTTCTCCTAAAAAACAGTATGGGTTTGGGATATTAGAGTCCATTGAAGCACACTAGGCTTGAAATAGGGGGCAGCATAGGCCTTCTCTACCTCATGCAATGGGCCCAACTCAACCCAACATTCCTTGAGGGACCAAACTCAAGTCCCTGAAGCCCATCATCATAGCAACATCCAAACAAGTCCTTACCGAAGTGTCAACAAGAGGTAGGTCCAACACTCCATAGGCCCTATTAAACCCTTTTGCATGCAAATGCTTGAAATGTCAGAGCCAACCATTCCATCTGCAGCACACAGCAACTCCACATTCAACACATGGCCTTCATTCTTTTCAAAAGAAAGATCACCTACCCCAACATTCTCACCGTGCATGGGCCGTCCCCCATCTCTTCCCTAACCATCTATTCACAACACCATGAGTTCAACTAAGCACATCCATTGCAAAGTCTCCCACCAAAGCTGATTTCATGGTAAAAGCTCCCCACCACCACCTGTAAAGACGCAGGAACCTTCCTCTCATTAGACCTGACAAGAACTCTGGCCCACTGCAAGTTCCAGCGAAATGTCCTATCTTCATCCACCACTACAAACCCCCCAAAGGCATCTCCTAATTTTTCAAAACACATCCTTACCCCACAGGTGGAGTGGAAGCCCACAACTCTTAAGCACACTTCTTGAGCGCAAACATCATCTCTTAGTCACCCGACCTCAGATACATATTTTGTAGAGGGCAGCAACTACTTCTTGACCCATCACGTCTACTCATTAAAATAATGATGGATTCCCACAATAAACGTCTTACAATCACTGAGATGTAACCTTCTATGTTATATTGAAAGAGCTATGATGAAGAAGTTGCCAATGCAACAAATGTATAGACAAGGTTGAACCAAAATGAAGCTCCATGAGGTAAAAAGCCAACAATTACACAAATATGGCGCAAAAGGAGAATATAAGCACAAATATGCGGCAACAGTTCTACCCCCAGTAGACGGAGTTTTTCTTAATTCATAAGTGAGTTTAGTAGTGAGGTGACAACTTTTTTTTTTATAGGTAAATTGAGAGCATATATTAAAAGCCCAAAGAAAGGGTGCAACAATATACACACGTAGTATACAAATGCGCCACGACAGAAAAGTAGAGAGAACAACAAGGAAAACCAACCAATCCCACCCCCTAACACCCTAGCAAAACAGATTACCCAACCACTTATTTTGTACATGCTTTTATTAGTATTTCTCCTTGTACAGTGGAGGGTATGCTCTTTGATCAGGTTTTGCACCTGGCAGGAAGGACCTCTCATCCTTCTCATTAACTTTATTATTATCAATATATATTTTGTTCTAATAGAAAAAAACAAGCTTTCACCCTTTCCAGCAACCAGGCTAGCCCATTCTCACCAAATCTAATCCAATTGGAAAACACCCGACCCCTCTCTCCACTATCTTGCCCACCGTCTTTCCCTTGACTTGCTTCACCGAAATCTCAAAGGATTTCAATACAACTCCAAACCAAGAACTTCCCCTTTACGAAACCATCTCCTGGATCTTCTCCATCTCTTCAAATCACAGTTTCAACAGCTTCAACATCTTCTCACCAAACCTAGGGCTGAAGCAAGTTCAAGTACATGGCACAAAGCGATTGTTGAGGTGACAACTTAATCTAAGATTCAAGCTGATCAAATTGAACAAAACTAAGGTGTCATGTGGTTGATATAGAATTAATCTCAACATAAAAGGCATTCTTCAACCAAGCTTTGCCCTTAGCTAGAGCATCAGCCAGCTTATTAAACAAAAGCTTCCAACGAACGGTTGCCACATAATCACTCGCAAATCCTTTGATCCTCCTAATGAAGTTATATACCCTGGGCTTCCTCTTCATCACAAGAAACAAGAAAAAAAATCCTAAAGTCCATAGATAAGCTTTTAAAGGATAACCCTATGGTCCTGAATTATACCATTCAATGCTTGAGAGAACATTGTGTGCAAATGTGCATGTGCACAAACAATAAAGTACACATAGTTAACCAGGTGGTTCTACCACAGAAAATTTATGAAAATTAAAATGTTGCCTTCCATTTTCTTGTCTAGCATTTAGTTAAACTGCATTTGTTTCAATTTTTAGACCATCATGTTATATGCTACCTTAATGCGACTCAAAATACCCACTAATGCAAATACACTTTAACACTATCTATCAGCCAAATTATTATTTTCTTAAAAGGCCCTTTTAGGAGGTCCATTGCTGGAAGTTACCTTGTTTCAGGAATTGAACTAAGGACAACCTAAATATATAATATGTTTGTCATCTCTCAATAAAGAAGACCCTACAAGTTGGCATGGTTATTCTTGGGGAAAGGTGAGCAGACAGTGTGGAAGATGATCTCATTAAGTATTATCTGGAGCTTATGGAAAGAGCACTAAGGATTTTTGAAGCAGCAGAGCTGTTGGTTCGGAAACTGAATGACCTTGTTCTGAAAACTCTGCTGGATGTATTTTGGTGGATGGGAGTTTCTCATGTTAGCTTTTATAGATAGGTTAACGTTAGAGCTCTCTGTTGAGGACTGATGTGCATGTTTTTCTCTTTTCCTGTCAGACAAGTGAGTGCTCCTCATATATATTTTGTGTACCAAGGTTGCATCCCATTATATGGCTCCTGCTTAATATCTTTCCCATTTGACTAAAAAAAATGCAGCAAAATTATGACGATGAAGCTTATGATAAATATTTCAAGCAAATACATAATAATCATAAGTACTTTGTGAACTTCTTTCTTGGGGTTCTCAAGATGCATTTCAGGAAGACAGGCATTTTAAAACTACTAAAGCATACCGGAGTTTTCCCCAGAAACGTTACTGGTTCAGCATCTGGACCGAGAGCAAAAGAAAAAGCGCACAAAGCATAAGCTGATTTATCTTCATATGCCATCAGCAAATTGTTCAGACCTACAAAAAGTGGCTGAAGATCAGGTAAAATAGAACCAAGAAGGCGTTTTGACCAAAAATAAATGTCAAAGAGCAATAAACAGAGGAAGAGAACAAAGCTCAGAGAAAACTACAACCTTCATGACCTATCTTCTGGAGAAACCATTTGCTGTAGTATGATTAAGAAACAACAAAACTGTTAGGACTACATTGTCAAAAAGAATACAAAAGACAGGAACATACACTATGGATATCTGAAACATACAATCTTTTTAACTATAATGAGGAATGGTCTACTGGAGTTACGATTTCCTCTCCTGAAACCATATCACAATAAATGGGCAAGTTTTTTAAAAATTTCACCCAAAAAAAAAAAAAATGAAAACAAGGGTTTTTACAGGCTGAACCACTATGAATTTATGTGCATATTTATACCAAAAGTCAGATTGTACATTGGTGAAAGATGTCTTATCCTTCTTGTTTCTTTCTTAGTAATTGAAATGAAATGATTGTTGCTGATATTTAAAAAGAATAAAAAATAACTAAAAAGGCCAGGTTTGCTATAAAAAGATAAATCTGATGTAGGACAACAGTTATATATACATCAGAAACAAACATATTATTAATATGGATTTAAAAGAACAAGCGATGAGGAATCCTTCCTAAATTTACAAACTTTGATCAAAAGAAGAGGTAAAGAAACTGTCTACAATATACTAAGGAGAAGTATACATCAATAGAGTACCACATGAGACTCTACAATAAAAGCGAGTCAACATTCACCAAGGGTTGATACAAGTACAAGTACCAAAAAGGACCCGAAGCATTGTTCCTCCCTTAATTGTTTCAACACTTTTGATCTACAAACCACATTCAATTGAGTTGAAAAACATTGAGAGAAGTGACTTTGAAAGCAGTAGTAGTAGAAGCTCAAAAGGAGATAAATTAGGTCCTATATCATCTTTCGAAATTCTCTAATCGTCCTAAAAAATCCTTACACTTCTTTCCCGCCACACCATCCAAATCAGTGTAAGACAAATAATTTGCAACAGAACTTTGTGTCTAATAGTACTTTGTACTCCCCAAACCCCTAAAGGAGATAGTCATTATGTCACTTATACTTCTAGGAGGAACCCAACACAACCTAACACGTTTGAATACCTATGCTAAAGCCCCAAAGTCATCAAACAATGTTAAAAAGATGATCAATCAATTCTCCACTCCCCATACATATAGTACAACGATCAAGACTAAAGGGCTTTGAAGGTCATCTCACTTAAAGCAAGTCATTAGTGTTGACCTTCTTGTTGGCCACTAACCAAACAAAGTTCTTGACCTTTGATGGGGCTTTAGATTTCAACATGAATTTTGCTAGAGAAAAATGAAGCTTGAAGACGATAATAAACAAACTCTTGCATCTAGGAAAGATGGAGATAAGTTCACACAATTAAGAGAGGACATGAGTCTTTCAAGTTCTCCTATCTCCATGCCAGTAAGGTTTCAACAAAAATTAGTTCCAAGAAAAAAAGGGGAAGAGATGCTAAGAATAAATGAAATGGGAGAATTTTTAACTATTACAACTCAAAAAAGACTCAGAAATTGAGAACAAAGAGGTTGATTCCCCACCACAAGTCTTCCCAAGAATGAATCTTCACCCCATATCACTTAACTGAAAAACAGGTATGATTGGAAAAATCCTAGAAAAACCTATGTAATAACCTTCTAAGGGCAACAATGCAATTGCCTGACTAAAATGTTAGCATCCCAATAATTGGGGAGTGTCTTGTAGATGCTCAATATGACCTTATACCAAAGATCTATACTTTCCCTAAAAACCCTCCAAAAGCCACTTCCCTAAGAGAGTTCTATTCCTTGAAGAAATCCTCCCGAACCCCACTTGACACTTGGTCCCTACTTATAAAATGATCTCTCTTAACCTACCAACCCAAAATTCCTTTGCATTTCCTCAATTTTAGTCATTAATGATGATAGGATCTTGTACAAAGAAAGGAAGTAACTAGGGATGTGAGAAAAACAAGACCAAATAGGAGCAATTCTTCTACTTAAGGCCAAAAACACTAGTTAAGATAAACAAGACTGAATTGGAGTAACTCTCCTCCTCTCTCAACAACATCCTACCTAAAATGTTAATTGTTATGATGAAAAGAACAGGTGAAAATGGATCTCCTTGCCTTAAACCTCTAGTTGTTTTAAATCGTTTAGCACTTCACTCTCTAAGACCTCAAAATTTGTTGAAGGCATACATCCCCTCATCCAAATCCTCCATCTTGTACTAAACCCCTTCCTTGCTAGTGCATGATCCAAAAGGCCCTTATCCACATAATCATATATCTTTTCAAAACCAATCTTAAGGACTACACTTTCCTCTCCTAATCATCTTTTCCCATCTACCATTTCATTGACTTTAAATACTGCATATAGAATTTGTCTCCCTTAACAAAAGTTCCCTAAAAGATAGGAATGGTTTTATGGACTCCTTGTATACAACTTGATAAAACTTTAGTTATAATTTTATATAGACTTATGACTAAGCTAATAGGTCAAAAATATGAAATTTTGTTGGTTTGACTTCTTTTTGGCGCAAGTGTAATGAAGATAGCATTAGTGCTTTCGTTCATTACCTCACCATTCCATAAACACTCTTAAGAAATCCTCATTTACCATATCCCAACACTCCTAGAACACAGCTATGGAGAAACCATCACATAAGCCTTTTCTTTGTCTAATTGAAAGATAGCTTTACAAACTTCCTCTTCAAAAAGGGGGCGATCCAACTAAGTAGCACTCTCTTCTAAAATAAGAGAATTGTCCAACCTACCTCAAAGAATCTCTAGGGGGCTTAGAATTTAACTTTTCAAAAAGTCTCTGAATCTCCTCTTAGATGCTTTCAATATCATATAAAGCTACGCCTTTTTCATTCACCAAGGACTTGATGAACTTCATGTTTTTCCTTATGTTAGCCACCCTATGGAAACACTTAGAGTTGCTATTCCCTTCCTTTCCTTTACCCATTTGACCCTAGCTTTTTGCCTACAATAGACCTCTTCCCTTAACAACAATTTTTTCATCTAACCTTTCCTTAAGGCCTTGAAAGGTAAACCCCAAGAAAGAGATTCCCTTCTTGTTCATGGGCTTCAATACTAACTATGTCTTTGAGGATATTCTTTTTCCTCTCCTTGAAGTCTCCAAAAAAGACCTTGTTCCATTCTTTTAGTTTTGATCATAGTTTTAAAAGGCTCAAGACGCACCCTAATTTACATATATATTTCTATATAATATAATCAAATTTAATAATCATTTATTTGTCCTAAACACATAAATCATCAAATATTATCTAAAACTTCAATTTAATTAACAAAAAACATAAAAATAAAGAACTCCAAGCATAAAAACAAAGCATCATGATTGCTAATACATATCCAAATCCAAAGTTTCCAAACCAAAACATGAAATTTGTCCATAATTCAAAAACATCATTAAATACCAAGGTCCCAAAAAGGTACGTCTATTTTTCCTCTATTTTTTCCTCCTCTTCTTCGTTCTCTTCGCTTCTTCACAGCATAGTAGAGGCTAGGGCAATGTTTTGGGTGTTGTCGGGTTGAAAACAACCAAAAAAAGGGGGTTGGAATGAAAGACAGGGCCAAAACGATATCGTTTTGGCTTGTTCTTTTTAAAATAAAAAGGGCCAAAACGACGTTGTTTTGACCCTTTAAAAAAAAAATTAAAATTAAAGGTCCAAAACGACACAACCCTATTATTTTAAAAGAACAGACCAAACAACATCATTTTGGTCTCAGATAATAATAAAAAAAAAGGGGGGGGGGGGCTTCTTTTTTCCCTCTGCAACTCGTCACCAGAGAAGAAGACCAGAAGAAGAAGAAGAAGAAGAAGAAGAAGGAAATAAGGGGTTGAGGCACACTTGTGGGCCGCGTTGTGCCTTGCTAGAGGTGAGCACCTTGCGCTCCTAAGCGGTATCTTTGTGAAGGGGTGTCGCTTGCCTTCAAGAGAGGTGCCGGAGGGTCGCGTTGTGCCGCTTAGAGCCTAGGCGCGCCTTTCACAACTATGGCTTTGATTTGACATATTGTAGCATTTCCATGAATTTATGACCTTCCCACCCTTCAACCTAAAACTCTTTCCACCATAAGCTAAATCTTTCCTTGAAATTTAGGTGAGCAACCACATGTTTTCAAACCTAAATAGAGTTGATCCCCACTTGAATTGATTGGTATCTAAGACAATCTACCAATAGTTAGAGGTGAAATTGGGTAAGGCTTCTTTTAGACTATGGGGAAAGCTTTGCTTCCACTCATTTGAAAATTAAAATATTTATTTGATCCCTTGCAAGTGGGGGATGATTGCAAATTGGACCAAGCGAATAAGCATTCCTAAGGGGGGGATCGATTAACTCACTTTCTTTAATGAATTCAAATAGGTTAAAGTCACACACACATACACATACACATACCATTTCAGATAGGTTAAACCAAAAAGATCCACTACACCCACCTAAAAAACCCTTTCTAATAGTGGTATCATTGGAGCGATACATAGAGATAATCCAAAAGACCTGTTATCCATCTAAAACTAGCTTAGCCGAAATTTAGAAGGATCCTAACACCAATTCTATACAACTGTATTTGCTTGAGTCCTATATTATTAATACGCTTCCTAATGCGTCACAAGCTAGAAGAGTAGCCCATTCCTTATCCCTAGTTGTCTACACACTTACCACAAATCTTGCATCAAACTTCTCTCTCTTTGTTTCCTAAAGCATCACTGTACCTAGAGATTCATGGTGGAGAAATTCCTTAACTACCCTTCTTTTCTTTCTAACCTCAATCCTCAATTATTCCTATTTATGATTCTCATACCACCAGTTAGAAGCCCATTCACCTTTCAAACAAGCCCTCCTAAGTGTCATTACTCGTGATCATAGGTTTGTCCTTCTTCCTGAAGTATACTTTATCGTTAGACCTTACACTACTACTACCTAAGGTAAGACCATTCTCACTATACTTGACAAGCATGACTTTCATAGTGGCCAAAATAAATTAAACACTTTCTATTTTGCAAGTTGTGAGACCTTCGATGTGAAAACCTTCTAACAAAGGAGCCTAGATCTAATGTTTGTTCTTCCACAAGGGAAATAGCCTCCATGGGGACACTAGGCAGTGATCTAGGGAGAGTAACACCCTTAAACACTTGCCCTGAAGGAACTATAGTGTTGATGTATTAGATTAAGTTGACAATTTTGTTCCATTATTACACTAAATCTGAGGTATCATAAATTATGAGGTCTTACTGGTTAGAGTGGATTTCAAGCTACTTCAAAGTCGATTAAAATTCAAGGTACGCATATTTATTAGATGTATTAGAGCAAGAGAAATTGCTACTAAATTTAAAGAAGACGAAATTTCTAAGAGAAATCAAAAAGCGAAGTCGAACATGCAAAAATGTTTATAAGCATTAAAACATCATCAAGGAGGATCTTCAAACGTCCATGGGATGTTCAAATGTCCTCTAATGGGATGTTCAAATTCCACCCAACATTCAAACATCTCCTACATGATGTTCAAATGCTAGTTCAATCCTTTTGTTTTTTAAAGCAAATATTTAATATTTTTGTTGGAATTTTTAAGAAACTCTCCAAACATCCATCTAGGATTTGATATAAAAACCCAAGTTTTTAATTAAAAAAATGCAAGTGAATTCATAGCCATCTCTCTGCCTTAGCACTCCAACTCTCAAACATTTCAAGGGCATTCTTGAAAGTCCTTTTGGCAAAAAAGCAAAATGCATCGATCCACTAGTCTCAACACAGGATTGAGGTATCCACTAAGAAACACGAGTTGTTGCGTCAACAACATGAAGGAACTATGTGGGTGCTCACCAGTATAAGACCATTGGAAGTAGAAACCTCTACATTAGGTAAAACTATGTACATTCCTTTTGGTTTAATGGATTTGACTGCAGTCATGAGACCTGTGGTTTTTTTTTTTTTTTTTTACATCTATAAAGTTTTTGAGAAACTTTCTATGTAGTTTTCCTGCATATATTCGAGGTCCTTTAATGTGATTGTGTTCTTATTCTCATTGATAGATCAAAAGATTTCCATATATAAAAATAAAAAATGAATATAGATTGCTTGTGGACTATCAATTCACCTCCCTCTAGGAAGTTTCAAAATGTTTCATGATCAAGAATACAAACTCATAAGTGATATCAAAGTGTGTTAAAATTTTAAACATTAAATTTTTTTATTCCTACTAATTGATTCTTGAATCATGCAATCATAAAAAGTAGGAACTTCCATTAATTGCTCTTCATTCTTTGATGAGAACAACTACCTCCTGAAAAGTTCAAAAGAAGTATTTTCCAAAAGGTAAGGAGAGCATGTTTGGAATATAATGGAATATGGGTGGCTGCCTCCTGATCTATAGACAAAAATGAAAGATTTATTTAGTCAATGGGACAAGTTTGATAATGAAAGTAGTGAAGCTAATGCTAAGGCTCTTTATTTTATTTTTAATGGTGTTAGTCTTAATGAATTTAAAAGAATAGTAACATGTAAATACACTAATGAAACTTGAGATATCTTGATTGTAACTCATGAGGGTAATTACACTATGAAGTTGTCCAAATTATGGATGCTAAGTGTCCAATTTGAAAGAATAAGAATGAATGAAGATGAGACTTTCTTTCAATTTTATACCAACATGAGTGATATTGGTGTTTTTTTTTTTTAATAGGTAACTTGAGTGATATTGTTAATTGTTTTAACTTGCGAGAGAAAATACCTAATTCCAAGGTACTTAGAAAAATCTTATGATCTTCCTCTAATCTCTCTTTGAGAAATTCAAGCCTAAAGTAATTGTCATAAGCAAGAATGTGGATGCATTGAGAGTGGATGAGTTAGTAGGTTCCCTGCAAACCTATAAAATGACTCTTCTCTCATCAAAGAGTTTTAAAGAAGGTCTCTTCAAAAGAAAAAATTGAGTCTCATGATGAGACCATAGCCTAATACTGAAGCAAATTCAATGATGACAGGGATTCTCTCAATGTCTCCCACTAGCCGCCATTTAAACCTTCTAGAATCATCATAAGTTTTTAGTGTTAGCTAATAGACTAAAGAAGGTAGTGGGCAAGGTGGTGTCCAACTCCCAAAATACATTTGTGGAGGGTAAGCAAATCCTTGATGCTGCTATGATTGCTAATGAAGTTATTGATTTGGTGCAGAAAGGTAAATGCGGTGGTATTCTTTGCAAGCTTGATATGAGAAAGCGTATGACCATGCTAACTAGAACTTCTTAACTTTGTTGCTAGAAAATATGGGTTTTGGTGTTAAGTGGATCAGTTGGATTCGGTGGTGTATTTCTACAATGAGATTCTCAATCCTTGTCAACGAAACTCCTTCAAGTTTTTTCCAAAACTCTCGAGGTTTGAGGCAGCGGGACCCTCTCTTCACTTATCTCTTTGTGATTGCCATGGAGGCCCTCAGTTGTTTGCTAAAGAGAGCTAAGGAGGGAGGTTTTTTATCCGGTTGGAGGATCAGAGGTAAAGGAAAAAAGAGAGGGGAAATCTCTCATTTGTTGTTTGTTGATGACACTTTAGCCTTTTGTGAGCCTTCTATAGATCAAATGACTTACTTAAGTTGGTTATTTATGTGGTTTGAGGCCATGTCGAGGTTGAGAGCAAATCTGGAAAAAAGCATTCTAGTAAGGAGAGTAGAGAATTTAGAAGAGCTGGTGTAAGAGTTTGATTGCAAAGATTGGTGCGCTCCTGTCTTCTTACTTTTGGGTCTTCCCTTAGGGGCACAGTTCAAGTCTGTGGCAATTTGGGACGGCATGGAGGAGAGGCTTCAAAAAAAATTATTGATTTGGAAAAGACAGTATATTTCTAAAGGGGCCAGGCTTACCTTGATTCACAACACCCTTTCCAATATGCCTATTTATTTTATGTCTTTGCTTTGTATGCCAAGAAGAGTCAGATTGAGACTGGAGCAAATCCAAAAGGTTTTTCTTTGGGGCGGAGGGACTTCTGTGTGGAAGCCTCATTTAGTAAGGTGGTCTATTATTTGCTCAGATAAAGGAAAGGGTGGCTTAAGAGTGAGAAATTTGTTGTTGCTCAATAAGGCCCTCCCATGTAAATGGAGTGGCATTTTCCAATGGAGAGGGAGGCTTTTTGGAAGCAAGTTATTTGTGGTAAGTATGGGGTAGAAGAGGGACGGTGGCACTCCTATGATGTGAGAGGAAGTTATAAAGTAGGGTTGTGGAAAGCCATCGGGAAAGAATGGTATACCTTGGGTGGCAATATGGCATTTTCTATAGGGAATGGAAGGTGAGATGTTGGAAGGATAGGTGGTGTGGTGACGATCCGTTGTGCGTCACTTTTCCCTCCTTATTTGCTATAGCATCATCCAAGGAGGTTTGGGTGGAGGATGTTTGAAACCATTCAGAAGAGGGAGTATAGGCTCCCAAATTCTTTGGTTGGCTCAACAATTGGGAGGTGATTGTTGTGGAGAATTCTTTCCAAAGACTACAAGGAAGGAGGGTGTGTAGGAAGGTGGATGATCAAGTGGTTTGAACAAAATCAAAATATGGTAAATTTACTATCAAATTTCTATACAAGGCTTTGGAACCAGAAAGACAAGGTATTTCCTTGCAAGTGCAATTTATAACTCATAGGTGTTGTCGATGGTGCGTTTCTTTGCTTGGGAGGCTACTTGGAATAAAGTCTTAACTTTGGATCGAATTCAAAGAAGAGGGTAGTCGTTGGCCAACAGATGTTACCTATGTCTCTCAAAGGAAGAGACACTTGAGCACATTCTATTGCATTGCGATATGGCAAGGATTTTGTGGCACTTATTTTCTCTTTTTAAGGTGTCGCAGGTACTTCCTTTCTCAGTTAGAGAGGCGTTATCAGGGTAATATGGTTCTTCTATGGGTAAGAAGAGGAAAAAAGTGTGGCAAGCTGCTCCTCTATACCTTTTCTGGATTGTTTGGAAGGAAAGAAACAGTAGGGCTTTTGAAAATGAGGGGCATTTGGTCCAAAGGCTTAAACATTCTTTCCTTTGTAAACTTTGGGCTTGAGTTAAGGTGTATATAGTTTTTAGTCCTTCCATTATTTATTTTGCAAATTGGTTGGGCTTTGATTGAGTGGGTACTACTTTTTGTTGTTCCCCGTTTTCTTTTTTGAGGCGCTCTTAAGCATCCTTTATATACTTCCTATGTACTTTGGGGCACCTTTTTGGAAGTTTCTTTTTTAATATATTGCCTTTTACCCATAAAAGAGAAAAAATAATCATTAGAAGCTTTTTCCGGCTTTTCATGAACTGAGATTCACAAAATCTGCCATTGGGGATTTCATCTTCACCTCTAAAAGCACACTCTAGTCTTTCCTCTAAATTTGCTATTAAATCCCAAAAACATGTCCATCTCCTTAGCCTTCTTCAAATGGTCCAAAATCCAAACAATCTCTTCTTTCTCAAACCCCACCATTTAGGAAGTTCCTCAGACTTGCTTTGTGATGGAAACCCATAATGGTTTTGTCCAATTTGGTGATAACTTAAACCAAATGATTTGTCCATTTCAGAAACTAGTCATGTTTTATCTTCTTTAGTTGAATCCATGCAAAGGGCAAACCAGTATTTGTCCAACCAATCAAGCATCGGAGCACAACTAGATGCTCCTCCACCTTCACCCAAAAGAACACCTACTACCAATCCTTGAATTAATATGCCATTCAATATAACTTTGAAATTCCTACCCTTAAATGACATCTTAACTCTGACATTAACTGGAAAGCCATTATTGACTGAAACATAGAAATCAAAATAATATTATTGCAACAGCACTCCATAGTGCTCGGGAAAATGTTCACACTAGTACTGCATGAATCCATCAAATCTCTGACCACCAGGAACCAATGAATTAAAGATGCCAAAAATCTGTTCATTATACCTTCAAGTGGATAGAGAATGAAAAGATGCTAGAATTAGATGAAATAAGCTCCTTCGCAATAACCTCTTAATGGAATATTTTAATACCTCTGTGCTTAAACGCCGAAGACATGGGAGCTAATGCACTAGCCTACAGCTATAACTAAGCCAAACTATAGAAGTGCTCAATATTAACCGTACACTGAAAGGGATCACAGCAGGGATTAAAGGATAATTTCTGTTTTTTTTTATATAAAATAAAATAAAAAATAAAAATAAATAAATTTCTATAACACCATCTGTGCTGTTTTACATCAATTTGGAAAACCGACCTTCTTTCCTACAATAATAATAATCACAAACCATGCAAAATAGAGAAAAATAAAAAACCATAAAATAAAGAAAGAGAATAAATTCACCTTAAAACAAGGACAAGAATGAAATAGAACTTACATGTAAGGCCCTGCATTTAGTTCCAATCACCCAAAAAAACAAAAATTAGAAAGCAAAAAGCACACAAATCAAACACAAAAATTAAGAAATAAAATGTGCATACACTACCTGGGAGACCCTTAAGGGCATTGAAACAGAGGCAGGTGTCTTCCACCAGCACTGGCCCATTCACCTTTCACAAAATTACATAAAAACATTTCAAACTCCAGACTAAAGAAAAAACATAATGACACACGTTTTATAAATAAGTATATGTAGAAAAACCTGAATTGCAGCCAATCGAGCCTTTTCTTTGGAGATATCTTCGGGCTCTCCTTGGAGCTCTGGCACTGATGCAATAATCCAAGAGAAAAAAAAAAAAAAACAAAGAAAATTAAGAGATGAGAGAAGGAGGTATGTTAAGAGAAATGGGGTTTTAGAGAGAGTACAGTCGAGCTTCAGGGAGTTGAAGGGTATGGACTGGCCCAAGATGTATCGGACCTCCTCGAGCTTTTTAGCGTTGCCGGTGACGAAGGTGACCGGGCGTGAAAGGATCAACCCGGACGCTGAAGCTCCGGCCGCAGCCATTTTCCCGCGCTTTCTGGAAATGGTAGGTGACAAGGGTTTATAGAGAGGCTTTGAGTGTTTTGTAGCTCCCAGTCTCTACCTACGCAGCAAGTTGGGCGGGTTGCTCCGCATGATCCGACAAATTTGATCATTTGAGCCCAATTTGATCCAACCTCCAATTCAAATCATGCAGACCAAGCGTAATTCAAGATCATTTTTCTTTTTCTAAATTCTTATTGAATTCAGATTAGTAGAACTGAATCCAAATTAGTGTAACTGCATAATTAAAAGTTGGGTTATTTGGATAGGTGACTCAAAATATAGGTAAAATTGTAAAAATAACCTAACTAGTTAATTATTTTGAGAGATGACCTAATTTGGACATTTTTACCCTTATTTATTTCCCTTCAAAAACATATAAGATCCCCCTCCAAAAACATGATATCCTCCAAAGGCATAAAACTTTAGTTTTATCTCTCATCGGTACCACATCTCTCTCTCCAACACTATGAGTACATCCCTATACACCATTTATGTGACCCACCAATAAAATTGAATTAAGAGAGGTAGAAAAAAGTAGTGAAACATAGAAGAGTAAGATCCCCTACCAAAAGACATGATATCTCTTCAAAAACAAAACATTTTAGTTTTACCTGTCTCATCGGTATTACATCTGTCTGCATATCTCTCACCAACATTGTGAATACGTCCCTATACACCATTACTACAATCCACCATTAAAACTGAGGTAAGAGAAGCAAAGCAGATTAAAGAAAAACATATGGCGAGGTCAAATGAAAGTATGTAAACCCATTTGGGGAAAAAAAAAAAAAAAAAACTATCTTAGTTTTGCTATTCTCAACATTATTTTGTTGTAAAGAAAAAAATGAAAATTTTAGAGTAAACATAAGTGAAATTTTTTGTTAAAAAAATTTGTATGAAAAAAGTAAAGTTCGTATGTTTTTTATATATAAAACTTGAAGATAGTTGAGTACAATTCAACATGTTAATTGACAACTTTGTAGGATTGAGTTACTTATCCAAATAACTATTATTTTAATATTGTTTTTTGTATTAATAATTCAATTTATTTGTTTATTTTTGTTACAGTGATTGATGAAGTGGGAATAATGTTTCTTTATGAAGGAGATTGGGTGCAAAATGGAAATATGTACTACTTTGAAGGCTACCAAGGTAAGGGTATTAAACTTAAGAAGGCTACAACATATGAAGAATTATTGAAGATTGTTTTGTCACATTTTGAAAGTAGATCCAACCGAGCACAATCTTTCGATGAAGTATGTATTCAATGGCAATATACCAACCACTCCTATACAACTAAGAGATGATGGAGATGTGAAATTTTTCATTCATTTAAATTGTACTGATGGTAAGTTGCAAGTTCCATTATGTATCACAATAGAGAAAAAAAATGGCAATCATCAGTATGAATCAATCATCAACACTGATTTTAGCTCTCATACTTTATCTGAGGTTGAGAAAGAAATCAATATGGACCCGATATTCATATATAGTAGTGAATCTTTGAGTGGTTTTGATGATGAAAATAGAACAAGGTTGAGCTATGATCTACTTAATTGTTTTGATTCTCATAACTTGAATATGAACAAGGATGATGAAGATAGTGGAATGAATGTCAACCTGAATGAGGATAGCCAAGTAATGTAAATTGATGTAATGGAAGAGGCAGTAATGGAATATGAAAGTCATGCAGAACAAAGCATAGAAGAACCATTTATAGTTGGTTATAGTGAAATTGGTGATGACTACATGGAAGAGCACCAAATATACTCCAATAAGAAAGAATTGCAGAAGAAGTCGTACATGATTGCTTTGAAAAGAAAGTTTCAATTCAAAACATTAAAATCTTCGACCAAGTTATTACATGTTGGATGTGTTGATAAAGAATGCAAGTGGCGACTTTGTGCAATCAAGTTGGGAAATTCTGATCTATTTCAAATAAGGAAATATCATTCAACACACACTTGTAGTTTGGATATGATATCTCGTGATCATCGTCATGCAAGTAGTTGGTTGATTGGTGAAAGCATAAGAGAAATATATCAAGGGGTTGGTCATTAATATCGACCAAAAGACATTGTAGCTGATATTCGAAACAAGTACGGTGTGGGGATAAGTTATGATAAGGCATGGAAAATTAGAGAATTTGCTTTAAGTTCTATTAGAGGATCACCAGATGAGTCCTATAGTGCTTTACCATCTTATTGTTTTGTGTTGGAGCAAAAAGTTCCTAGCACCATTACTAATATAGTTATTGATCACAACAATCAATTTAAGTATTTTTTTTCATGGCACTTGGTGCATGTATTTCTAGGTTTCGTACATCAATAAGGTATGTCATTACAATCAATGGAACATTTTTTAAGGCAAAGTACTTAAGAACTTTGTTTATTGCTTCATGTAAGAATGGAAACAATTAGATATACCCTTTATGTTTTGGAATTGGTGATTCTGAAAAATGATGCTTCTTGGGAATGTTTCCTAAAAAAATTGCATGGAGCAATTGGCCATGTTGATGATCTCGTGGTGGTTTCAAATCGTCACAACAACATTGAAAAAGTTGTACGAAAAGTTTTTCCTCATGCAAGCCATGGTGTGTGCACTTATCACATGAAGCAAAACCTCAAAACAAAGTTTAAAAATGTCAAAGTCCATAAGTTGTTTCATGATGTTGCTTATATATACCATTTTTCAGAATTCAATGTTATATTTAGGCAACTACAAATGATTTCTTCGAGAACAGCCACATATATAATAGATGCAGGTGTTGAGCGATGGGCACGTTCACATTCTAGCAAAAAAAAAAAATATAACATTATGACCACTGGGATTGTTGAAAGTCTCAATATTGTGTTAAAAGATGCAAAAGATCTTCCTATTTTGCAACTAGTTGAAGAGTTAAGAAATTTACTTCAAAAATGGTTTGCAAACCATAAACAACAAGCATTGTCAATGACAATTGAGCTAACAACATGGGCTGATGGAAAGCATCGTATAAGGTTCAATACATCATTAACATACAAAGTTGAAGCAATCAACTCGATGAAGTATAATGTTAAATATAATGGTGTTAGTGATCATGTGAATTTACATAATCATTCATACACATGTCGACGTTTTGATCTTGATCACATATCGTGTTCACATGTTATTGTTGCTTGTAGATATGCACATATGTAATGTTATCCTTTATGCTTCAAATATTACACAATGAACTCATTATTATCTTTATATGCTGAGTCCATCTATCATCCTGGACATCAAAGGGATTGGGTGATACCTGATGAAATAAGAAATAGAGTTGTATTACCACCGAAAACAAGTCGGTCAGTAGGAAGACCAAGTAAGGAAGGAATTTCTTCAGGTGGAGAGAGTAAACGCAAGCGACGTTGTGGTCGATGTGGTGATTATGGTTGTAACCGAAAGTCATGCAAGCGACCAATCCTCTTGCATTATCAGAATGATAATAGTGGACACACTGAATTAGGAATGTAAGATTGCTCCTTACAATCAAAGAATGAATGAAACTGTCACTAAGCTAATTTTATGATGAATTTTTTTGTTGTTTTTTTATAGATGATGATTGGGGATATAAAAGATTTGATATTGTAATTTTTTGTATATTGTGAATAGGAGCACAAAACATGTAATTGTACTTTGATTCATTCCCTTTTAATTGAGCGATGAACTTAAAGCTTAAAAATGAAGTTTAAATTCATCCCTCAATATCAACTCATTTGAAATGACAAGTGAACTCTTTATTTTTTTTGGAATATTAGTCTCATTAATATTTGATCATACATATTTGGAGATGTTTTAATCTTTTATTGATGTTAAGATCAGACACATTATGTATGTTGATATTATCCATATATACAACTTTAATTGAGAATATTCACATAAATTGCACTAGGGTTAAGTTTCGTTTACAAAGAACTTAACAATGGTTAAGTTTAAGTTACAAAAAATTACTTGAATGAAAGTGAAGTTAAGTTTTTTTACTAAAGAATTTAGTAAGACTTAAGTTTTAATTGAGGATATTCAACTGAACTATACTAGGGTTAAGTTTATTTTACAAAAAAACTTAACAGTGGTTAAGTTTCAGTTAAAAAAAATTTACCTAAACAAAACCGAAGTTAAGTTTTTTTAATAAAGAACTTAATAGGAGTTAAGTTTTAATTGAGGATATTCACCTGAACTGCACTAGGGTTAAGTTTAATTTACAAGTAACTTAGCACTTGTTAAGTTTGAATTGAAACAGATGTCCTGAACTAAACTAAGGTTAAGTTTTTTTAATAAAGAACTTAGCAGGAGTTAAGTTTTAATTGAGGATATTTACCTGAACTACGCTAGGGTTAAGTTTAATTTACAAGTAACTTAACACTTGTTAAGTTTGAATTAAAACAAATGTCCTAAACTAAACTGAAGTTAAGTTTTTTTTAATAAAAAACTTAGTATGAGTTAAGTTTTAATTAAGGATATTCACCTGAACTACACTAGGGTTAAGTTTATTTTACAAGTAACTTAACACTCGTTAAGTTTGAGGTAAAAAAATATGAGCTCTACATTGAAATATAAGTTTATATTATTATGCTTACTATAATAAATTCAAACTTGTTAACAATCATAATGCAGTCACATTTATAAAAAATAAAAAAATAAAAAAAATTGCAACCATTCATTTCTTTGGATGTATGAAAAAACATGTGATTGTTTAAATACGTGCTATAACATAGGAATTTTCTAAACAAAAAACTTCAATGTCATTACATAGAAACATCTTCTACTATCCAATTACAATTCATTTACAATAGTAGGATCACATAGGAAGTTCTTTATGGAAAAATAACTCATTGCCATCTTCTCACAAAGCCAATCCATCCGCTCGCCTGTTAGTATATCCATTGGATGGTTGTACATCAGGTATTCCGAAAATTTGATAAAAAAAAAAAAAAAAAACATACCATAATCACTACTGCATGAACACAAAAAAATGTGATGTTAACAATATTAAATATTATTGTATATATCATGAAATATGTGTGTTGGTATGGAAAATATTGTACTTACTCTTTTGTTTGTTTGTTGTGGAATGTTGTTCAATCTCTCAATGTCCCACTCTTTATCACCCTTGGGGTCACTATTCTCCTCATAGTATTTTATAGCACTTAAGATAGATGGTAACAACATTGCTATGGGTGTGACGAGTGTTTTCAATCTATTAGGTTTGTTAATTGACTTTAAAGAGTCATAAATGTAAATTATCCTACAACGAAAGTGGAAAACTCCCAATGCCCAATGTGTGTTCCTTAGATTGATAGGAACATATATGACATCAACCTTAGACCATTTCAAAGAAGGCCTAGGATAAATACCCATGACATAATCGATGAGGATGTCATCTTCCGGTAAAATGTATTTGTTCCATGTCTTTTAATTCATCCTCCAACAACCATCTACTTTTTGCCACATACGGAAAAAATAATAAAAAATGGTGAATATAACTAAAAAAAAATGCGAAACAAAGTTAAAATGTACTAATATGCATACCAAAAATAATGTGTCAGTGGTGACGAATTTTTGTGTAAACACATTAGAGTTTAGTATCCCCATTTTCTGAAAAAAGTATAAAGTGACATTAATATGCTGAAAATTATAAGGAATAATAATTAGTAATCCAACAAATTTTGTATATTAATGAATAATGTAGGCAATAGTCACAAACCAAGTCATTAAGCCATTCTCCAGGAAGCATTATTTTCTGAAACCATTTTTGGTCCACCTTTGTATACTCGATGTTCACTTTAAACCTTTATGTCATATAAGGAAATAAATCATTTGTCAACTTCATAAATTACATATAAAAAATTAATTGAGTCAATATTGTAGATAACTTAGTCTTTCTCAATCTCATCATTAATATATTCTGTATAAGCTGTCTTTGCCTCCATTGATGGTGGCTGCAATGGATCAAAGGTTGATAATGTTATGTTAGTCTTACTCATTAACAACTTCCTTCTCTTAGTGAATTATGTAAATGGGTGCTATAGTAGATGAGATTTCTTTACCTCTCTTCTTCGTTTAAAGATATTCGATGATAGTTGATGTGGGAAAACATGAACTACTGTCGCATCAGGTGGGTTATCCTTCAAAGCCTCCTTGTCATTGTCTTTTCTTGATGTCTTAATTTTTTCTAACTTTGATTTGAAGTCCAATGCTGTTTCATTTCGCATTGTTGCAATATATAGCTCATTACTTGGTTTTCCTACCTGAAATTGCATAGAAATATATAAATATATTCGGAAAGGCATTGTTAGGAATTCAAAAAATATAAAGAATATAAGATCGTGGAAAAACATTAACTAGTGTTTCATTTAGTGCATCATCCACTGAAGCCTCTTACCTACTGTCTTTTCTCGATGTTTCAAATTTTCTTAACTTTGATTTGAAGTTTATCGTCATATCATTCCCCATTGTAGCACTATATGGCTCACTTCTTAGGTTTCTAATATGAAATTGCATAAAAATATATTAATATATTTTAAAATGCATTGTTGGTATTGTAAAAAAAAAATTAAGAATCTAACACATGTTACTAACATCCAACAATAGCTCACTCAAACCATCAATCTTGCTTCCTATTTCTTTCAATTATGTTTTGACTTTATTAAAATCTGCTTTTGTCTTTTCTTGAAAGTTAATGAACATCATAAACAATCCCTTTACATAAGAAAAATTATTATAACATTATTCAAACATTCTTAAACATATATACTGAAATAGTATTAATAACTTTCACTTTAGTTACCTTGAATGAAGGTAATTTAGAACTATCACCTTTTTTTCCACATTTCATTGTTGTTGTTACTGCAGCAATATATGCCTTAACTTCCTCACGATCTTCATCTTTATCCCAATCATTCACATCATCTTGTAAGGCATCATCCAACTGAGCTTCGAATTCAAAACATTTCACATGCTCTTGTTCACGCTATTCTAATGTGGGAATGAGTTGGAATGTAAAGATAACCAATAATTCAATATATAAAGAAAGTAGTTAATAATAAGATTATAGTTATATAAATAAGAAAGTAAGTATAAGCAAAAATTAAGATGTCACTCACATTTGACTCTACAAATAATGATTGAATCTCAGTGTGCTTTGGAGTTGCAGTCCCTGTCCAATTTAAAATTATGGGAAAAATTTTACCAATGCGACTTGCATATTTCATTCCAAGCAATGGAATGACTTCATATGCCCAAATTTGAAAGGCATATGGAAATCCCACAAGTGCATATGCTTCATACGATGCATTCCATTTTTTTTTTCTCTACATATTTTGATTGTATTTTGTCCAAAGCCCTTTTCAACCTAAATAATGTTCTTTCATAGCAAAATTTTCCCCAAGGATACTTGTTGAACTTCTTTAAATTATCAACAAGTTGAACCCATTGTAAATCTATCAAATTATTCCATTCTTTTCCTAGTAAAAAATGCTCAACAAAGTACAATAATGCTAACTTCACAATGTCTTTATCAAGATTTGATTTCCCATTTAACTTTGCCTTTTTTTTTTTGTCTTCTTTGTGTTCATTCTCTTTCCTTTCTTACATAATGCGATGAAAACATCATCTAATCGATCATTATGAATCTTATTCTTTCTATTGAAATATTGATCTCTTATCCTTAAATATGTTATGTCAAATTGTGAAAATTTCCCAAATTTCAACCCAATTATCAATGCAACTCCAACGCACTAAATCTCAATCCTTTTGAGTGAACAAGTATCCACATCTCATTTTTTTTTAATGTCACATTGGTGTAATAGCATATTATAAACAATTTAATCAAAATATTTCAAATCATATATACCCAAGAAGTGGCCAAAACAAGAGGTTTTAAACATCTCTAGTTGGGTTTCATTCAAGTTCTTTATGTTGTCAATGACAATAATGTGGGATAAGCAAGCCACCTTAGATGGGAAGTGATCTTCATTACATATTTTCTGTATGAAGATTATTGAAGAAGTGGTAGCCTGCAAAGTCACATACATTGTGCTTCACATTAAGAAAATATATTAAGAGTTACAAACATTCTGCATGAACTAAAATACATTACAAAAAATTTAACTACTTCTAAAATCAAAATACCAATTCAATTAATTATATTGTAAGCAGGTTTGGAATATTTTAACTGAGGACTTAGTTACAATTTTGTTATTTGTCAATGAGACTTAACCTCAGTTAAGTTCAGGTGAATTTTTATTTTTTAATAACTTAACCTTGGTTAAGTTCTTTGTATATAAAACTTAACTATAGTGTAGTTTAATAAATATTTTGATTAACATATAAAAAACTTAACTTGATTAGTTCATCTGTAGACTTATTATCTAGGCTTAACTTATTTGGGATTTTTTTTTTAGCATACGAAATGCAATAAATATATATTTTGCTATTGAAGGAGTAATCTCATATACAAGAATCATCAACACATTAACATCCTAAATAATACCCAAAATACAAACCTTGCTTCATTATTTATGCCACACAACCTTTTTTTTTTATTCAAGTTGCAATATACGCACAACCACAAAGTTATTTATTTATTTATTTATTTTTTACACTTCCAAAAGTCACGCTACCTTTTTTTTTTTCTTCACATCCTATAATCTATGATTTTTTTTTCATAGTTTAGATTTATTCATTTGAATATTTGGAATTCCCCTATTTCCATCAATAAAACAACCTATATTCATAAATTTCCAATATTTTGATCTAAAAATTAAATAAATAACCCTAATCTAAATTGAAATTTTCTAAAAAAAATGTTGAAGAGTTCAAAACTAATTAAAAAATCTAAAATAATAATCTAAGGGTTAAAATCTTACAAGCCTAAAACAATGAGCTTCCTTCAAAAGCTCCCTTCAAAAGCTCCCTTCTTAAGTCTTCATCATTTATAATACAAAGTTTAGTCCTAAATCTCAATATCCCATCATTAGATAAAACCAAGTTAAGCTTATTGCCCTTCTTAACTTCCATAAGTTACACTAATTGTAAATCATTTTTTTGTATGGTCTTAATTCTCTTAACCAAGTTTGGTTGTATTTTGAAATTCGCCACAAGTTTTCCTGAGTCTAGAACTCTAATATGGACTTCAAAACCTTATGATTTATGAATATCTCACAAGTTTCACCAAAAAGAAAATGTCTCCAAATCTTAAGTACAAAAATCACTGCAACTAACTCTAGATTATGAGTGGGGTAGTTTTGCTCATAAGGCTTCAACTATCTAGAAGTATAAGCTACAATTTTCCCATGTTGCAAAAGAACACACCTCAAACCTTGATGAAAGGCATCACTATATACCACAAATCCTCTTGAACATGAAGGAGTAGTCAAAATATGAGCTATTACTAATCTGCTCTTTAACTCCTAGAAGTTATGTTCATAATCATCATACTACTTAGACTTAAATCTCATCTGAGTCAACTTGGTCAAAGGTAAGGCAATTTTAGAGAACCCCTCGAACCACCAATAATAACTAGTAAGTCTCAAGAAACTTTGAATCTCAATCATAATACTAGGTCCCCACCAATTTTCTACAACATTTATCTTTCTAAGGTCAATTGAGATGTCATCCTTGGTTACCACATGCCTTACCCAAGGAAAGAGACTCTATCTAACTAAAACTCACACTTATTCAATTTAACATACAATCGTTTATCTCTTAGGGTCTGCAATACAATACTCAAACGACGCTCATGTTCCTATATACTCCTTCAGTATACCAAAATATAATCTATAAACCATGTCATTAAGGAATATGAGTTCTAACTAAGACCATTGGGACCTATAGAATAATACTAATTCCCTCATAATCTAATTTTGAAGTTGACTCAACATCTCAATATAGAGAGTCAACTACACTCCAATTTTCTATTTATATTACAACGAGACACCAAGTACTCAGGTCCATGAACTAGTCATCTATAATCTAACAAAGTGAAAACTATCAATCTTTCAAGACTGCCTCTACCATTCTTGAGTTACAAATCCTTCTATTATATGATCAAATGACATATTCTAGCTCATTAAGAGCATATATCAAATTCCACTAAAGGAATTTCTACAAACCCATAGATTTCATGATCACACATCCTTAAAATCACTAAAAGACACACATTATCTCAAAGTCCATGAGATATCATAGTGCTTCTATTGAGAATACCTTTTCCTAGCTTCCATCAATAATAACCCAATTCATGAGGAATATATGATCACTTTAAGATCTCACTCATAGGTTAAAGTCATTGTTAACTTCTGAACAAATTCAATATTATCTCAAGGTTGAGAAACAATACAATATAGTAGCTTGGTGAAGTTATGACTACTCGATAGTCTTATATTATGACTCACCATAGTTCCCATCCAATTTGTGACCTTACATAATAGTGCAATCACCATGGGAACCCCATCTTGATGGTCAAGGCCAACCATCTCTCCAATTAAAAGGTAGTACACTACAACTTCAAACGGATTGCCTAATTCCACGAATTGACTGTGAACAAATCATCTACTTGCAAGGAACCATGACTTGGATCTTTCGTGCAACTCTTAATGCATCTAAGTCATTTACAATGGTAAGAGATGTTAGGCTAAAATGCTCATAGAGAATAATGCATGGAATAAGATAGATAAAAGTGAACTTAGAATATCATTAAATGAATAATGAATTTGTTACACCATGTCATGTTTTTAAGGGTTCTATCTTAATAGTTGAGTTGTGCTAACTTTATTACTCAATAGCACACTTATGAATGATGCATGTTATGAGTTTTATGTAGACTAAGATAGTAAGGTGCACTTTTTTCTTGGCACACTAAAATGGTGTGTAATTGTTAAGTCACTTAAGCGAGGTGTGTTATTCACCTGAGTGCATTTAAGTGTGTAATCTAATCAGTAACCATTCAGTGTGCAATAAGGAGTGTGCATTGTAGATTAACTATTTCAGTGTGCAATCCAAGTCTCCATTTAAAGGTGCACAATCTTAAGTGCACAAATTGGACTACTGCTCATAGAGTGTGCAATCTAAAAAGAGTTTTTCTTAGTGCATTATTGGGGATTCCAATCAGACTAAAGTGTACTTATGGTGATAGTGTCCTCATTTAAGTGTTTTTTTTCTCTATAAAGTGCTGAAAATGTGCCAAACATGCCTTTAAATCTTACAAAACCCATCAAAAAGAATTTTTCTAAGGCATTAACAACAAATTGAATAAGTGGGCTTGTTATGAGTTCCTCAAGCACACTAAAATAAGCTCTTATAGAGTCATCCCAATGTATGATTTGAGTTTTAGTCACACTACAACCTCAATTGGATTGCTTAAATCTATGAACCGGCTATGAACAAAACTTCTACTTATAAAGAACCCATAACTTGGATTTCTCGCATAACTCTTAATACACCCAAGTCATATACAATACAAGAAATGTTAGGCCAAAATGTTCATAAGATATAATGCATAAAATAAGGATAAATACAAGTAAAATTGAAATATCATTAAATAAATAATAAATTTTGAATTTGTCACTTCATGTCATGCTTTTAAGGGTTGTATTAATGATGTATGACACAAGTAGGGTAGGCCTAAATGTTTCGATAACTAATTAAGGCAATCAAGGATAGAAGAGTGAAAATGGAAATCATAATACATATATTAATAAAATCTTATTTTGTTATATCATGTCATATTTTTAAGTGTTCTATCCTAACACCTATTACAAATAGTAAAGTAACAAGATGACCATCTAGATCAATCGATTAACATAAACTGTGCCTAAGCCAGTTTACCTATGCAACTCCTTTGTAAGGCTTCTATACTTCATTTATTGTAGAGATCTTTGTTTCAAACAATTTTTTAATCATTAATCAAGCCGTTAAAAAAATATTTTAAGTGCACTTTGAGCCAAAAATTTGCATTTCATCTTAGTGCACCTTAATCCTAGTTTCTTTTTATCTAATTAATTAAGCCAAACTTTTATATTAAGATCAATTTTCTTTCATTTATATCTGTTAGCTCAAGGGTTCTCTTAATCAGGTTTTGATGATAACAAACCATGGTTAAGTGACTAATTGGTTTGAATTGTAAAGAATCTCAGGTATAAATTTGGAAATTCATCAAATGACCAAATGGATTCAAAATTGATACATTTGGAAGACTTTTAATCATAGGAAACAAATGTAAGATGAATGCATTGGTGCACTTAGGTTTTACATATCTTTTCATACATCTTTGGAAAACTCGATTTATTCTTTAAAGTTATAATTTCATTAAAACTCGAGTTTTATCAAATGTACATTAGGCAAAACATTTCAAAATTGACATATTAATTTACCTAAAGAACTTGCCTAAGTGTTAGAAAAGAAAAGAATTGAGAAATATAGGTTTTCGAGGCCAAAGGGCTGAACCGATTGAGGAATTGGCCAACCGGCTCAACCGGCCAGGGAACCAGTCGATTGATTGCCCTTGTTCCATGGAGGTCCGGTCGTGGAGTGTTAAAAAAAACTCTCTCTCATCCAGTAGCCTTCTCTTCCCAATCGAGGTATCCTCCTTTCCGGTCAACCTCTGGTTGAGGCAATGGTAACCTGTCAAAGCATTAAATGCTCCAATGGCTAGTGAATCGGTCAACCCCCAGCTCGACTGATTGAGGCTGCTTTTAGTTTTTCTTAGCTCCCGAGGTTAGAAACTTATAAATTGAGAGCTCCACTTCATTTATGACATAGAAAACACTTGCATTCAATTGTCTACCCACTTGTTCTTGCCTTAAAAGCTCTCATTTCTTTCTTGGTGCATTAAATCTACACTTGCATATCCTTTAGTGCACCTTTGTGTTTCATCCTAGCTTTGATTTGTATTTGAGCTATCATTGAGCTAGGTTGAGGGATTCATTCTTGTAAAAAGTGAGTGTTAAAGGCTTCAATTGAGTTGAATCTTGAAGAGATTGTGTAAAAGCCCATTGGAGCCAAAATCCAAGTGTAAAGGAGATTGAAAGCTTAGTTGAAGCTTCAAGTTAGTGGAACCCTCACTCGGTTATGAGATTGGGGAGAGTAGACGTAGGTAAGGAAGTGTCGAACCACTATAAAATCTGAGTTTGCTTTCTCTAAACTCTACCTTTTTATTTTTGCTTCTATTGTGCTTGAATTTGTTGTGTTGAATTTTTTTTTTAAAAACCCAATTCACCTCCCTCTTGGGTGTTTTTCTCATTTAAGTATAATATTTATTTTCTCAATTGGCATCAGATCAAGACCTCGCGTTTAAGACTTAATTGTCTAAGAGGAAATGACTATTCCATCAAGCTTATGTCAAACTGAAAATTTTACAAAACATAGAGCTCCATTTTTTACGGGAACCAACTATCCCTATTGGAAAACTAGAATGACTTGGTATTTACAATCAACCGATTTAGACGTATGGGACGTCATTGAAGATGGCCCAACTTTTCCTACAAAACTAGTTGATGGAATCTTGGTTCCAAAACCCAAGCAAGAATGGAATGAGCTTGATAGAAGAATTTTTCAATTAAATGCAAAGGTCGCTTTTACTTTGCAATGTGCTATGGATAGAAATGAATATAATATAATATGTCAATGCAAATCGGCTAAAGAAATTTGGAGATTGCTTGAAATAACTCATGAAGAAACAAATCAAGTAAAAGAGTCAAAAATAAATTTACTTATTCATAGCTATGAATTGTTTTTGATAAAAGAAAATGAGACTATTGTTGAGATGATCACTAGGTTCACCAATATTGTCAATGGTCTTGAAGCTTTGGGAAAGACCTATAAGGAATCCGAAAAAGTGATGAAGATATTGAGGTTACTCCCATCAAAGTGGCATACAAAGGTCACCACAATTCAAGAAGCAAAAGACTTGACCAAGCTACCTATAGAGGAGCTCATAGGGTCATTAATGACATATGAGATCAATTTGGCAAAGAAGCTACAAGAAAGTGAAGACAAAAAGAAGAAAAACATAGCTCTCAAAGCTACAACTAAGGAAAAAGAAGATTTTGAAGAAGAAAAACCAAGTGAAGAAGATGATGATTTAGCCCTCATCACAAGAAAGCTCAATAAATACATGAGGGGTGAAAGGTTTAAAGGAAGAAGGTTCACCTCTAGAAGAGACATTTCTAAAAAGGAATCTTCATCTCATGGTGACAAGGAGAAATGGGAAGAGAAAAGAGATTTGGTGTGTTTCAAAAGTAAGAAACCGGGACACATTAAATATGATTGTCCTCTCTACAAAAGTGAAGCCAAGAGAAGAATGAAGAAAGCAATGATGGTCACTTGGAGTGAAAGTGAAGAATCCTTTGAAGAAGAAAATAAGAAAGAAGTGACAAACATGTGCTTTATGACAATAGATAAACTTGATGAGGTAAACTCCAACTTTAGTGATGAAGATATGGATGATGTTTTTGAGCAATTGTATGAGGATTTTGAAAAACTTAGTTTAAATATAATTCTCTTAAAAATAAATTCAAGAACTTGAAAAAGAACTTTAAGAAGTAAAAGAAAAATTTTCAATTGTTGAAATTTCTAAAACTCGTCTTGAAAAAGAAAATGAGATTTTGGGAAAGAAAAATGAATAGTTGACCTCCTCTCTCTCAATATTTTCTTGTGGACAAAAATCTTTTGAAATGATTTTAGCTAGTAAAAAATGTGTTTTTGACAAACAAGGGTTAGGATTCAAATATTCAAAAAATCAAAAGTATTTTAAAAATTATTTTGTAAAAGAATCTACAAGTGCAAGTCCTTCTATGACTTGCAACTTTTGTGGAAGAGGATGACACATTAGTAGTACGTGTCCTTTAAGAAATGATTCTCAAAAGAATTCAAATACAAAAACTAAAAAGGTTTGGATTGAAAAATCCAAGGTCACTAACCCTCAAGGACCCAAAAAGATATGGGTACCTAAATCAACTTGAGTTATATTTTGTAGGGTTCAAAGAAGGATAAGTGGTTCTTGGATAGTGGATGCTCAAGACGCATGACCGGAGATGAATCCAAGTTTGTTTTCCTTACAAAGAGAAAAGGAGGATATGTTACCTTTGGAGACAATGCAAAAGGAAGAATCATTGGTTAAGGCAACATTGGTAATGTCACATCCTCTCTTATTGAAAGTGTTTTATTAGTGGATAGTTTAAAACATAACCTTTTAAGCATTAGTCAATTTTGTGACAAAGGTTTTAAAGTGATTTTTGAAGCATCTCATTGCATCATCAGGGATATTCAAAATGATAAAATCATCTTCATGGGTCATAGATGTGATAATGTTTACGCTATAAATATTTCAAAATATGATGGCCATGATAGATGCTTTTCAAACATGCATGATCAAAGTTGGTTATGGCATAGGAGGTTGGGACATGATAACATGGACCTCATTTCCCAACTCAACAAAGATGAACTTGTTAGAGGTCTTCCCAAAATTAATTTTCAAAAAAACAAAGTTTGTGAAGCTTGTCAAGTGGGAAAGCAAATCAAAAACTCTTTCAAAAACAAAAACTTCATTTCCACATCTAGGCCACTTAAGTTGTTGCATATTGATTTATTTGGTTCTTCTAGGACACCAAGTCTTGGGGGAAAGTCTTATGCTTATGTTATTGCGGATGACTTCTCTAGATATACATGGGTCTTGTTTTTAAGTAAAAAAAATGAAGCCTTTTATGAGTTTTTAAAGTTTTGCAATAAGATTCAAAATGAAAAGGGTTTTACAATTACTTGTATAAAAAGTGATCATGGGAGAGAATTTGAAAATATTGATTTTGAAGAATATTGCAATGAGCATGGTATTAACCACAATTTTTCGGCTTCTAGAACTCCTTAACAAAATGGGGTAGTTGAAAGGAAAACTAGAACTCATCAAGAAATGGCTAGAACCATGCTAAATGAAAACAATTTACCAAAATATTTTTGGGTCGAAGCGATTAACACTTCTTGTTATGTTTTAAATAGAATATTATTGAAGCCCCTTCTTAAGAAAATTCCCTATGAGCTTTGGAAAAACAAGAAACCCAACATTAGTTATTTCAAAGTCTTTGGATGCAAATGTTTTATATTAAACACCAAAGACAATCTTGGAAAATTTGATGCAAAATCGGATGTTGAAATTTTCCTTGGTTACTCAACTTCAAGTAAAGATTTTAGAGTTTTTAACAAAAGAACCATGGTTGTAGAGGAGTCCATCCATGTTATATTTTATGAATCTAACAATTCTCTCCAAGAAAAAAAGAGTTTTGATGATGATTTAGGGTTGGTGACCTCTATGGGAAAATTGCAAATTGAAGATAGAAGGCATCAAGAAGAAATTGGAGAGGATCCCAAGAAATAAGAATCACCATTGGCACTACCACCTTCTCAACAAGAGCAAGGTGAATCAAGCCAAGACCTTCCTAAAGATTGGAAGTTTGTCATCAACCACCCATAAGATCAAATTATAGGTAATCCATCTAGTGGGGTAAAAATTAGATCATCACTTAGAAATATTTGCAATAATCTTGCTTTTATATCTCAAATTGAGCCTAAAAATATAAATGATATTTTAGTTGATGAAAATTGGATGATTGTTATGCAAGAAGAGTTAAATCAATCTGAAAAAAGTGAAGTATGAGAATTAGTACCAAGACCTTCAAATCAAAGTGTTATTGGAACTAAATGGGCTTTTAGAAATAAAATGGATGAAATGACATAATTGTTAGAAATAAAGCAAGATTGGTAGCCCAAGGTTTTAATCAAGAAGAAGAGATAGATTATGAAGAAACCTTTGCCCCCGTAGCTAGGTTGGAAGCCATTAAGATGCTACCTGCCGTAACATTTTTTAAAGACTTTGTTTTATATCAAATGGATGTGAAAAGTGTTTTTTTTTAAATGGCTTTATAAATGAAAAAGTATATATTGAACAACCACCTGGTTTTCAAAGTTTTAACTTTCCTAACCATGTTTTTAAACTTATAAAGACACTTTATGGTTTGAAACAAGCACCTAGAGCATGGTATGAAATATTGAGTAAATTTCTTTTGAAAGAGGGTTTTAAAATAGGAAAAATTGACACAACTCTTTTCATAAAGACCAAATAAAAGGATATGATCTTAGTTCAAATATATGTTGATGATAGTATTTTTGGAGCTACTAATGTCTCTCTTTGTGAAGAATTTTCTAAGTGCATGCATAGTGAGTTTGAAATGAGCTTGATAGGAGAACTCAACTTCTTCCTTGGACTTCAAATCAAGCAACTAAAGGAAGGAATCTTCATCAATCAAGTAAAGTATATAATAAATCTTCTCAAAAGGTTCAACATGGAAGAAGCCAAAACAATGAAGACTCCAATGAGCTCATCTATCAAGCTTGATAAGGATGAAAAAGGTAAATCCATTGACTCAACTATGTATAGAGGCATGATAGGTTCTTTGCTATATTTGACCGCTAATAGACCTGACATTATGTATAGTGTATGCTTGTGTGCTAGATTTCAATCTTGTCCTAAAGAATCTCACCTAAGTGTCGTAAAATGAATTCTTAGATATTTGAAAGGGACAATGGACATAGGCTTATGGTATTCTAAGAGTAATAACTTTGAATTAATTGGATTCTCGGATGCCGATTTTTCCGGTTGTAGGATTGAAAGAAAAAGTACTAGTGACACTTGTCATTTCCTAGGACACTCACTTGTTTCATGGCATAGTAAAAAGCAAAATTCGATAGCCTTGTCAATGGCAGAAGCCGAATATATAGCAATCAGTTTATGTTGTGCACAAATTCTTTGGATGAAACAAACACTTAGTGATTTTGATTTATCTTTTGAGCATGTTCCTATTAATTGTGATAATACTAGTGCCATAAATATTTCAAAAAATCCCGTGCAACACTCTAGGACTAAGCATATAGAGATTAGACATCATTTTCTTAAAAACCATGCACAAAAGGGTGACATTACACTTGAATTTGTAAGCATAAAAGATTAACTTGTCGATATTTTTACAAAACCTCTAAGTGAAGAACAATTTTTTGATATTAGAAGACAACTAGGGGTGATTTCCTTATGATCTAATGATTGCTTAATGAATATACCTTCTGATTGCATGAATTTCATGTCATATGCATCATATAGACATATACTTAGATAAATGGTTAAATTTTGACCAAAAAATCAAAATTCCCTTAGTATTGGGCATACAAAATTGGGGATTTCAACTGAAAAATGTAGGGGGAGGATCATGAGACGAGAAAATGCAGAAAAGTTTAAAAGTTGATCGCGTTGACTGTTGACTAGGAGGTTGACCGTTTCGTCGAGGCTGACGATTTAAATACCCTCTCGCGCTTCATTTTCTCACATGTTTCCTTTGGTTCTTCAAGGGTTGTGCTGATTCAACTGCCAATGAGTGATTTTTTAGGCCATTGTAGCAGATTGAGGGCTTTGAATTGATTTTCAAAGGCTAGGGTTTTGGATCTGGGACGACTTTTCCTTTGTCTGCGCATCACAACCAGCTTCAGCACCTTTCCTACGCACCTAGGGTCTTGGGTGTGTGTGCTTCTCTCTTTACCAGCCTCGTCTCCTTCATTTATGCTTTTTTGGTGGCTCATAGGAGAGAGACGATTACCTTTAGAGCACAGGGACAACGCTCAGTTGAGCTGTCTCAGCCTGCTCAGATGGAGGCTTGTTGAAAGGCGAGGTTTGACACGTCCCTTTTCATCATCGTGGAGGATTATCAAAGGTACAAGCAGAAGTTTGCTCAGAGAAATGTAGTTCTAGGGAGAAGTATCAATTTCTCCCAACTGCAGCATTTCAGGTTTGAGGGCCTCTTCAGTCGAATGAGTTGGCTGCCAGTAGTGATGATTTCAGAGCTGATTTTTCCGACTCTAGTGTGTGCGTACTATTTGAGGGCTACATATGGACTTGGTGACCCGATTATTTCCACCGTTAGAGGTGTTGAGATTCAATTGGACCCGGAGAGCATCTGCCATATTTTAGATATTGCTCTAGTTGGACTCAAGGTGTATGAGTCCAAGGTTTGGCCCACTGTGCCGAGTTTCGAGCTTAGAGAGGTCATTCAGAGGATGTGCGGTATTGCAGACGCTTAGGGGATGGGCAAACCATTGACCCATAGCTTGACCGTGAGCAGCAGAGTGCTACATCACATGATCTGCTCCATCTTACTGCCATGAGGCGGACACCGAAATGAGGTCTCATACCTTAAGGCATTCCTTGTGGACTCCATTATGATGGGGAGACGGATTCATGTGGGATATTTGATGATGATGCACAAGATCTCATTCTGCGAGAGCACTACCCACGTACTCCCTTACGGTAGTTTCCTCACTAGAGTGTTTAAAGATGTCGAGGTCGATTTGAGCAGAGAGACAAATTTTGAGGTCCCTAACACTTACGATACATATGATGAGCAATCTTTGGGAAGGATGAAATTTGAGAAGGCCCCCGATGATTCCTAGATTATGAGAGCAGAGAGACCAACAACACATGCCTGGTGACAGGGACAGGTGCATCCTGGAGTAGAGGAGAAGGTCGAGATACGAGAGACGGAAGGTAGAGTAGACCCTTAAAGAGGTTTTTAGCAGAGAGGGCCCGAGCTTGACATTCCTCCACTCCAGTCCGAGGGTGTTCAGTTTGATGCCACATTCCCTGAGACGATGATGTCTGAGCTGGCTTACACAACGGGACCATCTTCTCAGTCATCTTTCACTAAGCCTTCTCACATAGAGACATCACCTCATCAGACACCTCATGCTCCTGATCATGCACCTTGGATGGATCTGTTTGTTCAGATTAGCTCTCTCGGCACTCGCATGGAGGAGCTTGTAGTAGTTAGTGATACTCGATTCTACTCTATGGAGGATCACATGGATCAATATAAGACTGGCTTCACCTCTCAGTTTGAGTATATGTAGCAGAGGTTTGAGCGTATGAAGGATCGCATGGATCAGCAGCAGACTGTGTTTAAGCATCTCTAATAGAGGATAGAGCGTATTGAGAGTCGCTAGGAAAGTCAGCATGAGGAAATGATGGCTTACCTACGCTCCATGTTTCCACCTCCACCTTCTTAGCCTTGATTTCATAGAGACCCCCTTCATTCCTTTTTTATGTTGCCAAAAGGGGGAGAGATATTTAGGATTAGCTTATATCTAGGAGACTCACATGCATATCATTATCATATCATTTGTTTAGATTGACTTATATGTTTATGTTTAGTGTACATTTGACTTTACTTATATATGATATGCTATATGTTTCATGACTTATCTTTGTTTCCTATTAAAAATTTGCATGTCTTGATTGTATTTGTTTTAACATCATAAATTTTGAATGATTGATCCATGATTGGTTTGAGGATGAGATTTTTTTTCTTCTCCTAGATAACCAAGGTTTGTCATCATAAAAAAGGGGGAGATTGTTAGCCCAAGGGTTCTCCTAATCAAGTTTTGATGATAACAAACCATGGTTAAGTGACTAATTGGTTTGAATTGTAAAGAATCTCAGGTATAAATTTGGAAATTCATCAAAGGACCAAATGGATACAAGATCGATATATTTGGAAGACTTTTAATCATAGGAAACAAATGTAAGATGAATGCATGGGTGCACTTAGGTTTTACATATCTTTTCATGCATATTTGGAAAACTCAGTTTATTATTTAAACTTATAATTTCATTAAAACCCGAGTTTTATCAAATGTACCTTAGGCAAAACATTTCAAAATTGACATATTAATTTACCTAAAAACCTTGCCTAAGTGTTAGAAAAGAAAAGAATTGAAAAAGATAGGTTTTCGGGGCCAAAAGGCTGAATCGGTCGAGGCACTGGCCAACCGACTCAACCGGCCAGGGAACCGGTCGACCGGTTGCCCTTGTCCAGTCAAGGTTTGGTCGAGGAGTGTTAAAAACACACTCTCTCATCCAGTAGCCTTCCCTTCCCGATCGAGGTCCGGTCGAGGCAACGAAAACCTGCCAAAGCATTAAATGCTCCAACGGCTAGTGAACCGGTCGACCCCCAGCTCAACCGGTTGAGGCTGTTTTTTGTTTTTTGTTTTTCTTGGCTCCCGAGGTTAAAAACTTATAAATTGAGAGCTCTACTTCATTTATGACATAGAGAACACTTGCATTCAATTGTCTACCCACTTGTTCTTGCCTTAAAAACTCTCATTTCTTTCTTGGTGCATTAAATCTACACTTGCATATCCTTTAGTGCACCTTTGTGTTTCATCCTAACTTTGATTTGTATTTGAGCTATCATTGAGCTAGGTTGAGGGATTCATTCTTGTAAAAAGTGAGTGTTAAAGGCTTCAACTGAGTTGAATCTTGAAGACATTATGTAAGAGCCCATTGGAGCCGAAATCCAAGTGTAAAGGAGATTAAAAGCTTAGTTGAAGCTTTAAGTTAGTGGAACCCTCACTTGGTTACGAGATTCAGGAGAGTGGATGTAGGCAAGAAAGTGTTGAACCACTATAAAATCTGAGTTTGCTTTCTCTAAACTCCACCTCTTTATTTTTGCTTCTATTGTGCTTGAATTTGTTGTGTTGAAAAAGATTTTGAAAAATCCAATTCACCCCCCTCTTGGGTGATTCGTCCCTAGCAGCGGCAGTGGCAATGGCACCATTTGATTCGAGGTTCGATCCCCGGCAGCGGCGCCATTTGATTCGTGCCCACTTGGTGTCTCAGCTGATTCGTGTCCAGCTGGTGCTCCTTGATTGAGGGATTAATCAACAAAATTTATAACCTATTACACCATATACTAGGGTAGCAAAGACAAAGCTACTATAGTATAGTGGCTCTAGGATCGTTCACTGGGATGGGTTTTCACTTCACAAATGATGTTAATTCAAAGTTGAATTGGTGCCTTTTCATTTCAAGGTTAGCTTTAAAAGAAAACATAAAGATGCTTGAATGAAAAAGGTTTAGATTTAAACTAACCAAAAATAGTAACTGATTTTAACTACAAAGAAAAGTGTTTCTTGGAGTTTAGATCACTAGGCTCAGATTCCTCATACAAAAAGGGAGTTCCGGTCACTTGTTTCTTTTCCTCGCATTAGAGAATTAACATATAGTTAATTCTCTAACCGGTGTTGTACAGATGCTTCCCATTAATGGGTTCAAACACTAAATCCCTCTCACTGATGCATCTTGCAATGGCTCATGCCTCTCACCTAGCACTTGCCATTCAAGGTGATCTTTAACCTTGGATTACCCATCAAAAGCTCGCAAGAGATAACTAATGGATGTCTCCTTGGAGTCCAAAAGCTTACCAAGTGTTGGCTATTCTAGAAAATCCTACCTTCAAGTCACCTCCCAAAGGCTCGCAAGGGGTAAACTAGTGCATCTCCTTGGTTGGAGATCACTTGCCTTACCAAGTGTTGGCCCAGGTGACTCTAAGGTGTTTTAAGTTAACTAAAAAGATAAAAACCATTAACGGGTTACACTTTCTCTTCATTAAAAACTAAAACAACAAAACTTCCAATTTATGCATGTGGAAACTTACCCGGCTTTCCTCACTCCAAGAGACAAAAAGCTTAGCCTCTCATCCTCTGAGGAAAAATCCTCAAAGTTTGGTTGGCTAGAAATAAAAAGAAATGAAAAATGAAAGAGAAGGAAAAACAGAGCAAGGCTCTGTATATTCTATATATTGATATATCTATATTACATACTTCTCCGAGCGTCCGTTTTACAGTGGATGCAAGAGAGTTTATATAGGAAGGTAATTTACCCTTCCTTGGACACTTCCTAGCTAAGGAATTACATGAGTGGCTGAATACAAGGAGAAAATGGAAATTTATACAAAAATATCTGAAGAAAAATATCCAAAAGAGTCGGTGGAAAATATCGGGAAGCTTCAGGAACCATTTCGCAGGTGAAAATGGTGTCTGCGAGATTTCGCAGACACCCAAGAGGGCTGCGAAATATTTTTGCAACAACAAGTTAAACTCGCAGGGCTACGAAATTGGCTTCCACCTTGAGGTTCTCAGCGTTCCAGCTTGCGGCATGTATCGGGTAGCTTCAGGAGGAATTCCATAGCACTGTACAAAAAGGCTGCGAAATTCTCGCAACAAAAGGCTGATTTCGCAACACTTTGGAGTGATCTGCTTGCAATGGCTGTAACTCCTTCGTTTCAACTCCGAATCGCACACCGTTTGAAGCATTGGATTCTTGACTTCCTGAGCTTTGAAATGGTATATAGAATGTAGAAAATGGACTTCGGTAAGTGCTCCAAAAGTACGCATGAAGACTGCAGCTGCTTGTCCTCTGTTTTTCTTCACTCTGTTTTTCCTCTCTCCTTGCTTCTCTCCTTGCATACTTTGAACGACTTTGGCAAAGGGCTATGGAGCTCCAAAGCTTGGTTCTTCATGAATTTGAGCTCTTCATTGCTTTGCCATGGATTCCAAATAACTCTCCTCAATCTTGGATTGTTTTGGTGATCAAATTACTAACAAAAACACCAAAACTTACACAATTTGATTAGAAATGATTGCAAGGGTCCTTAACATGTTAATTGGGTTAAAAGGCAATAACTACTACTCAAAAGTGTTTAAAAGAGTTAATTATAAGCTATGAAACTGCACTTTTTGAGTAGTAATCACTCCCCCCAACCGACATATTGCTAGTCCCTTAGCAATGAAGGAGAGAAAAACTAAGTAACTATAATAATATACATAAAAGGGATCATGCAAATCACTCCAAAAAAATGATATGAGTGGCATGATGGACATCCATGGATCAATAAAGATGTGAAACTCAACCTATAATAAGAGTTGTCAAAGCATTCACTTGATCTTAGAGTACAAAGAATGGATATTATGCAAGTTTAAGCATCAAAAGAATTTCCACTCTCAAAAGATCCAAATCAAATTCTTCCATTAAAAGCTAAGTGTTAATGTGATTAGCTTCCGAGTATAGTATGGATAACTATCATCTCCCCCCAACCTAAGTCTTTCTTTAAGCTTAGCAAAATTAACCATCTCTTGATAGGCTAGGAACGCACCTCTTATTCACAATTCTTTTCACTTACTAAACTTAACCAATTCACCCATGTAACAAGTAGAGGATCGGTGACTCCCAACCAATAAAGGCTTAGAGCACCAGGCTTTAAAGGCTTTCGCCACCCCTTCGGACCATGCTCAGGTTTCAAGGCAAGCAAAGAAGTTTATTCTATATATTTTTTTTCTTTTTCTTTTTTCTTTTTTTCTTTTTCTTTTTCTTTTTTTACAAAGACTCATTGGTCTTTATGAGGTGTCCCAACACTATTAAAGAGAGGTTAAGGGTGTCAAATTATGATTTCTCAAGCTTAGAGGGTGAGATAGTTTCACATCTTATAACCGGAATCTAATGTATGTGTGTGCGAATAGCTTAAGGTGGAAGAGATAAGTTTGCATGCAATTGGAGTTTCAACAATTTATCAACTTTTAGAAGAGCATAATACAAACTCTAAGACTCATGTGATCAAGTTGAAACTTGACTTCTCTCATTTAATTTTGAGAGTTAATCCTTAATATCCATGGAGTTTAAAGCAAAAATTTTAAAATTTAAACAAAAAGCAACTAAATTACCAAAATAACTTAGCATTATTAACAATACTTACTTCCTCAACTCTCCCCCCAACCAAGCTGAACATTGTCCTCAATGTGACAAAAGCGATTAAAAAATAGGGAGGAAGTGGTACCTCCTTAGTGACATGGAGTTTGAGTCGTATAGGAGAAACCACATGTTTCAAAGAAAACATAAGAGTTAGTGAGTAGAGGAAATAGAAAAATGTCAAGTTTAAACAAAAATGATGTCTATATATGATGTATCATCAGTAATACATCCAATCCCAGAATATAAGACATTAAAACATGGAGCTATTTACACTAATATAATATGTAAAGACAAAAAGTAAAGAGATGATCAAGTAATGGTAAGGTCCTGTGGAGCTGATGCGTCTGTGGTGGCCTCTTGAATGGGTTGGATCAAGACTTTGGCCTCTGTTCTGATAGTCTCCTTAGGTGGCATAGTCTTCTCAGTTGGAGCTCTCAGCTGGTAGCTATGGGATTTGATGCTTTAAGGAGGTTAGAAATGGAGTGAGAGGCTTAGTGTGTGTGATGCCAAGGTGCACAGGGCTCTTCTCTTCAGATGCATGGTAGCGGGGCTCTGTTGGCATTTTAACAACTTCCCTTGGCTTTGCAAGGTGTTTTTGCAAACTTCCCTCCATTTTGCAAGTCAATTTCACAATTTGAAGGCCATTTTGAAGCTTGGAGGTGATTTCACAGCCATTTCAAAGTTTGGAGATCATTTCACAGCAAAGTGGCATTTTCGCAGACCATTTTTGAAGCTTGGAGCATTTTCGCAGCCATTCTGAAGCTTGGAGATCATTTCGCATCCATTTCAAAGCTCAAAAGTGATTTCGCAACTCAAAATTGATTTCGCAGCTCAAAAGTGATTTCGCAGGTGTATCGCAGCTTCAAAATGATTTCGCAGCCGCGAAATTCTCGCTCAGCTTTGCGCGCTTGTCTTCAAACAGCCATAACTTCTTCGTTTCAAATCCAAATCGAGCACCGTTTGAAGCTATGGACTCCTGACTTCCCAAGATTTGAAACGAAATATCATATGCATAATTTGAGCTCCAGGAAGTGCTTCAAAAATGTGTCCAACAGTAGCGAAATTGAGGTGCGATATTTCCGCTCATGGTTTGCACAGTCATATTCAAACAGCCATAACTTTTCTGTTTCAAATCCAAATCGAGCACTGTTTGAAGCTATGGACTCCTGACTTCCCAAGCTTTCAAATGAGATATTGTATGCATAATTTGAACTTCGGGAAGTGATCGAATTGTGCCCAACAATTGCCGAAATGGGGTGCGGCTGTGAAATTGGGAATTTTCACGTTTTGGAACTTCGCAGCCGTTTCGCAGCTGCGAAATGGGAGTCACTGTGCTGCGAAATGGCACTCGTGTGCCAAAAGTGCTTTCGCAGCCGCGAAATCCTCTGCGGAATGGGACTTTGGCTGCAAAAAAAAAATGATTTTTTTTTTCTTTCGTTTCGCAGCCATTTTCGCAGTTGCGAAATGAGGTTCACTGTGCTGCGAAATGGCACTCGTGTGCCATAAATTGGTTTCGCAGCTGCCAAACACCCTGCCAAATGGAGCTTTCCCTGCGAAATGGAGGATTTCGTGCTTTGGTGGTTCGCAGCCGCTTTCGCAACTGCGAAATGAGGGCTCCTGTGCTGCGAAGTGGCACTCGTGTGCCAAATTTGGTTTCGCAGCTGCGAAATGCCCTCGCAGAGACTTCTACAGTGTTGCGGAATGGTTTGGCAACAAAATGCCGATTTCGCAGAGGCTGCGAAATCTCGCAGACCCCTGTTTTTCCCCTGTTTCTCCCCTGTTTTCGCTCCGTTTGACTCCGATTTTGCTCCGATTTTTTTTCTTCAATTTCTTTGTAATTCCTCTTGATTTTGATCATCCAAAAACCTATATTACATCAAAACAAACAGAATTAAAGCATTGAAATCAAAATTAAAGCATTGAAATTAAAATTAAAACAACTAAAAAAAACAAAACAAAAGGATATGGACTAGCTAGTCTTTAAAAAGACTAAGTCCATCAAAAAATTTGATCCTGATTTAGCTTGCCCGGATCCCATATGAAGTTTGCATCCTCCACTTGGGGCTTTCTTTGTATGATTTTCTCATACAAAGCTTTGAGAAAAGGTGGAAGCATGTGTTTCTTCATCAATTCTTCCTTGATGACTATCCTCTGTGATTTTTCATCTATACTTAGATCATAGTCATCTTTCTCTATGCCTTTCCCAATTTTCTTTCCTTTGATTTCCTCCCTATTTTCTTTCTCTGTTGCACTCTCTACCTTATGCTCTAGCTTGCATGTGGGCAGATCAACCTCTTTACCACTCCTCAGAGTGATCACTTCTTTGACTTCCTTCTTTTGTGAAGATTTTCCCTCCTTAGCCTCCATTTCATGGATACTCATAGAATTTTGACAAGGTTGAGAAGGAGAGTTTTCTTTCTCTTGCACTATGTTGAGGTTGGCAAGCCTTGAGATTGAATCTTGGAGAATATCTAACTTCTGAGATAGATCATTTTGCATTTCATCCATCCTTTTATTCAAAGTACTCTCCACTCTGTCAATTCTTTGATTGATTTGAGCATTGATGGCTTCTTGCTTTTCAATAAAATCTCCCACGACCTTGCAAAGATTCACCTTAGCTTGTTCAAGGTTTGAGGCTTGCTGTGGTGCTTGAGCAGGTTGCTGATACTGAGGTGGCTGTGGTTTCCAAGAGAAATTTGGATGGTCCCTCCAATTGGAATTGTAGGTGTTGCAATCACCAAACATTTCCCTCTCGGTTGGAATGGTAGGACACTCATCCACCAAGTGCTCATAAGATAGACAAATGGCACAAGGCATAGCTTGCAATGGTGTTTGAGAGATGGCTTGCACTGGTTGCATCTGGTTCATTTCTAGCTCATCCAATCTCCTTTCCATAGCTGCAATCTCTGCCTTCATGTCCATACCATCATTCAAAATATACATCTCACCCTTAGCTTTAGGTTGAGACATCAGTCTTTCCATATCTCGAGCATTTGGTTCATACCATCCTTTTGAAAATTCAGCCACATAACTCAAGAAGTTCATGGCTTCCTCTGCTATCTCGTATTCAATATGGCATGCACAACTAGAAATTTGTGAATTAAAAACAGAGAACACAAAAGAAAACAAAAGAAAAACAATTCAAAGAAAGAAAATTAAGGTAAACTAAAAACTAAATAAAAGGTATACTAAAATATGAACAATAAAGAAATAAAAAGAGTTAGTTAAAGGAAAAGAAAAGTCACCAAACTTGTGATGAAGATCACAAGTACTCTGAAAAGGTGATATCACTGTAAAGTGGCACCATCCCCGGCAACGGCGCCATTTGATTCGTCCCTAGCAGCGGCAGTGGCAATGGCACCATTTGATTCGAGGTTCGATCCCCGGCAGCGGCGCCATTTGATTCGTGCCCACTTGGTGTCTCAGCTGATTCGTGTCCAGCTGGTGCTCCTTGATTGAGGGATTAATCAACAAAATTTATAACCTATTACACCATATACTAGGGTAGCAAAGACAAAGCTACTATAGTATAGTGGCTCTAGGATCGTTCACTGGGATGGGTTTTCACTTCACAAATGATGTTAATTCAAAGTTGAATTGGTGCCTTTTCATTTCAAGGTTAGCTTTAAAAGAAAACATAAAGATGCTTGAATGAAAAAGGTTTAGATTTAAACTAACCAAAAATAGTAACTGATTTTAACTACAAAGAAAAGTGTTTCTTGGAGTTTAGATCACTAGGCTCAGATTCCTCATACAAAAAGGGAGTTCCGGTCACTTGTTTCTTTTCCTCGCATTAGAGAATTAACATATAGTTAATTCTCTAACCGGTGTTGTACAGATGCTTCCCATTAATGGGTTCAAACACTAAATCCCTCTCACTGATGCATCTTGCAATGGCTCATGCCTCTCACCTAGCACTTGCCATTCAAGGTGATCTTTAACCTTGGATTACCCATCAAAAGCTCGCAAGAGATAACTAATGGATGTCTCCTTGGAGTCCAAAAGCTTACCAAGTGTTGGCTATTCTAGAAAATCCTACCTTCAAGTCACCTCCCAAAGGCTCGCAAGGGGTAAACTAGTGCATCTCCTTGGTTGGAGATCACTTGCCTTACCAAGTGTTGGCCCAGGTGACTCTAAGGTGTTTTAAGTTAACTAAAAAGATAAAAACCATTAACGGGTTACACTTTCTCTTCATTAAAAACTAAAACAACAAAACTTCCAATTTATGCATGTGGAAACTTACCCGGCTTTCCTCACTCCAAGAGACAAAAAGCTTAGCCTCTCATCCTCTGAGGAAAAATCCTCAAAGTTTGGTTGGCTAGAAATAAAAAGAAATGAAAAATGAAAGAGAAGGAAAAACAGAGCAAGGCTCTGTATATTCTATATATTGATATATCTATATTACATACTTCTCCGAGCGTCCGTTTTACAGTGGATGCAAGAGAGTTTATATAGGAAGGTAATTTACCCTTCCTTGGACACTTCCTAGCTAAGGAATTACATGAGTGGCTGAATACAAGGAGAAAATGGAAATTTATACAAAAATATCTGAAGAAAAATATCCAAAAGAGTCGGTGGAAAATATCGGGAAGCTTCAGGAACCATTTCGCAGGTGAAAATGGTGTCTGCGAGATTTCGCAGACACCCAAGAGGGCTGCGAAATATTTTTGCAACAACAAGTTAAACTCGCAGGGCTACGAAATTGGCTTCCACCTTGAGGTTCTCAGCGTTCCAGCTTGCGGCATGTATCGGGTAGCTTCAGGAGGAATTCCATAGCACTGTACAAAAAGGCTGCGAAATTCTCGCAACAAAAGGCTGATTTCGCAACACTTTGGAGTGATCTGCTTGCAATGGCTGTAACTCCTTCGTTTCAACTCCGAATCGCACACCGTTTGAAGCATTGGATTCTTGACTTCCTGAGCTTTGAAATGGTATATAGAATGTAGAAAATGGACTTCGGTAAGTGCTCCAAAAGTACGCATGAAGACTGCAGCTGCTTGTCCTCTGTTTTTCTTCACTCTGTTTTTCCTCTCTCCTTGCTTCTCTCCTTGCATACTTTGAACGACTTTGGCAAAGGGCTATGGAGCTCCAAAGCTTGGTTCTTCATGAATTTGAGCTCTTCATTGCTTTGCCATGGATTCCAAATAACTCTCCTCAATCTTGGATTGTTTTGGTGATCAAATTACTAACAAAAACACCAAAACTTACACAATTTGATTAGAAATGATTGCAAGGGTCCTTAACATGTTAATTGGGTTAAAAGGCAATAACTACTACTCAAAAGTGTTTAAAAGAGTTAATTATAAGCTATGAAATTGCACTTTTTGAGTAGTAATCATTGGGTGTTTTTCTCATTTAAGTATAACCTTTATTTTCTCAATATCCTTGTGTTGCCAAGTGTGGATCACTTGGGGAGCTCAATCTTAAGAAGGTCCATTGGAATCATAATCCTAGGGTGATAGTATGAAGACTTTCTATTCAAAAGTCTTATTTTAAAAGGTTCCTTGGAATCATAATTAAACTTTAAAGCTTAAAGGCTTGGGTTAGAGGCCTTGTAAGTGGAACCTTCATCCGATCAGAGCATTTTAGTGATTTAAGAGTCGAACCCATTATAAAAACCTGTATTTGTATTTATCTGTCATTTCTCTTTTTATTTTATATGCAGTTACTCTTCCATTACATTTGTTATATTATTGTATATAATTGTCATTTGTATTCTTAAAATTGTTTAAATTTGCGAACATTGATTATCACCTAATTCATTCTTCCCCTCCTTGGGTGATTACCCTAGGTTGATTTGTACATAAACCTAATAAATGAAGTATGAAAGTCATGAAATAATTACACTTGAATGAGTTTAAAGCTCTCTCATAGTGATTACTAACGATTTTTAAGTAGGAATGACAACGAGGTGGGTTTGGGACAGGGCATCCCTATCCCATTCCCATCCCAAAATATAAAACTATTTTCCATCCTCATCCCAAACCCAAGTTAGGGCGGGGTAAGTGTTCCCATTCCCGTTTTCAAACCAAAACTATAATCATGTCCCCATCCTTGTCTCGCCTCATTTGGCAGATGCAAATCTCAAATCCGTAATGAAATCTAGTTCCCAAAGAGAATTTATCACCTAAGATGCAACAAATTGTAATCAATTTGAAGGGAAAAAAACCCATTTTTTTTTATCACAATGAACCCACAAGATTCAACTCAATATCCGAAACATTTAGATCAAATAACAACAACCCACGTTAATACAAACACCAAAAACCAATTTTTGATGACACCTATAAACATCTCTACAAAAAAAACTTAAATTACAAATCATATAATGATTCATTTGGCAACCGAGAAAAAAACCCATAAAAAAACTAAAAATAAAACCAACAAGAAAAACACATTTGGAATTATAATAATGAGTGTCACAAGATTCCAAAACAATGAGAAACGAATGGAGAAAAAACTCACATAGAGATGGAGTGAAGAGTGGAGGCCATGAAAACTTTGAGATCTAGCACAACGAGATTGAGGAGGAGGGTTGTGGAATAGGGAGATGAAGGTGGTGAGGAGCTTGAGAGCCATTGCAGTGGGTGTGATTTTGTTTGTGAGACCTATCTTTATGAGAAAAATCGACTCCACAAAGGCCTAAAGTGAGAAAAAGAAACAGAAAGAAGAATGTCTCTTCATTTGAGAAGATGAGAGAATCCTGAAAATAAAGAGAAATATTTATAAGGGGTTTTATTGGTATATTGTAAGCGGGACGAGTTATTACAAAACCCAACCTCGGCCCAAACCCAATTTGAGGTTTTAAAAATAAACCCAAACCCGCCCATTCCCCTATTAATATACTCACATACCTGTCCTAATAGAGGCGGGGCGGGACGAGGCGGGGCGGGACGAGTAACCCGAAAAACCCATGAAGTTGTCATCCCTATTTTTAGGTGGTTAGGAGATCATAATTAAGGTTTGAGAAATATTTCTATCAAATTAAGGTATAAATTAGTCATTAGCTAGGTACCAATTCTTGATGAATTCACTAGCATTTAATGCACTTTTCAAGTAAATATTGCAAGCCAAACAACTTGGTTGGTCGACTGCAATCTTGCAACTGCTAAACACTAACAAATGCTTATTTTTGAGGTTGCTGAAAATTAGGTTGCTTGTCAAACTCAATCAACCGCCGAAGCAGTTACAATCCAAAACGCGACATTCTTGGGGTCCCAAGCAATTTGCATTTCATGTTCTTTTTGAAAGTTGTTTAAGTCCAAAATTCCTTTAGGCAAGTCCTGCTTGTAAAAAATTATGAGATAGGCTTATAAAATATGGGTCTCGTGATTAAAATCAATGTCCATTTTTAAAGAAAAATCTAGCCAAGTGTGCATGTTTGAAAATGACATGCATACAACTACTTTGATTGCACTACGCCTAACATACAAAAGTATAAAATGAAAAAAATTACGATGATCCTATCTAGCTCTTTTTTTTGTTAATAATTTTTTTAAGCTTTTTTTTCTTTGATAATACATTATTTTGCATTATGATCCATATTTCTAGATACATTGAATAAAAATCATTGACTATGATGATCCTATCTAGATATTTTTTTGTTAATAATTTTCTTTAAGCTTTTTTTTTTCTTTGATAGTTATTTTTCTTTGAAAAATGAGGGGTTTTAGCACTTTGTCATAACACTATTTCCATATAAATAAATAAATAAGTGGCTTTGATATTAATTAAAGTATTTTGACATTAGTTAATTTTCTAATTTTTTAAAAATATTTTTAAAATTTTCTTATACACACCTAACACTATTGGTTATATTTGATTAACTAGGTATAACATAAGATAAGTTAGGATAAAAAAAGAATATTATATTTTATCTCATGTTTAATGATTAATACAAAAGATAAAATAAGTGAAAGGATATATTATTTATTTATTTTTCTATATATATCTAAATTTAAGATATGCATATCTAATATACCATAAATTTATCTATTTTTATATTTTTTTTATATTACTTATTTTTTTAAAATAATTTTTTATTATAAAATTAAATTTATGATAAAAAGAAAATATATAATAATAATAATAATAATAATAATAATAATAATAATAATAATAATAATATGTATTATTATATTATTTTTCACATATTAAATAACATATATAATATAAAAAAATTTATTTATAAAGTTTAAATATTTTAGTCATGAATATTATTAAACTTAAGAGAAATTGTAATATAATTTTTAAAATAAAAGATATTTGTGCAATATAATTTTTATTTTAAATATTAAAAAATAATATATATTTTATTTTTTTATTCATTAATTTATAAAGTTAATATAAACATAACATAATATATCATGTTGAATATGCTATTATAAGATATTATATCCATTGAATATAATATTTAAAAATATCATGGTATTTTAAGATATATATATATATATATTATTCTATTTAATCTGCATAGCAATTACAAATTACTTTTACACTTTTCAAACCATAGAAGGAAGCACTTCCGACCCACTAGAAGCAATTGTGATCTTCATAGAGATACTCCCAAGAGGAGTTCACAGGCGAAAGTAGTTTTGAGCTTGGAGTGAAGTCAAAGGATCAACGGTCCTTCTCAACACCAAAGCTCAACTAACTGGGGACATAACAGATTGCAGACATTGCACAGAGCCTAAACATGTCCAAAGCTGAACAAAAAAGCCCTGGCCCATTTGCAACTCCTCGTACGGCCGTTTGAGTTGTAGCATTACTGGGAGTATAGGCCTTTGTGTTAGCTTAAAAAGTGGTACATCTGAAAGCCCACAGGACCACTCGCTATCCCCCTATTCCTAGCCTCCATATTCCGACCGGCTACCACATTGCCTCACATGGCCCAAAATGCTTCTACGTTTTGCCTCTTCTTTTTTAAAATTTTTGTACTGGCCTGTGTGTCTCTCCACATGATACCTCATCAAATCATCATCCTTAGCTTTGGAACTTTGGGTGGCTTTCAAAATCAAGCTTATGTACCAATAAGGTATATAATATATAATATATAATATATAAACAAGTATAAAGAGAGAACCCTCATGTTAAGAGCCAGTAGATTAAGACATCGCACCAATCCAATGACTGTTGACTTGAGCTTCCAGTCTCGATATGCGGTACCTCTCCTCCTACCCTTTCTCTTTTTATATATATATTTTTACAATCTTTTTTCAAAAGGGAAAGGTTAGTGTTTCGGTAGGTCTTGTGAGGGTGTGACAGAACAAAACGTGTATAGATTCCTTGTGGGGGCTTTCCCAAGGGCACGACCCTAAAAATAGGGGGCTGTATGCAGCGCCGTTAGCTTTATTTTTTTGGCCTTAGTCGTGCTAAAGTAGTTGTTTAAGGGACCAAAGGGTCCTACATGATATCAGATACCACCCGCTTTATTTATTGACTACAAATCATCATCATATAGAAACCCTTAAAAAAAGAAATAAAAATAAAAAATAAAAAATAAAAGAAAGATTTGGTTTAGTGGAGGAAAAAAATAAAGATAAATGGATTCCCCAAGTCACGTGATAAGGCCTCAAAATGAGGGATGTGTTCCTAAAGCTACCACTCCACTCAATCCACTTCCCTCCCAAAATCCCAAATATTTATCTTTATATCCATATTGCTTTGCTTTCTACATACCTTGTTTCCTTTTCCTTTTCTCTTTTTCCGTTTCCTTTTTCTTTTTTCTCTCATGATAGAGAGATGAATGAGAATACATAGGTGTGATTTCTTATAGTTTTCTTAATTTTATCATGTGGGTCTTAGTTTCTATGAGAATAAATTTGTTACATTTTTTTTTATTGTTGTAAATCATCCAAACCTGATAATATACACTAACCAATGTGTTCATTTTCGTACTCTATACTTAGGCTTCAAGCACCCCTTTACATCATTCAAAATTATGGTGTTACGAATTTGTTTCACAATGATTATATAAAGGAATTTTAGTTTAAAAAACGTTTTTTGAAAAAATATTAAACGTTCAATAAATTTTACGAAATATTTTAAAAAATATGACAAATTACTTATAACATTTTTCGAAGAAGCACTTGATAACTAATTTTTCTTAAATTTTTTTTAATAAAAAACATTTTTATTAAAAATACTTTCAAATGTATTCTAAGGATGCGTTTGATAGTGATTTTTAGCATTTTTAATATTTGAAAAATAAAAATTTTCAAGTGTTAAAAAGGTAAAAAAGCTTCCCAGAATCACTGTCAAATGCACTCTAAATTTAAGTAAAAATTATAGCAAGTTTTTGTTCTATCATCTAGGTCATAGTTTGCCATTAAGCATGAGACCAGAAGAAAAACAAGGAGGAAACTTTCAATACAATTTGACCCATAAGTCTAAATGGACCCCATAACTTACAAAAAGGTCATAATAATATACACTTTGGTCCATGTGGCATATCAAATAAACAATAGTGATTCCCAACTAAAAGTCTTTAATTCTTGAGAGCAAATAGAGTAAAATAATCACATATTTCAGGGTGGATAGAAAAAAACCAAATGCCATTGGATCCAATGTCGACCTCAACCAAAGCTCTTCTCCCGAAGGATGCTCTGGATGATTCATTAGCTCAAGAACACGGGAGCGTGGCACTACCACCTCTGCTTCATATGCGTGCATGCATACGCGCCACCAATCACCACCATAAAGTTTTAACAAATAAAATAACCTACCCTGCCATGACTAATAAACCACGCCTTCTGGGCATGGCCTGGCAAGGCGCCAGCTTGCGGAATTCATAATCCGTCATCATCTTCAACACACTACACCTAATGTCAGGAGATGTTGCAAAATTTTCAGCTCCAATGAGATTTTAAATTAAGTTTGGAAGTGGCAGCTGTTTTGATAATACGATGAAATCCGTATTATGGGCTGCTAGATGTCAGTGGGGCGACTCAAAACCTTGCTCACCATCTCTGATAATATGATGAAATCCGCATGCAATGCCGGTGGGCTCAATTAAACACATCAAATTTAAATGGGTTTGTTCACATTATACTTGATTGGGATTTTCAATAAACAGTGTCTTATTGTATAAGGCAATATAAGATGTTTACAAAAAATAACGTTCAATTTTTTATTTTTATATTAATAAATAAGTGGAGGAGGGTAGTTCGAAGCTGAGAAATAAAAAGTAGAAATGAGAGGTGTTTGATGGCATGATTTCAAATAAAGGCAGACAAAAGAGAGCAAGCAGTGAGTTGGAGGTAGGAGCTCAACTGCCGTCACTATCTCCCTTTGTTTACAAAGAGAGCAAAGGGAAGAGAAAAAAGGAAAAACTATAATTAACTAAATCAAGCAAACGATGCGTGTGAAGGCATGGACAGGTGGTGACTCACATCTCCTCCGCGTGACCCCATGTATCAGCCCTTGCCTTATTCTATTCCATTGAGATTTGAGAGTGAGCATCCCATGTGGAGGTGGTGGTGCTGCAACAGCTGCTGCTCATCTCTAGGCATTCCTTCCTTTGTTTTTTCGTTTCTTTTATCACATTCATTTCCTTTTCTTGTGTGTTTGTCTGTGATAGAAGACTATGAAGTGTGTGTTTTTGAGTTTTGAGTTGAAAGCAAGCAAAGAGAGAACAGAGAGAAGGGAGAGAGAGGAAGCAGAACCCAATGATGCAAACCCGAGAAGAAAGGTTTGGAAATTGAGGCAAATGTCGATGCCCAGCTCGAGGCAACCCTACAACTTCTCATCATTCTTGGTCACTCCGCCACCTCTCTTCCTTTCCTTCTTCTTCCTTGGTCTTCTCACAGCCCCCGTCTTCGCCGTTGACAACCATGAGGCCTTTCTTCTCTTCTCGTGGCTGCATAGCACCCCTTCACCAGCCACCTCATCTTTACCAGACTGGAACATAAATGACGCCACCCCTTGTAACTGGACTTCCATAGTTTGCTCTCCCCGAGGTTTTGTAACCGAAATCAATATACAGTCTGTCCATCTCGAGCTCCCTATACCATCAAATCTCTCTTCCTTCCAATTTCTTCAGAAGCTCGTCATTTCAGATGCCAATATTACTGGAACCATCCCTCCTGAGATCGTTGGCTGCACGGCACTTAGAATCATCGACCTTAGTTCCAACAGTCTTGTTGGTACCATCCCAGCAAGCCTAGGTAAGCTTCAGAAGCTTGAGGACTTGGTTTTGAATTCCAATCAGCTCACTGGGAAAATCCCAGTTGAGCTTAGCAACTGCCTTAATCTTAGGAATCTCCTCCTCTTTGATAATCGTCTTGGAGGAAATATTCCACCAGATTTAGGGAAGTTGTCTAATCTGGAAGTTATACGTGCCGGAGGGAACAAAGAAATTACTGGGAAAATCCCTGCAGAGCTCGGAGAATGCAGCAACCTGACTGTGCTGGGGCTGGCTGATACCCAAGTTTCAGGATCCTTACCCGCCTCATTGGGTAAGCTTAGCAGACTTCAGACATTGTCCATATATACTACTATGCTGTCTGGTGAAATTCCTCCTGATATAGGTAACTGTTCTGAGCTTGTAAATTTATACCTTTATGAAAACAGTCTCTCTGGTTCAGTTCCGCCAGAGCTTGGTAAGCTTCAGAAGCTTCAAACCCTCTTGCTATGGCAGAATACTCTCGTTGGTGTCATCCCAGAAGAGATTGGGAATTGTAGTAGCTTGCAAATGATTGATCTCTCTTTGAATTCTTTATCTGGAACCATACCACCATCTCTTGGGGACCTTTCAGAGCTTCAAGAGTTCATGATTAGCAATAACAATGTCTCTGGTTCAATACCTTCAGTTCTCTCAAATGCAAGGAATCTTATGCAGTTACAACTCGACACAAATCAGATATCAGGTTTGATCCCACCAGAGCTTGGGAAGTTGTCAAAGCTTGGGGTTTTCTTTGCTTGGGACAACCAGCTGGAAGGAAGCATTCCTTCTACTTTGGCTAATTGTAGAAACCTCCAAGTACTGGACTTGTCTCACAATTCGCTTACTGGTACCATTCCTTCTGGCTTGTTTCAGCTTCAAAACCTCACAAAACTGCTCTTGATTTCCAATGATATTTCGGGTACCATACCTCCAGAAATTGGTAATTGCAGTTCTCTTGTGCGGATGCGGCTTGGAAACAACCGGATTACCGGTGGGATCCCAAGACAAATTGGTGGACTCAAGAACTTAAATTTTCTTGATCTGTCTAGAAATCGCCTTTCAGGGTCAGTGCCAGATGAGATTGAAAGTTGCACAGAATTGCAGATGGTAGACCTCAGCAACAATATTCTAGAAGGGCCCCTGCCTAATTCACTGTCCTCTCTATCTGGTCTCCAAGTCTTGGATGTTTCAGTGAACCGATTAACGGGCCAGATTCCAGCAAGTTTTGGTCGTCTAGTTTCATTAAACAAGCTCATTCTAAGCAGAAATTCTTTATCTGGATCAATACCTCCTTCACTGGGCCTCTGTTCAAGTCTCCAATTGCTTGATCTCAGCAGCAATGAGCTCTTTGGCAGCATACCCATGGAACTTTCTCAGATTGAGGCCCTGGAGATTGCTCTCAACCTCAGTTGCAATGGGCTCACTGGGCCAATCCCAACTCAAATATCTGCACTCAACAAGCTTTCCATACTGGATCTTTCGCACAACAAGCTTGAGGGGAATTTGATTCCGCTCGCCAAGCTTGACAATCTTGTTTCTCTAAACATCTCTTACAATAATTTCACTGGTTATCTTCCAGACAACAAGCTCTTCCGACAGTTACCAGCCATAGACCTAGCTGGAAACCAAGGGCTTTGCTCTTGGGGCAGGGACTCATGCTTCTTGAATGATGTGACTGGTTTAACAAGAAATAAAGATAACGTAAGGCAGTCGCGGAAACTCAAACTAGCCATTGCATTGCTGATAACAATGACAGTGGCACTGGTCATCATGGGAACAATTGCAGTGATTCGGGCACGAACAACCATCAGAGGAGATGATGATTCAGAGTTGGGAGGAGATTCATGGCCATGGCAATTCACTCCATTCCAGAAGTTAAATTTCTCTGTGGAGCAAATATTGAGATGCCTGGTGGATTCCAATGTGATAGGAAAAGGTTGTTCCGGGGTTGTGTATCGTGCTGACATGGACAATGGTGAAGTTATTGCAGTAAAGAAGCTTTGGCCAACAGCAATGGGAGCGGCCAATGGTGACAATGATAAATCTGGAGTTCGTGATTCCTTCTCTGCAGAGGTTAAGACTCTTGGCTCAATCCGTCATAAGAACATTGTTAGGTTCTTGGGCTGTTGTTGGAATCGAAACACAAGATTGCTCATGTATGATTACATGCCCAATGGAAGCTTGGGTAGTCTCCTACATGAGAAGGCAGGAAATTCCCTCGAATGGGGACTACGGTACCAGATTTTGTTGGGGGCGGCACAAGGCCTTGCTTATTTACACCATGATTGTGTTCCGCCCATTGTCCACAGGGACATCAAGGCCAACAACATTCTCATTGGTCTTGAATTTGAGCCTTATATTGCTGATTTTGGCCTTGCTAAGCTCGTCAATGATGCAGATTTTGCTAGATCCTCTAATACGGTTGCTGGCTCCTATGGATATATTGCTCCTGGTAGGTATTTTTTCCCTTTAATGCCATAGACCACATTCAAACCATCTCTGCAGGCTTCTAACATTTTCATGATCTTAAATAAACCGGGCTATCAGATTAACAAATTAAAAATTATTCTAGCTATGTTCCTGCTAATTTTTAATATTTTTTCAGAATATGGTTACATGATGAAGATCACAGAGAAGAGCGATGTTTACAGCTACGGAATTGTTGTATTGGAAGTTTTGACAGGGAAGCAACCAATTGACCCAACAATACCAGATGGTCTCCACGTGGTGGACTGGGTGAGACAGAAGAAGGGAGGAGTTGAAGTCCTTGACCCAAGTTTACTATGTCGACCTGAATCTGAAGTGGATGAAATGATGCAAGCATTAGGCATAGCCTTACTATGTGTAAACTCATCCCCTGATGAAAGGCCTACTATGAAAGACGTGGCAGCAATGCTCAAGGAGATCAAACATGAGAGAGAGGACTATGCAAAGGTTGATGTGCTCCTCAAGGGATTTCCAGCAACAGATATTCAAGACAATAAGAGCTCCAGTGGAGCTCCTGCAACGTCATCATCAACGCCAACAACACAAAGCTTGTACCCAAAAAGCAATAACACAAGCTTTTCTGCATCCTCACTACTTTATTCATCTTCATCTAATGGCAAAATGGGGTTCAATTGAGCAACTGCATCTTACAGCTAAGGAAGTTTGTCATCTTATCAGTTTCTTCGGTTTTCAAAATCTTTGTTTTTTTCATGTGAAGAAGAAAGGGTTGATATTTGATATAAGCAAATGCAAAACAACAAATAGGGCCAACAGTTGCAGTTTTAGCTTTTGGAGTATTTATGAACTACATGCAGAGTAACGCCTACTCTCCCCCAATTTTAAAGTTTTCAAATCACAGGAAACAAACAGAAAATAATCCACAGATAGATAAACCTGGAAGTAAGTCAGGTTTTCTTAATGGATTTAGATTGACGTGGAAAACATGAAAGATTACCATAACCAACCAAAGTCCAGAGAGTATTGGCCTAATGCTATTAGCACTTCATATCATGGCAGACAAGCCTGGCAAATTCAAGGTGGTGTACACGGGTTTTCAGGTTGGGACTAGATTTGCCACCTTAAAAGAAAATAACTGTCATCATCAAACTGTTCAATTTATGATAGCAAAAATCTGAGAAGAGGTTCAAAACAGTTCAACAAATCAGTGGGTGAACACTGAAAGGCTAAGGTGGTGTTTGTTTTTTTACTTAATTCTAAATAGAACCTTAATACTTAATAGTATTAAATATTAGGTTGTTTGTTTTTATAGTATTTTATTTTTATTAAGTATTAAAAAGTAAAAAAAACCATTGTGTTATTTTTTCTATTTAGAAAAAACCACATATTTTGGCTTTTTCTATTTAGTAAAAAGTTTATAATAAGTTATGAAAAAGTAAAAAAACAAACAACCTAAATTCTAAAACTAAATGATTTTCAGCAAAAAGCCAAAAAAACAAACACCACCTAAGTCATTGATAAGAATTCTAAATTCCTTTGGATGGGACCCATATTTAGTTGGGTCTCTGAAACCCTGCATGTGTTCTTATATTATGAAGTTTGGTGTCTTTGTTTCACCTTTTCTTATGCCCTAGTTGACAATCAATAGGAAAGAATTGATTCCTGATTTCAACTCAGTGTCCCTTTCTGAGATCTTAGACTGCTGTGCTGCTTTAACCAGGACAGAACTTTATGGGCAAAGGACTAAAAAGCTTACAATATGGGCCAGGTAATAAAATTATTTTGTGCAATGATTCAGTATTTGTATGATCAAATGCACAAGTCCATGGATAATTTTCAAAGAGATATAACCACTCGTTCGTAGTTGACCCACCAACACATCACGCAACTGGACATAGGCCACATGATGATCCCAGTGTACTTAGAGCTAATGAGATTTGATTACTTTGTGAGATCCTTGGCCTGATCAAGATTCAAAAATGACCCTTACAAGCAGAAGGCTAGCTCCAACAGCACACATTGAACTGCAATAATATTGTTGCCTGAAGAAGGAGAATCTATCTCTCCTTAAGGGCTATTATAGTACTAAGAATTCTTGCAAGTTTCCTTGGACTGACAAGTACCATGTTTTGGTACTTCTCCAAGCATTTCAACCAAGAGAATTGAGTGGGGAAGGAACTACCCCACAAGTAAAAGCATCAAGTTGAAGGAAGCCAACCAAGAGTAGAAGCTCAAAACAGCTTTATAGATAAGGCTCTGAATCACACAAGATACCCAGTTCCCTATTTTGAGATGCTCTAATAAAATAGGCCATTCATCAACTATATTTTACTCCACAAAATAGGAACAGGAGACAAAGCGTGTACTTTTCTTCATTATGGGAGTCTAAACAGAATCAGGGGAGGGGCTTACCAGTCAGATTCTTGGTCATAACACCCTAATCCATATTATAGACCTCCCTTCCTTATAAATTAAGAGGGCAATAAGCATAGCCTCTTCTCATTCATAGCTGAGGACCTTATGTTCACAAACACTCAAGTTTTAGGTTTAAGTTGTAATTGGATATAAAAACAGAATATCACAAAAGAGAATCAGTAAAAAGGTCTCCCTTTCTTTGGGAGTCAACCGTGTATATATAACAAGTTATCTCCCATACTTGGTAAGTATATAAAATCTAACTACAACCTAGATGAGAATGATTGTTGCTGGCCAGAACTGTGTGTTTCATCAATCCAGGGGCCTTTTGAATATTGTTTGGGCTCCTGATTATTTTTCCCTCATGAGCAGGATCCTTTGACATTCATGAGGGCTAATGCAGTATTTCTGAGAGTTGCAATACAAGCAATGTTTTTCGAGGTAAGCTATACCTCAATTCTTCAAATCTTTTAATAAGTCAAGAGTTATATGCAACTTCATCAATCAATAAGGGCAGTGGCAGAGCCAAAGATTTTGATTAGAGGGGGGCAAGGTTGAAATATGCACAATGATTCTCTCTCTCTCTCTCTCTCTCCATATATATATATTGATAAAAAAAAAATTAATTCTTAGATTTTACAAAAGGAAAATAATAATAATTCAAAGGAAATTTTCAAAAGACTAGAAAATAGTAAGAAATATGAGAATAAGATAACCAGTAATTTTAGTAATTTTTGCTGCCAAAAAAAAATTAAAATTTGTCAAGGAATTTAATAATTTTTTTTTTCAAATAACTAAGAATACAATCAACTAAAAGTAACGAGATTTTTTACTTAAAATTTTCTATTATATGATAATATTAAAATGTCACTATCAATCAAATAAGATTTTAAATTTAAATATAAATTCCCTTAATATGAATTATTAAATAGCACATAATCTAATATAGTTACTTAATTTATTTCGAAATTAATCATTATTTAATTAAGTCTCAAAATAAAAAATAAATAAATAAAAATAAAAATAAAAAAATTGATGAGAACACACAATTTAAAACAATTATTTAATAAAAGGTCAAATACAAAGTTACCAAAAATTTAATATTATTAGAAAAGTTACAACAAAATCAAAATTTTACATATGATAGAAAGACGGAAAAATAAATTAAGATGTTGTATGAAGGACAAAAATCAAATTAAATTTTAAAAAATCAAAATTAAATCTATCTTTTGTGGAGTACAAAGTTTCTATTTCATTTTTTTATTATTTGAAAACCTCTTATTATATATATGAGATTTTTTTGTGGGAAAAAGAAATTGAGGGGGCGGGGGAGTGCATGTGCCCCTGCTGCTGGCTCTGCCAGTGAATAAGGGGAGAACCCAAAGGATTGACCTTCAAAGAGACCATATCATAACATTGGGTATAGATAAGAAAATGGAACACCTTCAAGTGACTCTGGTTTCATTTATGAAGAGGAAATTGACAGATATCAAGAGTTTGAGGTAGAATGGTATGAGGTCAATAATTTATACAGATGATCTTATTGGCCTTGGTCCCCATTCGAAGGGACCCAATACATGAAAAGACAACTGAACTGGAATAGGATGAAGTGGCTCAAGAAGGCACTGGATGAAGTCAGTGTGAAACTAATATGAAGGGCAGCCATCAGTCTATTCCAATTAATGAGCTCAGGACCGCCTAGTTTTGAGTCCCTTTTTATGGAGTTCAGATCCAAAATAATGTAACCACAGGTGCCTAACATTTTTCTTTTATCACTTAATCATATCTATGACTTCGGTCAGCCATATTTAGTTAAACAAGTTATGCATATAGGCACTAATCCAAGTCCAGGTATTGTGTGTTCATGTCCTTTTGAACTCTGTACTTCATGGCAGGATCATGACAATGAACTGTTCAACTTACCTTGATTCCTTAACCACTTCTAGGGAACATCCCACATCTTGTAGCACACCTGGAATTCTCAACAAAAAATTTCCATTCTTTGTTCTTTTACTTCATTTCTGCTCAATTTCCCTCTTTTCCAAAATTTCATTTTAAACACATTTATTTCCAGTTTCCAAGTGGAGATCAAACAACTTAAAGTGGCATTCCCTGTCCAAGATACTAGACATCAATTATTTCTCAGCTTTGGATTGTGTTTTTAATTAGAATCTAAGAAATGTGAGTAAAGCTCTCTGTCTCTTTCACATTGCTAAACCTCTGGAGCTTTAAATGCCATTCTTTTTTTTATCAAAAGAAAATGATATGCTTCAAATGATATCTAGCTACACTAAGAATGCCACCATGGAAACTGACGTAATTTATCATCCATGCAAGATGGTTGATTGACACTTTTGGTTGAATAAATAATGTGGGCAGTGTAAATGTCAGGTAGGAGTGCCTCACCGAGAAAGGAAATGCCATCCTATGAACCATAAACAAGGATAATAACATGAGAGGAAATAGCTTTTACCATTAAGGTTGATAGGCAGTGGGAAAGATATGATGGTTAACTTAAGGTTATCTTTCAGGCTACTCTCTTGAGTGTGCATTCACTCTTATCAGGCGCATAGCGCAGAGAAGATTACAATAAAGCACGAAGAAGCATGCTGTGTTATTTATGTAAGCTGAATGCAAAACATTTGTATGCAAACAGACATCTCCAATATCATAATTTGAAATCTTTTTAGTTAGAAGCAAGAATATACAGCAGTTTAGAAGAATAGGAAATAAATATAAAGCTCATCAAATGGAAAATGCTTGAAGGAGAGCAAACTTCCATTCCATATCAAATTTATGAAGTGTGGTTTATGAGGAAGAGATCCAGTGACTCAGTGGTAAGATTTTATCAGAATCTGTATTTTGGGAGCATGGAGGTATACATGGTCTAGATGGTGTCATTTTTGGTCAGTTACGTTGAGAGAAAGGGGTGAGAGACCTTTGGTGAAGAGGAAATTGTTAAGGTTATTTTAGACCTAAAGGGTGATATTGCACCTAAACCAGATGGATTTGCACTGATTCTTTACAAGAAAGATGGGAAGTTTTGTAGTGACTTCGGCATATATATAAATGAATATTTTAGATCAAAGTTAAGATTAAGTTCAAATTCTACCTTTATTATGCTTCTTGTTAAAAAAACAGAGTCCATCCAATGAATTACAGAGCATGTATAAAGACAACTGCAAAGTTTTGATCAAACAGATATGAAGTGAAGATTTATTGAATAGAGAATATAAGGAATACATGTTTTAGACAGAGTTCTCATATATTATGAGTCTTTCAAAATGCCAAACCATCCTTGGGGATTCTAAGTGCGAATTGAAACTTAAAAAAAGAGAGTTTGAATCTATAGCCCCAAACACATGAAGAGCACAATAATGTAGTTTGTTGTCCTGAAATTTCTTTCTCTTCTTCTCCACTCATTAGATTTACTGGATAGGACAGCTAGAGTCTCAATCATTCTCTATGTATATTGAATGTATAGTTTTATTGTCCTCTTATTCCTCTAGTTAATAACTATGTGCTTTCCCGAACCTCTTAAGCTTGTGGTATTCAATTGGAGTCACTTGATGTATGATGACAACTCAACCTTATGGTAGAGACAACCAAAACTACTCAAAATTTTTAATGAAGGCTTTCCTACAAGTATCCCAGGAGGAGGAACTGCTAAGAGAGATACAGAGGTCACTGCCTAATGTCTATGAAAATGGATATAGTAAACTTAGGTATGATTCTATTTCAGTTAGAAATTTTATTCAGTGACATTTGGTGGCACATACAGGATGGGTTGCATCCGAAGAAAGCTTTGGAAAATTTTCTGATGTTAATTCGTGCATACATTGCACCATTAATGAATTGAGTATCTCTGAACCAGGGGGGAGAAGTCAATAAAGGGAAAATTACGAGCTTAATGAAAGGTAAGAATATCTAATAAAGCTTCTCAGTAAAAGAAAAGTAAAGTATGCTGAGACAATGATGATAACTAAAGTTTGTATGGATTGTGGTTTGAACATAGTTTTTATGGTTTGGCTTAGAGATCAACAACCATCACTCTTTTTTTCTGGCATATCAGGATTAACTTTTGAAGGATGGAAGGAGTTAGGGTAGAAGAAAAATGGAGATTTTTCTGGCTGGTTGTAAGAAAGAGAGATACCCAGCTCTGATTGGCAGAAGAGGCAGAAAAAGCAAAAGAGGGGAGATTTGAAGGATGCGAGTGTGCTCAGGACTCTACAGCAGTAAAAGGCTGCTTGAAATTCTGGGGTGGTGGATCACTTATGTTCAAACTGAAGAAGAAAAGATGGCAAGAGATGATGAATGGGATCTAGCTATGAGTATGAAGATTAAGAGCATAGATGTCATGTGGCTCTGCTTTGCCTCATGGAAACCATTTTAACAAGGATCATCTGATCATTGATGAAGGGGATTATTGGTTATAAACAAACTATGGATTATAATAGTTATCTAAAAGAGCACACAAACAATGTGTTCATTTCACTCAGTCATCAAGATGGTTGAGTTTTAAAGGGGGCCTGTGAATGTAAAGGTGGGTGTTGGAAGCAATGAACAAGCATCAAATTGGAAAGGGAAGTGAGGTTGGTAACCAGGGTTAGGGTTCTACAGTCTAAATCCAATCCTTGGGAGTCATTTTGTAGTTGTCAGAGGGCAGCAACTTTTTCTAGGCACTAATTATCAAAAACCATACAAACCAACCCATTGAATCAACGGCTTTATAATTGATATCTACACCATTTTAGTCAGTGCTTGCATCTTGGCTAGTGTCTTGTTGAGGGTTGTTGTAGCTCACTTCAACTTTCCCCTCCAAATAAGTAAACAAAACTTATATGTGCCCTTTTCCATTATTTCCAAAAAGAAAACAAAGGAAAATGATTATTCAACAGAAACAATGCATCCGAAATAGGGAGTTAGAAAGAAAATTCAGAGCGTTAGAGGGAGCTAACCAGAATGTTTCTGCTACAAAATCCAATGCTCCCTGTGTTCATCCTCAAAACCCACATGGAAAATGGAAAATGAAAAAGAAAAGATAAGATTAGCGAGAGTAACTTACGGAAAGATCTAGTTTCATCATTAATAGGCCTATCATTTGAAGGCGGAACCGTCAGCATTTACAAATGTATGATCTGCTTCACCGGAAGAAATAGAAAAAATTGTATCGAAAATATGATAATTGGTGTTATATGTAATGATATACTTCATGGTTTTAAAATGTTTTACGATGTTGTGTTATACCCGATTGCAAAGTCAAGCAAATAGACAATTCTAACAAGGCTAAACAAACAAATTTTCACATTAAGGTTATAGATTGATTTTAATATCATTTATAACAACCGCCTCTCCCAATTGTATAGATGTTGTTCATTAGGAGTTCAAATGAACCGCCAAGACTTTAAAACATATCTACTTTGTTCGAAGGGCCACATCGAGTTCAATAATCAATTTTAATATCATTTGTAATAACTAATTATCAACTATTTAGATGTTGTTCATTCAAAGTCCAATAAAGTCCTTACGACTTTTTTAAAAGAATTAAATTTTAAAAAAATACTATCGATACATACCCAATGTTGAATCTATTGTGAAATCTGAGTTTTGTTATAATTGCATAAAACTATGGTATAAGCAAATAAGATCAAAATATGCAAAAAAATAAAAAAATTCGGAATAAACAAATGAGACCAAATTCTAATGGGATGGAACGAAGATACAAAATAATGAGATATACTTAGTATAAAATAATTGGATTCTAATCTAAAACAATAAGCTACACATGTGATACATTTCATTAGTAATACATTTTTTGTAAGTACTGAAAAAGTGTATTTAAACGGTGTAAACATGGATGAAAATTTCGTGATATTTTATAAAAAATTTATTAAAATATTGAGCTTCAGCCTTCAATGAAATTATCAAAATACCATTAAAATTTTTTTAAGTACTCTTAATTTGGGTGAAAAGTCATTATTAGATTGAGAATGTTGTCATTGTTTGGATTTTGATTTAGACTTTTAAATTTTGGACATTGTTTAATGTTAGAATTCAGTTATCGTTTAAATTCTTTAAGTTTGAAGTTGTTGGAAGGATAACACATTGATATGTGTTATTTTTTTTTTAGTTGAGTTTTAAGGATTATAATATATTTTAGTATATTGTTAATTAATTCATAAACAAGATGATTGTTAAGTCATTCGCATTTTAAGTCTTCCAACTTAAGGTGTGAAATAACTATCATACCCTTGAAATGGATTTTAGGACGTAACAAGAAGTTTGTAAAACTTATAAATTAAGGAAATTAGAGACGAGAGAAGAGGAAGAGATAATTAATAATTCGTCTTGCTCATTTTGAAAAAAAGATTTAAAATTTTTTTTCTATTTTCTTTAAATATGATATTTAACAAATATGGACTTAAAAATCTAAATTTTAGAATGACTTTTATAGGTGTAAGAATAAAAGTAGACTTTCTGATATATCCCTACCACTACATATTTGCTCTTACCTTTTGTTTTGTTCTTACAAATTCATATCTTGCTAATTATCTATATTTATATATGAATGAATTTTTAAGTATAAAATCTAAAGAAAAATGTAAGGAAGAAAAAAGCTCTTTTTTTCAATGGGAAAATTGATTATCAATCGGTTTTGTGCAATGTAATTTTCTTGTTATAAAAATGCACATTTGTGTGTATAACACAAGAATTTTCGTTACTTTAACTAGTACCAAAGGAGGGAAGTTCTCTGCAGTGAGCCAAATTTTTTTCTCAAACCATGAAAGATCCTAATGGAAAGTACGTAGAAAATGAGACTCGGCTTTAAGCTCTTGATGACAACAGACTTGGACACTTACCATACTATTTGAGGGGAGAAAATCTACTTATTGTGTCCATACAAAATCAAGTATAAATTTGATGGTTTCGAAGAAAAAGACACAAAGCATGCTTACTTGCTTAGCAACCCTACAAACAATTAAAAGCTAGAGTTTTGACTTTATTGAACTTTATAATGTTGGCTGATTAAAGGGGCATAGGGAGTATGGAGCAGTTGGGTTTTTGAAAGGAGTTTGAAACAGCCCTGGCTTATATGGAATTTTGTCACCAAAATGAGCTCGGGCTCTTACAAAACATATACAATCCACATTATGGGCCACTTTCATCTAGGTGATCCCAACTTGGTTTTTTTGTTCTATCAAGAACATTTCTCAAAACAAGCTTGTTAGTGTATTAGATCATGTTGCAATTTTGTTCTATTAATGCACTAAATTTGACATATCTTATGTCTCGGAGGTCTTAACGATTGTACTAGACTTCAAGTTATTGAGATTGAATTCATTTGAGGTACATATGTGCTGGTAGTATAATGACAAGTTTAATGGCTAAAAAGAAAAAAATAGGAATGGTAATTGAGAGGGAATATTGGAAAAGGATGCAAAATAAAGAGAAAAATAGGGGGAAACGTTCAAACACCATAATGGGGAAGTTCAGACATCCGATGGACGTTTAAATGTTCTACTTAGGGACATTTAAATGCTCATTGCACACGGTTCAAATGTTGGTACCCTAGTTATTTTAAAATTTGATTTTTGCTGTTTTAAGATTGACTTTTTATTTTTTAATTTTTTTTGTAAATTCACATTATTGTTTAATATAAAAACCTAGTTTTTAAATATTGATTGATGAAATTGTTAAGATAGAACCTTAAAAATATAACATAATGTAATAATAAATATATTTCATTATTATTTATATATATATATATATATATATATATATATATATATATATATATATATATAATATATGATTTTGGTTCCCGTTCACTAATTAAAACAGATTTTATGGTTTTAAATTTGATTTTTTTTTTCTTTTTGGTAAATCCACTTTGTTAAAACCTTCTTTGAATAATCAACTACGATTTAACATTAAAACCTAATCTTTAAACATTGATTGATAAAGCTATTAATATAGAACCCTTAAAAATATGGCATGATGTAATAATAAATGAATTTTATTATTATTTATAACATACATGATTTTGGTTCTCTGTTCACTATCCCATTTATGCATTATCTATGTTGAACATTCATGCCTTCATCACTTGCATTATAGCATTGTACATAACTTAAGTACATTAGGAATTGTATGAAATATCCAAGTCATAGGTTTTCTGCAAGTAGATAAGTAGTTCTTAGCTGGTTCATGGATTTAAATAATCAATTTGAAGTTGTAGCACCCTACATCATAATTGGAGGGATGATTTATCTTGGTCATCGAGATGATATTTCTATATATAGTGAGTGTATTAGTATATATGATTATATATTAGACAAAACTTATGGTGAATACATTGACTATCGAACAATCACAATTTCACTAAGCTACTGTATTGTATGTGTTTTCAACATTGTGAGAACACTGATCTAATGCTAAAGTTTTCAGTGACTTTGACCTACAAGTAAGATATTGAGATTGTCATATATTCTTTATAAATTGAGTCATTATTGATTAAGACAAATATTTGCATGTATGTTCAAGATAGACACCATGATACCTTGTAAGTTTGAGATAATGTATTGGATGATCCTAAGTACATGTGATCTTGAAAACTCTAATAAAATCACCTCAGTGTGAATCATTCATCATTGTATCAATTTGTTCGTGTGAGAAAAGTGAGAAAGAAGTTAAGGGATAATCCTTGGTATATTGTAAAGATTTATTGTAACCTAAAAAATCCAAAAGTACCTAGAAAAGAAAGAGCTTTGATTGGAAAAGTTCTTGGAGATAGCGTGGATTGTCTTCTAACTTGGATTGAACCTTGAGGGAGTGGGGATCACTAAACCAATATAAATACTATTTGCAATCTTTTTGCTACTCTATTCACTAGTTATTTGTAATGATTCTTGCATTGCATTCTCAACACTTGTTAAAATTAATCAAGGTTTTAAAAAATTGATTAATCAAAACCTAATTTACCCCTTTTTGGGATTTACCAAAGTTGGATTAGCTCGTCACCTAAAATAGATTAGTTTTTCTTTCAGGAAGAGTTCACTATTTCAAATATTTAAAGTTGGAGTTTTAAAAAGTTTTATTAACTAATTTAACTATTTTTCTTTTAAAAAAATTATGTTATAACTGTATTTAATTATTATTTTTGTTTTATGAAAGGAAAAAGAAAAGAAGAAAGAAAGAAAGAAAGAAGAGAGAGGTTACCAATCATGAACCATTAAGTGGAAATTGAGCAGAACAGCTAGCTGGCTTGGGCTTATAATCGCCAGGGCCATAGGTTGAGATAAGGCCATTGGGAGGTGTTCCATGCATGGTTGCAATCAATATGATGGGTCACACTCCGACCCTATGCCACTTGCGTTGTTTGTTTAAGAACATCAACAATCCCACTGACCCCGCCCACTAAACTATCCAAAGCTTCAAATAAATTCGTGAAGTTCTTCATACATTGAAATAAGACTGAGTCACCTCTGAAGCTTAGAAGAAGGTGGGGTGGTTCACATCCTTCAACTAAGAATCACATAGAAGGAGAGAGATTTTAAACTAATACAGATTGTTGACGATTATCAAGGCAATATTTTCTAGTCATGAATTAATTGGACACTTTCTTCTTCATTTTCTTAGAATTGTGGAGGCTAATTATTAATGGCCTAAATTCATTCCTCCATTCACCAAGACAGGTGATTATTTCTCACATTCTTCGGACCGCGTACAAGGAAGCCACGTTGTTAATCCCAAGCGTAACCATTACTTTCCTCACCATAAAAGCTGAATAGAAGTCAGCTTTCATCGGTTCTTGGACTGTTGATAAATCCGAGGATGCAAACTACAATTTATAGGACAGGAGTTCATCTTTATGACGATTCTAGTTAACCGAAGCCAAGAGGATTTTAATCCACTGGTATTGAGTATAGTAAATGAGTGAGGCTCTCTTACGTACTTGAGACAGAGACATGGAGTTGTGAGGCCATGAAAGAAAGCCTTTTGCAGCTGATATGGTAAGCATGTTATATGGCTTCACACAATCGCGCAAAAAATGGATGGCTATATCACTAGGCTTTCCTCCCAGGAAGAAAAAAAAAATTGTTTCCTGTGTAATTTTAAAATTTTTATTAGAATTTGTATGGGAGCATTTAGTAGAAAAGTTACTAACATTGCTAAATATTTTTACTGAAAATTCTCACTTTTTATTAATAGTACTAAAAAAAAAAAGCAACCATTTATATAGTCCTTGAAATGAAAAATTTGGGGAATAAATTCAAGAACTTTGATGGGAGCAACACCGGGCTTGTGCCACACTGAAACTCGACCCCACTAACACATGGCATTGGCGTTGGGACTGCGCAAGACATGCACACAAGTCACTTAAGAGGAATCAACAAGTCGCATGCCCATTCATGCAAGCCCTCGAATCACGTGAAATTATTTACTTCTCCATTTTCATTTTCTTTCCATTTTGATCCCACCTAACTCTGACCAAAATTGAAAGAATTTCTCGCTTCTCGAAATTGCGAAAGCAAAAGACATTGCCAATTTATGGAAGCCCTTTAATACTCGCAACTGTCACCTACACCCACCGTTCTTATCTTCCATAAAAGGGACCTTATCTTAGTGCACTTCGGTCAAAACCATAGTAGAGAGTGTGTGTGTGCGTGAGAGAGAGAGAGAGAGAGAGAGAGAGTGGGAGAGAGATGGCAAGTTGGTGCGTCATGTTGATACTTGCTTTGGCAGTGGTGCATGCAACTGCTCGTAAGGTACCAAACGACCAAGCAGTGTTGGATGCTCATGTACCAAAGGTTGGCACACCCAAAGGGGCTGCCGTTGGAGACAAAAAGAATTTTATCACGTACGGTGGGGTTGGCGGCTTTGCTGGTGTCGGTGGCTATGCTGGAGTCGCCGGGGTGCTACCGGTCGGTGGCGTGGGAGGAGTTGGTGGACTTGGTGGTGCTGGTGGTGCAGGAGGCCTTGGTGGGCTAGGAGGAGTGGGTGGGTTGGGCGGTGCTGGTGGGGTCGGTGGGTTGGGCGGTGCTGGTGGCGTAGGCGGGTTGGGCGGTGCTGGTGGCTTAGGTGGTTTGGGCGGTGCCGGTGGCTTAGGTGGTTTGGGCGGTGCAGGTGGCTTAGGTGGTGGTGCTGGTGCTGGTGCCGGTGGCGGAGTTGGTGGTGTTGGGGGCGTTGGTGGGGCCGCTGGTGGCGGAGTGGGTGGTGGAGCTGGCGGTGGCATCCTACCATGCCCTTGAATTGGTGCAATGCAAGATGTTTAGGTGTTTGTTGTTGTGTTTAAGGTTAGTCACTAATTAATTAGTGGTATGTTTTTCCCTTGTTTTTTTGGTTCAGTCAAAGCCTCAAAGGTGGTTGTAGCTCTCTATGAAAACTTGCTCCTAAGCTGTTTTCTTTCTGTTCTATCTGGTCAAGTTTTCTCTTTTCGTTGCTAAAAATATTTGTGCTCAACCCTTCATTTTTCACTAGTGATGATGCTCCTTTCTCTAAATAGTTCAGTCGAAATTATTGTTCAAATTATAACCTAAGACGGAGGATTAATGCATGTGACTCACAAAAATTGCACTTCACGATATAAGTGTCTAACTGACTTTCTGATTTGCCTTCGGGATCACATTTATGTTTTGAAGGAATACATGTCATTAAGAGAAGTACCCACTCTAAAGAAAAAAACAGCCAATGTAGTTTTTTTTTTTTTTTCTCTCAAATCTCTCTCTTGAGCTTACCCTGGGGTTCTATAGGTTTCTTAGAAGTTACAGGAATGGCTCCCTTTGAAAAGAAGACCTCCATTTATTTTCAGTTGAACCATTCTGTGGCCTCGTCATAGTACAAGGAAAAGAGGATTTTTCATGAGAATCCACAATGGACTCACCTTTATGCATGCATGCTCCATTTTTGGCTTGTGAGAGATGTTTTATCGTAAAGTTTTTTCCACAAACTTATAAATCTCGGAGAGGACACAACCTCATAATCATCTATATGTCTTCACTGAGAAGCTAGTTTTAGAAAGTTTACAGAAGTAATGATATTCCATGAGGTGGGGAGGGAAGTTGCAGGCAGAAGATAAGGCTGCAAATGAACATTGCATTACCATTTTGCATGGATGCCACCTGCATGGCCTGCCTCATCCATCGCTGTATTTTGCTTTTAATGAACCCCACTTGATATTTAATGCAAATTACATAATACTTTTTAAATAAATTACACGTTAGGAAATTCCCTCCACCCTTTCAAATTTTTATATCCTATAGATAAGGGTGGAGTGTTGTAATTTTAGGCTCGGGAAAATAAGAAAAATGCTAAAAAAACAAAAAATGATTTGTATATTATTAAAAACTATTAAGAAATTTAATTATTTTAAAATTATTTAATTTTTATATAAAAAAAAGTTAAAAAAATTTAAAAAAATATCTAAAAATAATTTATTAACTTAAATTTATTCCTTATTTTTCTTTTTTCTTTTTTCCGAGAACCAAAATCTTATTTAAGAAAAAAAATTTAAGATATTGATTCAACACTTACCAAAATTTCAATCTCGTGAAGATATGAAAAATAAGAACAGTACGGAAAAAGTGAGATTATGTACATATGGTGAGATATACTTTTAACAGCAGCAGGCCCTGTATTTTATTGAAAAATCAATTTCGAGAGCGAGTGGCACGAATGGCTAGAAAACAGTATTTATCAATTAAGCATAGCCAGGCATTCGCATAAAACTAGCTCCCATTCTGTTTGCAAAAGGAAAATGTCATCTAGAAGAAGCACACCACTGTGATTGATAATCTTATGCTGGGTACATGGACCAATGCTAAACTTCAGCCTTGGAAAATTCCAAGGGTTATTTCATCATGCGAAAAATGTAACAAGCACAAAAAAAGGAAATATGAAAAAGGACTTCAAACAACATAATTACCAGTAGACCCGTTAACAGAAGAGGATGGGATTTAGGGGTTTTCTTCTGTCATCAGCGCCCATGACCACCTCCACTGCCAAAGCCACCCCCAAATCCAAAACCACCACCAAAACCACCGCCTCCCCCACCTCCACCTCCACCTCCACCGCCACTTCCACCATATCCTCCGCCACCTCCAGCTCCAAATCCTCCACCAAACCCACCCAACCCTCCTCCTCCCCCACCACCGCCGCCGCCACCTCCAGAATTCCCTCCCATCCCAACCCCACCAGCTTCTTCCCCTCCACCACTACTCTCATTTCCGTTATCATCACTATCATCACTGCCACCAACTCCAGAGGATCCGTCATTGTTTCCTCCACCTCCACTGCCTTGATCACCAACGGGAACATCCCCACTCCTCTTTCCCCCACCCCCACCTCCATCAGTACAGTTCCTGTTTTCCCCATTACCACCAAAACTAGGTACCTGACCAGATGTCCCACCTAACCTACCAGTACCACTACCACTTTCGCCACCTTCTTGACCACCATAATTGCCACCTTTTCCTCCTTTTTCACCACCTTCTGCACCACCAGTACTGGGCACACCACCGTATACTCCTCCCCCGGATCCACCACCTCCAACACCCTTATAACCACCATGATTTTCACCTTGTCCTACGGACCCAACTCTTCCTTTGGGATTGCCCCTAGTCCCTACTCCACCAACAGTGCTGCTGCCACTCTCTCCAGGATTGCAATCCACTTTTGTATCCCTGAAACCAAGACTTTTAATGGGCCTGGAGCTATCCACCTTCAAAATCAATAAGGATAACATTAAGATCACAACAAGAACCATATAATGGAATTCCTTCATGTTTGCAGCTGAAGGATTAATGCTCATACTGTTGAAGTTCAAGAACAGATTCCCATAAATAGAGCAAGCCCTGCAGGTGGTGGATTAGGGTGCAGCTCCCTTCAACAAAAGTACAAGAAAACTAAGTTGCATGGTGCATGTGAATCTGCAAGACAGCTCAAGAAATGAATCGGCACTAACTTCTGAGTTTCGTCCAGCTAGTGGGTTTCTAACTTTTATTTCAGTTGCCGGGGTTTGGTACGTGAATCTGATCATAGCGTAGCCATAAGCTTTGTGGTTCCAATGCACTCATCGGTATTTTACAAATTTGAGAATAAGAATCCAACTTGAAACCGTGGTGTCAGACCAGCCGGCCGAGCTGGCCACTGAGAGGTCGTTGCTACTGCTGCCATAATAAGCAATATTGTAACACTCCGGTTTTCAATTCCAGGTGAAATTTAAGAATCAAAAAGTTTCTCTAAAAGTATCAGTCAAATGGTAAAAAAAGAAGGGTGAAAATCTACTCCTCCATATTTAATTGGGAAATTTTTTTAAAAAGCGTGTAGACTTATTATAATTTGAAATTTTGCCATGTGAGATTTAAAGAGTGAGAATCATTTGAAGAAAAACTTAGCTATTGGATTATTAAGATTAGATTTTGAAATTTTCAATATTGTGAAAATTAATTTAATAATTATTGGATAATTTTGATGAGAAAAATTGATGAAATTTGCATTATGTCGAATTGTTAAAATAAAATCGAATTTAATATGATGATGAATCAATTTAATTTTTATAATTGGATTGAAACTTATATAATGACAAAACATAAAATAGAATTGAACCGAAATTAAATCAAAATTAAATATATTATATGAATATAGAAATTTATAAAAAAATTAATTAATTAATTAAATATGAATATTATCATTTAGTAGATTTTATTTTGAAAGACTGATTTAATTGAGGTATATTCAACCAACCAAATATTAGTGGTTGAGAGTATTTAAAAAGGTTGATAAATTTAATGAACTAATTTAACCAAATTGGACAAGATAATTTTGCATTGGTTGAGGGATTTAAAAAATTTTGACCAAAATAAGAAATTTATATAAAAAAATAAAAGTTTGTCAACCTAAGAGAGTCTAAATCTCTTCAAGAAACACCTTTTACAATTCCACAAAAATACTTTTCCATATATATATATCATTCATGCAGGTTTAAAAAGATCAAATTTATACTAAATGTTTATCTTTAATAGACACGTTTTACAACTCCATAAATTTGCATATATACACCTTCCAACCACATAGTGAAAATTTTTCATATTATATTAAATGTGTCTTCTCAAGAAACACTTTCCACAATTCTATAAAATTGTATTTATATTAAAGATATCTCTTAAATAGACTTCCACAATTTTCATATAAAGTGAAAATTTTTTAATTTATACTAAAGGCAGCGAGACAACACCTTCCATAATTCCACAAATTTGAATGTATACTAAAGGTGTCTCTTAAAGAGACATCTTCCACAATTCCACAAATTTGAATTTATGCTAAAGGTATCTCTTAAAGAAACACCTTTATAGTTCTACAAGAGATGTTATCTACCATTTTTTTATCAATCATACATGTTAAAGAAATCAAATTTATACTGAAAGTATCTCTTAAAGAGACTGTTAGCCCAAGGGTTCTCCTAATCGGGTTTTGATAATAACAAACCATGGTTAAGTAACTAATTGGTTTAATGTTTAAAAATCTCAGATATAAACTCGAAAATTCATCAAAGGACCAAATGGATACAAGATCGAGACGCTTGGAAGACTTGAGATCATAGCAATGACAATCATATTCACAGGGTTTAGAAAGTGGGTATTAGGGAACGTACCTGGATAGCATATATAACTCATAGCATGCTTCCGCAAGACAGGGAGAGGTTAGATAACAAACAATAAAATAAGAACTCCTAGCATGCTTGTTATCTAATTAGCATAGAAAAAAAATTATCACAATATACAAAACCATCAATTATCACTAATATCTTCTATATAATTTCTAAAAAAATAAATAGACATGAGTTCATCAAATAGCAAAGGGGGCAACAAAGATGAGTTTTGAAAATTTTCCTTATGTAGGGGTTTCACCAATTCCCCAATTGATATACACGAATTTAGCCCAAAATTATCCCATTTATTTGGGACCACAAGCTTTGATTTGTGTTTTGTTCAAAACCAAAATTTTCATTGAAAACTGAGAATGATGCAAACCGATCAAAAAATGATTGCATATTATTTTAAGAAAATGAGATTTCAATTCTAAGGACTCTAAATGAATTTTTAAAATAAATTTTTAAATGGATCTTTTAAGAAAAGTGTTTTATTTCAAAATAAAAAAAAAAATTAATTTGAGAACAACAAGACATAAGGAACAAAGTATCGAGCAAAACAAAAGAGAATAAAATCACAAAGTAGAATTTTTGACAACCGAGAAAATTGAAGTGGTGGGAATGGAGGCCAATCTTCACTATTTTCCGATGGCCTCCAAAAAGTAAATTTTACCATAGACTACCAAAGCAATAAACTATTCGAACTTAGATCATATAAGCTAACGAGATACCCACCAAGAATTAGTGACTATTTTCGAGGAACATATCAATTAATAATAATAATCAAGAATTAGCACATGATCAATCAAACACACAAATGCATCTAGACTGATTAAAATGGGCCAGATTAAGTTAAGGCAAACATGAATTTTCAGTCATAAAATTAATTTTATTAATAAGAATACCTAAACTGAATAGATGAGTGAAGCTAAATCAGAGCAAACTAAAAGCATGAACTTTCAAATATAGAATCAATTTTATTAATGAATTAAAACTATAAAAGTACCTAGACTAATCAAAATGAACCAAATTAAATTGAAGCAAACTAAAAAAAAAATGAACTTTCAAACATGGGATTAATTTTTCTCAATGATCTAAAACTATAAAAGTATTTAAACTAAATAGATGAGTTAAATTTAATCAAAGTAGACTAAAAACATGACTATTTTTTTTTTTTTACATAAAATTGATTAAACCAAAAAAATTAGAAACTCATAAACACATCTAAACTAAAAGAAAAATCAACACTAAAGTAAATTGAAATAAAAAAATAAGAACTTTATCATGTAGAATTAATTAAACTAATTATAAAAAACATCTAAACTAATGAAATAAATTAAAATTAAACTAAAATAAAATTTAAAAAAAAAAAAAAGAAAAAAAAAACTTGCCTTCAAGAATGCATATTGTTGAATCTGTTGTAGGAAGACCGCTCTTGGATGCATGTCGTTCTTTGTGTGTTTCAGAAAATCATATCTTAATGGGTGGCTTATGTGGCGGCCATCTTCCTCTTTCCATAAGATACAATTCCATAAGTACCCGAACCAAGTTCTTTTATGTATTCCAGGTCAGAATTTTATTTTATTTTTTATAATCTACAGCACTCTAGTGGCTAGAAGAGAATAAAATGTGGCCTGGTTGTGTAGTTGACAATGACGGGAATTGGAGGATTCATCGTTTTCAAGGATGCATGGATGGATGGGCTGCTGTCCAGATGGTTCCGTCAGTGAGTTCAAACAGCTGCTTCTTTGCTCTCAAATCTCCTTGCACTGATCCCTTCAAAACAACCCCTCTCACACTCTCTAAACTCTCTCTTTTATATCCCTTGAAATACCCTCTCGCATGCTCTCAAAACTCTCTCTTCGGATCATCTCAAACAACAACTTCTCATGCTCTAAAAACGCGGACTGATCTTTGTGCGAACAGCAGCCTATGATCCCCTCAAAACGCCTGCTAATCTCCTCCCAAACGGCAGCCTCAAAGGCTCTAAAAAATCCCTCATCCGATCACTTCAAATAGCAGCCTCTCACGCTTCAAAACACAGGCTGATCCTTTCCAAACAATAGCCTCTAATCCCTTCAAAACGCCTCCTGATCTCCTCCCAAACGGCAGCCTCCCATTCCATGGAATACTCTGTTTCTTTTTTTAATCTCCGCGGATATATGGAAAGTGCATATGTGGTGACTCACTTGGAGATTCTATAGGATGCAGCCATGTGTCCTCCTTGGTAAGTAATCAAATCCTTACCATGTTGACTTTTCTTTCTAAAAAAAACAAAAAGAATCTCCTCACAACCCACTATATGCATATTGTGCACTAATGGTGAACTGCATGTCCACTTCTCCTCATGCATGGACTGTGTTCTCTCATGCGGAGTGCGTGTTGTGTCCAACTCTTTCAAGGATACAACTGCTTTGCTTATGGCAGCATGTGGATGAAGAATTGATGTGCAAATTGGAGGTGGACCAATCATCGAGGTTCAGGAATCGGGATGCCAATGTTGCTGTCAGTTTTCCTTTCCTCTCTTCAATGCACCCTGAAAATGTATCAAAAATGGTGGGGCTGGTTGGTGGTCGTCTTCCCAATGGTGCAATTGCACCATTATCCTGATCAGAATCTGTGTCCGCTCCTCTCCAAAATCTGGTGCATCTCCATTCAAAAATCTAGTACATCTCTTTTCAAAAATCTGGTGCATCCCTCTTTCAAAAATCCCATCATACTCCCTTCCAAAATCTGGTCATCTTTTCCCTCAACAATCTCGTGTATCCTTTCAAAAATCTGATCATCTTTCTCTTCTAAAAAAAGTCCAGCACCATCAAAATTCCTTTTTAGTTCCTCAAGAATCTGCTAAAAATTCTTCCTTCCATACTTGCTCCCACCTTGCACCTGTAGGGATCCTTCAATATGTGGACTATCCAGATCTTTCACATGCGTGCTGGCCACTTACCATCCTTGCTTGGTGATATCTTCCTTCCTTTTTTTTACATGATTCTTTCCAAGTCTCTTTATTTGGCTGTGATCTTCTCTCCTTGATGGCTCCAAGTCTTATGCAAAAATTGAAAATAAAATTGAAATAAGAAATGGGAGTTATGATCAAAATGAAATATAACGAAATAAAATAAAATGTCAAATCACATAGCCACAAAATCCAAGATATCAATTTGTGGGATTAAAGAATGAATAAATAAGTAGGTAAAAAACAAATAAATTGATAAAAGTATAAAAATTAATATTAGACGTATGCAATTAGGAAAAATCAGAAATTAAATTAATGCAACAAATTATAATAATTTATATGTCAAACCCAAACCATTAAAAATCAGAAAATTCATTCATGCAATAAAAAGTCAAGCCAACACTCATCTTATCCCGAAAAATAAGTAACCGAAATCAAGATCATGCCTAAGTGAACTATGCCAAAAGAAGTGTCTAAGTGACCTATTCTGAAAGACTATCTAAGTAATCTAGGGTGAATGTGTGCAAGCTAGAAGGTGCTAAGTGCATCTAAATGGGCCTAAGGTGGTGCCTAATGGTCCAAGTGTATCTAAATGGGCCTAGGGTGCCTAAGTGGGCCTAAGTCTAAGTGAGCCTAAGTCTAAATTAGGGTTGTCAAGAGTCATAACGGGGTTAGATAAATCCCTTAACCAAAGTCTCCGAGGTGGCTCAAAAAAGGTAAGTAGTATGAGTAGCTATGGGCCACCAAGGAACTACTATGGAGCACTGGAAGTGAACTTAAAGACATGTGCTAAATGGACAAAATTGAGGGTTTACAGACATGCAAAATTGTGGACCCGCATTTCTCATATGCGCCCCCACTCGATCGGCGAGACTCGCTTTTATTGGTGAAAATTTTGTTTTTGGAAAAGTCAAAGTCGCCACTTATTTTATTTTTATTTTAAAATGGAAAATAAAACAAGAAAGAAAACCTTAAAAAATAACTCCATAATTTTTGGAAAAGCGTGTTTTTAAAAAAAAACCAGAGTTTAGTTTCGGAAATCAAGTTATTTATTGGGAATGTACCTCTAGGAAGTAACACCCCTCTAAGCCCTACATAGGTCTCTACTGACTAAGTAGAGGGAATTGGGGCAATTAATTGGTTGATCGTGGATACCTAAGTAGGCTGGGTGATTCCAAGAATTGCATGTCAAACAAGAAAAACCAATCATAATCATAAAGAAGATTTAGGGCGTGTACCTGAACTGCTTCTCAAGCGCTATAAAACATCAAAGTTAGTATAGAAATATAGCACACAACATTTGTTTTAACAAGGGCAAATCAAACGATCAAACATATATTAAGGCAATCAAGCATACATCTAAGCACCTAAGGATCACATCAAACATAAATAAGGCTCATAACAACATGCATGTTCATGGAATTCTGAAAAGTAAGGGATAGAGAGCGTACCTGGATAGCATGCATAATTTATAAGATTCCTCAAAAAAGGCTAGAGTGGTTAGGACAAGTATATATCGTATAACATCTTTATTATGTCTAATATACAATACCAAAGCCAAAATTGAGCTAAGATAAATCAAATGACTCCAAAAACAATAACAATTTCAAGTAAAGTATGAAACCATCAGCATGCAATTAGAAAAGGGAGCATAAAAAAAAATTTCTAAAAAATGGCTTAGAGTGGAATTTAATTAAGAAAAAAATTCAGGAAACAACTCCTATAGATCTAGATCAACTTACCGAAGGCCAAACTCTCATTCAAATGACAGATTGCAGCAAAGACACGGTGCTTGAGCTTCCACAGATGAATGAGAGGGAGCAACATCATTTTGAGTGGATAGATGGAGACTTCTACTACTGTTGCTGCTGTCGGCAAACCTTAGAGAGTTGGAGGTTTCTATGTGAAGTCTTTCAGATGACAATGGGCTAAGCTAGGCCAGGCCAAAATGTGGAAATGTGAATTCGTTCAGGTCATAGCAGACACCTTCAACGAACACCTTTCACCCGCCTAGGACACCCTAACACTCTCTTTAAAAAAAATGTCTCTCCTCCTCCTGGATCAGCCGTTCCTTTCTTTTCCTTTTTCTTTCTTCCTTCGGCTGCACTTTTTCACAATCAAAATCGGTGTCCGCTCCTCTCCCAAAATTCCCTTCATTCTTTCTTTGGCTAAATTATCCTTTTTTATCTATCCACACAGTCGACTCTTAAATTTTTTTTTTTCCAATGATGTTTATGTCCTCCCTTTTTCAAACCACCAGCCTGTGTCTTTCCTTCCTAGTCACATTTTTCCTCCCATAATGAATTCTTCTTTCTCTTTAGATTCTTCTTCTTCTTTGTCCTCACCAACCGGCCACCTTCCCATCAGCGTCCTCCCCTTTGACCCGCCTCTTCATGCCTTTTTTATGCACGCTGAGAATTTTCCTTTTAAACACAGCCCTCATTCCGTCCACATACACGTTGGATTCCTCTTTTTCACTTGCCCAATAGCTTTGGTAATTTACCATTTAAAAAAATCACAACAACTGCATTCTCTTTTCTTTCTTTATGGGTGGTCCCTCCTTGAATTTCTTCCTATATTCGACTGCCACTTCCAATGTATGCACTCTGAATATCCCACCAAGATGCGGTGGTGTATGATTTCTTTCAATCTTTGGTGGACTTTCCTATAAAATGTCAAAGTTAATAGACTAAATAAAATAATAATAATAACAATGATAAAAATGAGTAGTAATAATAATAATAAGAAACATTTCAACAAAATTATTAAATTAAAATAGATAAGTAAAAACAAGTATTACGGAAAAGTGACAAAATAATAAGAAAATAAAATAATGGAAGAAATAGACAAGATAATAAATGAACAAAAATAAAATAAATAAAAATTCCAATCATGCAAGCCATGCGAGGCATGCAAGATATGCCAAAAAGGTGACCTAATAAAAAATAGATAATCCTAAGTGGGCCAAGGTGTGCCAAAATGGGCCCAAGTGAGCCTAGGTGGGTCTAAGTGAACCTAAGTGAGCTTAGGGTAGTGCCTAATGGGCCTAAGGTGCCTTAGTGGGCCTAAGGTGGTGTCTGATGGGCCATGTGTATCTAAATGGGCCTAAGGTGGTTCCTAATGGGTTAAGTATATCTAAATGGGTCTAAGGTATCTAAGTGGGCCTAAGGTAGTGCCTAATGGGCTAAGTGTATCTAAATGGGACCAAGGTGCCTAAATGGGCCTAAGGTGGTTCCTAATGGGCCAAGTATATCTAAATGGGCCCAAGGTGCCTAAGTGGGCCTAAAGTGGTGCCTAATGGGCCAAGTGTATCTAAATGGGCCTAGGGTGCCTAATGGGCCTAAGGTGCCTAAGTGGGCCTAGGGTGCCTAAGGTGGTGCCTAATGAGCCTAAGGTGCCTAAGTGGGCCTAGGGTGGCGCCTAATGTGCCTAAGGTGGTGCTTGATGGGCCATGTGTATCTAAATGGGCCTATGGTGCTTAATGGGCCTAAGGTGCCTAAGTGGACCTAGGGTGGTGCCTAAAGTGCCTAAGGTGCCTAAGTGGACCTAAGGTGGTGCTTGATGGGCCATGTGTATCTAAATGGGTCTATGGTGCCTAATAGGCCTAAGGTGCCTAAGTGGGCCTAAAGTGCCTAATGGGCCTAAGTGGACCTAGGGTGGTGCCTAAGGTGCCTAAATAGAGCTATCAAGAGTCACAATGGGATTAGGTAAATCCCTCAACCAAGGTCCCCAAGGTGGCTTAGAAAAGATAGGCTATACGAGTAGTAATGGGCCACCAGGGAATTATTGTAAAGTATTGAACAAATACCTAATAGGACATGTGCTAGGAGGACAAAATGGAGGGTTTACAAATATGCCCCTCATCAGTAGAGATCACAAGTGTAAGGAATGTGAGTAAAATACGAACAATGAATGGAACGAAGTGAATTATACCGAAGAACTAAAAAAAAAAAAACCAAAGATTTTGTCTTAGCACATGACGAGAGTAAGCTCGGAACATAGGATCTCAATCACAAAAAATAGAACCACTTTATGTCATGAGCTTAAAGCTCTATGTGGAAAGAATAACTTTGGGCCATAGATGAGAAAACAACTCTGGGTCGAGAGCTCTAAGCTCTAAATGGAAAAGAAATTACTCTAGGTCATAAATGAAAAACAACTCTAAGTCGAGAGCTCTAAGCTCTAAATGAAAAAGAAATGACTTTGGGTCATAAATAAAAAACGACTCTGGGTCAAGAGCTTCGAGCTCTAAATGGAAAAGAAATTACTCTAGGTCATAAATGAAATATAACTCTGGGTCGAGAGCTCCGAGCTCTAAATGGAAAAGAAACGACTCTAGGTTATAAATGAAAAACAACTTTGGGTTGAGAGCTCTAGGCTCTAAATGGAAAATAAATGACTTTGAGTCATAAATGAAAATCAACTCTAGGTCAAGAGCTTTGGGCTCTAAATGGAAAAGAAATGACTTTGGGTTGAGAGCTCTAGGCTCTAAATGAAAAAGAAATGACTTTGGGTCATAAATAAAAATCGACTCTAGGTTGAGAGCTCTGGGCTCTAAATGAAAATGAAATGACTCTGGGTTATAAATGAAAGACGACTCTAGGTCGAGAGCTCTGAGCTCTAAATGGAAAAGAAATGACTTTGGGTCATAAATAAAAGACGACTCTGGGTCGAGAGCTTTGGGCTCTAAATGAAAAAGAAATGACTCCGGATCATAAATGAAGACGACTCTGGGTCGAGAGCTCTGGGCTCTAAATGGAAAAGAAATTACTTTAGGTCATAAATGAAAAACGACTCTGGGTCAAAAGCTCCGGGCTCTAAATGGAAAAGAAATGACTCTGGTTCATAAATGAAAAATGACTCTGGGTCGAGAGCTTTGGGCTCTAAGTAGAAAAGAAATGAAAACCAACTCGAAGGTGGATAGGAAGCAAATAGGCTTAAAGTCGTATACTCAAAATGCCAAGGGTTAGACTACTAAACTTAGGAAGAGAAATATGTCCCAGTATCCAAGGTGCTCACACTGTTGAAACAACCAATAAACCAATCATCCGCTAAAATCAATGAGTCAGAAACCGATGCATCATGACAAACCTTTGAAAAAATTGAACTGAAAGAACTCTCTATGTTTCACAAGCAGCTCTGGTGACAAACCTTAAAATGTAAATCTCAGAGTATGTATCGCAACTCATCTAAAAGCACATCTCAAAGTATAGAAAAAATACTGCTCATTTGGATAACCCAATCCGCAAGGTAATCAGGGCCTGCTGCCCATCTATCTTCTGGTCGAGGTCGGCTATAGCCTCCTGAATCGAAGCCATGACCATGGCAAACTGGTCAACCATGACTACCTGGGAGTCCATATCTCTCTGATCTACTCTCTGGTTTGGCTGATCTGATACTTTGGTCAACCTGCCTGTAACTCTAGTCCACGAAGGCGAATCCAGATTGGGCACCAAAAATACTCCTATAAACACAGAAACACTAGATGAGACGTTGTACAATGGTAGCTTTGTAGGAATTGACTAAAAGGTAATCAAGCATATAACCCATGTATACTCAAACTGATACTCGTATCTGATCACACCAAAATGAGACTATGGAGAGGGTAACTGAACCCAATTGTAACCAATGCAGCTATGAAGGTCCACAGATGCACCCACGTGTAGGAATGAAATCCTAATTGGGTCTAGGCTAACCTACAAGGTTGAGGTGGTTCTATAAGATAAAATAGGTGGGTTAAAGGATCCCTAACAGAAGCGATCGTACCCTTCGGCCGTACGCAACCCTCTGCACACCTCCAAGGAGACGAGGTGCTTCCATGCAAGATAGTCATCACCTCCACACATGCACTTCATCGCATTCCTAGGGGTTTCTTAATAATGAAGGCTCTCTCATCTCTCAATACTCAGGGATAATCTAAAGTGCACAGTGAAAGATGTGGATGCATCCGAAAAACCAAAGGTCTAAAGTGAGATAGTGAACAAAGACAAGCAATCATGCAATCATGCAAGAGAGATGGTTGTCATGTGACAAGCAATCAAGCGAAGTAGATAAATATCAAACAATCAAAGTCTTATCTAACATATGTGAGAGTGAATCATGCTAAAGTGAGCAAGCAATCAAGTGATCATTCAAGGCAATCAAACATGTTGAGATAGCAAACAAATCAAGCAAACAAACTAAAATCACCTTACCTAAAAAATAGGAGGTACCCTCTAATCAACCAATTAAACGCCACATTTTCATCAACTAGTGTTCAAGCTTGATCCTCAAAATCCCCAGTGGAGTCGCCAATTTGTGGACCTACATTTCTCACATGCGCCCCCACTTGATCGGTGAGACTCACTTTTATCGGCAAAAAATTAGTTTTGGAAAAGTCAGAGTCGCCACTTATTTTATTTTATTTTAAAGGGAAAATAAAATAAGAAATAAAACCCTAAAAATGACTCCATAGTTTTTGGAAAAACGTGTCTTTGAAAAACCTGAGTCTAGGTCAGGGGATCAGGTTACCTATTGGGAAAGTACCTTTAAGATGTAGCACCACTCTAAGCCTTAAAAAGGTCTCTACTAACTAAATTATGGGAAACTTGGCAATTAATTGGTTGATCATGGATACCTAAGTAGGTTGGGGTGATTTTAGAATTAACATATTAAGCTAGAAAGTCAAATCATGATCATAAAAGATAGTCAAATGGTGCATACCTGAGTTGCATCTTAAGCGCTATCACAAGACATCAATGGTTAGTTCAAATAGTATATCACCCAACATGCGCTTTATTAGAAATAATTGAACAATGAAACATATATATATATATATATATATATATATATATATATATATATATATATATATATATATATATATATATATATCAAGACATTCAAATCCTAGAATGCTTGTGTAGACCCCATTGAATGGGGGACATTTCTTTTGTTTTATTTTCTCCTTCTTCATCAACTCGGGAATAAGTTGTATGAGATGACTGGATAGGACTAGTAGCCAAAGGGGACTGATGGGTGAGTTGTTTGAAAAATGGGGGACATAGCCGTTTGAAGAAGAAAGACAAAACTGAACAGAAAATGGGGCTACATGACAAGAAAGACATTTTTGTGGGTTGTGACGGGGATATAGATAGCTTGTGGAGCAAGATGGAGGGATGACATAGAGTTTTTTTTTTCGTTTTCTTATAAGAGACTGAGCCGAATGAAAAACTGGCTAGAAATAGAGAGAGGTAGGGATAGCTTGGGGGGACAAAGGGGCGTGTTTTGCAAGCTAACTGGAGGATTTAGAGAGAAAATATATTTTTTTGGGCGGGGGAAAAAGAGAAAAAGATCTTCCATTGGTTGTTGCAGGGAGATATGGGGTGAGCTTGAAGGAGAAGGAGATTTTTTTCAGAGGGAAATTAAGAGTGAACCAGTGAGGAACCTTAGAAAGAAATTGAAGAAAGAGCGGGAGAGGAGCTTGTCAGTCCGATCCTGGTATGATTTTGGCACTCCTTTGTATTTTCTCATTTCAGAGTGTTCTATCTTGTTTCCTGATAGTTTTTGGGTTCATTAGATGATTTGGTGTGGAGGTCACAGGCCACTTATTTGCTTTGCTGTGTCTGTTTTTTTATGTGCATGCTCTATTAGGACCTCACGTTCCGATGTCTTTGTTTCCCTTTGGAAAACACTTGATGTATTAATCTCTCCTTGAGTTTGATAAATAGAAATCTTGTTATCACTTCTTGAAATTCTTCCACCTATATTCAGCTCACTAATCAGCACGAGATAGAGCTAAATATAACAACCCTACTTCCTTTTGTGCAAGTTCTATTTTCCCTTCACTATATCCTCCATTTTGGGCCTTTTTTTTTTTTTTTGGAGAGAATATCATGCTTGGGTTGGTCATCTGGATTGGGGTGCTTTTGAGGGAGCTTAACATCAGAGCCGTTGGGAGGTACCTAGACAAATAATATAGATGAGATTGTTTGGGCGGTTTAGGTTGATGAAGCTGTTGACACTATAGGTTCTGCCTCGAGTGGATCAATGGTAGTATTTGGTGTTTATCCCTCATTTTCTGGGTATTTTGTGCCCATCAAAGAATAAGAAGTTTCATCTTCAGAGCTGGAACTAGACCTCAGTGGTGATAACAAGCGGTGAAGTTCATGTTTGATCTAAAGAATGATGCAAGAGAATTAAAATATTCTAATATGAAATTGAATCTGGAAAATTTTGAACTTGGATTGCTGTTATTTCCATGCCCATCTCTAACCCGTTTCTCTCACTGCCATATACCATTTTTTTTCTCTCTCTCTCTACATTTTCATCCCACTCACTACTCATCTTCAACTTCATACCCCACTAATCGTACCTGTCACCACCTTCCTCTCTCTATACCCTCCATACCCATGTTTAAACCCACCTTTCTCTCTAAAGCTCCATTCATACCCATTAAACCCATTTCCTTCAATACTTCTCTCATTCATTTTTTTCCATTCACTTCCTTGTACGTTTCCTTTCCCGTTTATCCTCATGCATGCATGGCCATCTTACATCTCCATTTCTTTCACTACCTAACCTTTATTCTTTCTCTATCCACCATGCACTTAGATCTTCATCCATCTCTTCAACCTCTCTTCCATGCATACCTATTTTTTTATCCCACGTATGTCACCACCTTCATGAAACCCTACATCACCATTTCTCACGTACGTGAAAGCCCCATGCACGCACCACCCAATCCATATTCTCAAACCCACTGAATCTATCTCACTCCCCATCCTTCGCATTTCTCGTATCCACAACATGCATATACACTCATTCCATCTCACTTCATTTTCAATCTTCACACCCATCTCTATACCCGTCCCACTTACCTCCATATCCATATCATCATTTTTTTTTTAAATGCCCTCATACCCGTTTCTCTCACATTTCTTACCCATCATACCCACTATCTCACCACCTTCCCATCCAACCTTCATGCTTCATCAAACCCGCCACCACTTCCATTTCTATCCCCCAATATCCATTACATCCATGGCTCCCACTCACTCCACCACCAAGTCATCCTTCCTCACTCAAACTCCCTTCCATTCTCTCCCATGCCCATGCAACCCGTATGCATGCTTGTTCTCCATCTTGACATTTTCAACACTTGGTGGCTTCACGTTGGGGAACGGATAATGAAAGAGATTTCTGGGTATATATACTACAAACTAAGATTTCGGCATGGCTGCAAGGAGGATCAGAGGAACTTCCTAAAAACCCCAAGTAAATTCCTTGAAGTCTGGTGTTAGCATTACCATGGAGCTCCTGGGCATTTGAAAGATTTAATGGAAATGGGTTTCTAGTGCCTTTTTTTTTTTATTATTTGTTTATTCCTTAAGGACATGTTGTGCACGTTTGGCCATGCTAAGGTCATTTCTTTTTTGTTATTATTTTCTTAGCTTTCTCCTACTTTTGATGCCAAAGATTTCATTTTCAAAATTTTAATTGTAAGTTAATTTTCTAAGACTACGGTTTTAATTTAATTTCTCAAAGCTCCGATTTTAATTTAATTTTTCAAAAACTCCCATTTTTAAAAATTTAGTTTTCAAAACTTTCACTTCCCAAACTTTAATTATTTTCAAAATTTATTTTTAAAAATTCCATCTTTAAATAATTCTTCAAAATTCTGATTTTTGAATTTAATTTCCAATTTCCAATTTCCAAAATCTCAATTTTCATATTTATTTATTTAATCATTATTATTTTCGTTATTATTATTATTTCATTTGTTTATTTATTTTTAAAAATTCCATCTTTAAATAATTTCTTCAAAATTCCGATTTCCGAATTTAATTTCCAATTCCCAAAATTTCATTTTTCACATTTATTTATTTAATCATTATTATTATTATTATTATTATTATTATTCTTATTATTATTATTATTATTATTATTTATTTATTTATTTATTTATTTAAAATTCCATTTAAATAATTCCCCGAAATTCCGATTTCCAAATTTAATTTCCAATTTCTAAAATTCCAGTTTTCACATTTATTTATTTAATCATATTATTTTTGTTATTATTATTATTATTTTATTTATTTATTTATTTTTAAAATTCCATCTTTAAATAATTCTTCAGAATTCCAATTCTTAAATTTAATTTTCAAAACACCAATTCTTCAAAAAATTTCCAAAATTCCAATCTTCTAAACTTCCATTTTTAAATAATTTCTAAGTTTCCAATTTTCATAATTTAATTTTCTTAACACCAATTCTTAAATTTAATTTCCAAAATTCAAATTCTTAAATTTAATTCCCAAGACTCCAATTTTCAAATAATTTACGTATGCAAATTTTCAATTAAATTTTAAAAATCCGGTTTTCTCTCGAACAGTTTTAATTCCACTTTGGTTTTCAGATAATCTTCTGTTTCTTTTGATTTTACATAAGCAAGAATGACTTCTTCATAATTCTAAAACAATGGAATTCGTGAGACTAATTCATGCAAGATAAATTGGGTTTTGGTGGGACCCAACATATGTGATTTTCTCATTGATTGATTGATTGTTATGCTTGATTGGTTTGCCTCACTCTATGACATGAATGCGATTATTCTGTATTTGTGCACTAACCTTGTCTCTTATGATAGCGCTCAGTTTGTGACTAAGGTTTGCCTCATACCCAATTGTGTTTATTGATTTATTTATTATCATGCATGTCTCGCTTTCACACATTTGATCACTGTTCGGTGTCCATATTTAATCAATGAATTGTCACACTCACTTCATCTTATTAGTATTTTTATGGACTTAGAGGGGTGGTACGATCTTTACCGTACCTTCCTGATAAGTAACCTGACCCCTGAGCCTAGATTTGGTTTTTCACAGACCACGCTTTTCCACATCAAGAGTCACACTTAGGGTTTTTTTTTCTTATTTTGTTTTCCCTTTAAAAATAAAACAAAAATAAGTGGCGACTTCAAGTCATTTTCTTAATAAATAAATCATTTTCAAATAAAAAGCGAGTTCGCCATTGAGCGGGAGCGCATGAGTAAAAATGCGGGGTCCACAACTTGTTATCTAATTAGCATAACAAAAATAATCAAAGTATACGAAATCATCAATTATCGCACACATCTTGTATATAATTCCTAAAAAAAAAAGTTTGATTTCCACAATATGACACATTTTCGAAAGATTTCATAAGTGTTGATCTATAAAGAAATTAATTTCCAATTCGATAGTTTTAATAAATTTTATTTATAACAGAAAGTTTTGATTTAAAAAAAATGCTTTAACTTAATTTAAAGAAAATGCTTGTAAAAATTTATTTACAAGAAAATAAATGTTATTACTTTTATAAAAGAATAAAAATAAATAAAAAATAAAAAATTCATAAGTATTAAAAAAATAATAATAATAATTTATTCAATCGTTTTAATGAATATTATTTATAAAAGGAAGTTTTGATTTACTTAAATAAAAAGGCTTTAATTTCATGCAAAGAAATTTTTTTTAAAAAATGTTTATTTACAAGAAAATAAATGTTATCACTTTTATAAAGGAAATATTTCATGAGTACAAAAAATAATTGATTCCATAGTTTTAATGAATTTTATAAAAGGAAGTTTTAATTTACTTAAATAAAAAGGCTTTAATTTCATGCAAAGAAAATATTTTAAAAAAAAGTTTATTCACAAGAAAATAAATGCTATCACTTTTATAAAGGAAATATTTCATGAGTATAAAAAATAGGGAGAATTATCTTTTGGGGGTAGATGGGCCTCCAAATTAACAAAAGGTCCATATAACTCTTCAAATTAAGTTGAAGGATATGAAATAGTAACGGACAAATATACCCTTTAAGAACATATATAAAATATTTTATAAAATTAAGTTAAATACTTTTTTTTCAATAATTTTTTTTTCAAAAATACTAAATTAAATAAAAGTAGTTTTCAAAAATATTAAATTAAATAATTTTTTTTTCAAAAATATTAAATTAAAATTTTTTTTTCAAAAATATTAAATTAATTGTTTTTTCAAAAATATTAAATTAAATTAAAGTACTTAAAAAATATTAAATTAAATATTTTTTTAAAATATTAAATTAAATATTTTTTTAAAATATTAAATTAAATAAATTTATTTTTAAAAAATATTAAATTAAATAAATTTATTTTTAAAAAATATTAAATTAAATAAAAGTATTTTAAAAAATATTAAATTACATAAAAGTATTTTTTTAAAATATTAAATTAAATAAAAGTATTTTTCAAAAATATTAATTTTTTTCTTAAAATCAACAAAGGGCATTTTTGAAAATACTGAAGGATGATATCCTTCAACTCAATTTTCATATTTTCATTGGGTCTTGGGCTCAATTTGAAGAGTTACATGGACCTTTTGTTAATTTGGGGGTCCATCTACCCTCAAAACATAATTCTCCCTAAAAAAATAATTGATTCCATAGATTTAAGGAATTTTATAAAAGGAAGTTTTAATTTACTTAAATAAAAAGGCTTTAATTTCATGCAAAGAAAATATTTTTAAAAAAAAGTTTATTCACAAGAAAATAAATGTCATCACTTTTATAAAGGAAATATTTCATGAGTATAAAAAATAATTGATTCCATAGTTTTAATGAATTTTATAGAAGGAAGTTTTAATTTACTTAAATAAAAAAGGCTTTAATTTCATGCAAAGAAAATATTTTTAAAAAAGTTTATTTACAAGAAAATAAACGTTATCACTTTTATAAAGGAAATATTTCATGAGTATAAAAAATAATTGATTCCATAGTTTTAACGAATTTTATAAAAGGAAATTTTAATTTACTTAAATAAAAAGGCTTTTAATTTCATGCAAATAAAATATTTTTAAAAAAAGTTTATTCACAAGAAAATAAATGTTATCACTTTTATAAAGGACATATTTCATGAGTATAAAATAATAATAATAATTAATTCCATAGTTTTAATGAATTTTATTTATAAAAGAAGGTTTTGATTAATTTAAATAAAAAATGCTTTGATTTCATTTAAAGAAAATGCTTTCAAAAATTTATTTACAAAAAAAAATAAAAAAATAGCATGTTTCCCACATGAAACAGTGTTAAAACCTCATATAAAAAATACCATGAATGATTCTACTTCATTTATAAAGGAAAGAATTTCCTAGGAAGAAAATACCAAAAAAATAAAAAATAAAAAAATAACAATAATAATAAAACCTCATATAAAAAAAATTATTCCACCATTTAAAAATATTTTATAAATGTAAAAATATCTTTTATAATTTAAATTTTTCTTTTTTAGACTTCATTTTATTTACAAAAGGATTATTTCCACAACTCTTTATTTAGAAAGCAAAGAAATTATTGTTATTATTATTTTTAAACATAACCAATTTTATAAATAAGATAAACAATTATTTTATATTTTAATCCAAGAAAAAAATGTTTAAAATAATTTAAATATTACGATTTTTTTTTTTATTTGAGCAAAGCTATCATAAAAAATTATCCAAGCACTTAAAAATTCTAACTTTTCCATTATCATCAAGAATTATCCAAAACTAAAAATTAAGCACAATATAACTTTTCATTAATATCCAAATTATTGAAAACTAAAAACTTACAAAATATTCTAACTTTCCATAAACATCACAAAATTATCCAAAACAAATAAAACATTTAATTTTTAAACTATCATCCCGAGCTATCCAAGACAAATGCTTACAAAAATTAACATGAGATTAGCAATAATAATGATGATAACTAAGATAAAATAAAAAAGAAAAAAAAATTCAAAAACTAACAACTAAAAATCCTAACTTGATTTATATTTTATTCAAACAATCATTAACATATCTCATATAAATCCATTAGATTTTCTTTTTACAAAACAAACAACATGCTACTCACATATCCTACACGCATTCATTGGAATTTCTTTTTTTTATTTTATTTTAACAATCCCATTACAGCTGGCCATCATCCCATTCCATTCCATTTCTTTTCTTTATTCAAGAAACACCCAAACTACCAAACACACTCAATTGCACCTCACTCATTATTTTTTTTTATCCTATCCAAACACACCTCCACTAATCTTTATGTCTCCACAAACACTCACTGGAAGACATTAAATCCTATTTTAACCGGCCACGATTTCATTCCATTTCATTTAACAAATAAATAAAACATGTCAATGGCATCATTCACATCAGGACTGACCATATATTCACATTCATTTGCATTTTAAATCCAACAAAACAAAGTCAAAGAACACTAACCTTGCTTGCGGCTACCCTATTTCACGGATGTATCACTTTTCCTTCTCAGTCTAGTTGTGCCTGTTGCTCCGATCTGGCTTGCGTGTTCCTCCCCCACAAAGAGTCCTCGAATTAGCCTGTGCATCTTCTAAAAGCTCCACCTGGAAACGTGATCTCCATGTCCATAATTTTCTTCTGAATCTCTTTAAAAAATCAACCAAAATTCCTCCATAATCATGTTCAAAATCTCACTAAGATGTCTCTGAATCTATTTTTGAGCTCTCACTCAAATAAAAAAATCCTCCACTAATGTGCTCATCATCGTCTTGCTCTCCTCCCCCTCCTGGAATGGTAAGTCTTCTTTTCACGCTCACCATTTCCTTCATCCATGTGCATGATGTTCTCCCAACTGTCCCTTGTATTTTTCCATAAAACCAACTTCATTCATTGACCAGAACGCTGGAGATCCCTCTTTCACGTGCTGCTAAATCACCCTTTACCCTCATGGTGAATACGTGTTGTCCATTTTTAAGTCCCCTGCATCACTTTTCAATGGTAGTTGCATGTGGACCTTCCTTGTAGATTTCCTCCAGCTCTTCCAAATCCATGGATGCCTTTAAAAGACACTCTTCTTCCCATCCTAATTTTTCATTCCAAAAAATACATAGCCCATTGACCTTCTTTTTCCTTAAAAAAAATATATATGACCTTGATTTGCCATTCCCAAATATGTAATCGCTTTCTCATGCAAAACAAAATAAAATAAACTTAAAAAAGTAAAAAAAAAAAAAAAAAAAAAAAAACTCCTGAAAATCGTGAGATTGATAAATAAAATAAAAGAATAAAACAAAAGAAGACTAAATAAAAAAAAAAAGACTAAATTACGTAATTCTATGATTTAATAATGCAACCACATGCATATTTAAAGTCAAAGCAATTCAAGCAATTTTCTATTAATTAAGAAAATAAATAAATAAATAAATAAAAATAAATATAATTATTAAATGCATGAAATAATAATAAAAAGATTAAGAAATAAAAATAAAAATAAAAATAAAAATAAAAATAAATAAAATAATAATAAAAAATAAATAAATAAGATAAAATAAAATAAAAATAAAACAAGTGCTAGTCATACAAGCCATACAACCCTACTTGCCATGCAAACCATGCATCCATGCAAAAAAAAAAGATCTAAATGGATCTAGGGTGCCTAAGTGGGTCTAAGGTGCCTAAGTGGACCTAGGCCTAGGGTGCCTAAGTAGGCCTAAGGTGTCTAAGTCGGCCTAAGGTGCCTAAATGGGCCTAAGGTGCCTAAATGAGCCTAGGATGCCTAAGGTGCCTAAATGGACCTAGGGTGCTTAAGTGGGCTTAGGGTGCTTAAGTGGGCCTAGGGTGCTTGAGTGGGCCTAGGGTGCCTGAGTGGGCCTAGGGTGCCTGAATGGGCCTCGGGTGCCTAAGTGACCCTAAGTTTAAATTAGGGCTGTTAAGAGTCACAATGGGGTTAAATGAATCCCTCAACCAAAGTCCCTAAGGTGTCTTAGAAAAGATAGGCTACGTGAGTAGTGATGGGCCGCCAAGTAATTGTTGTAAAATACGTAACAAATACCTAATAGGACATGTGCTAGGAGGACAAAATGGAAGGTCTACACCTTGGCATTAATGCACCAAGAGTACGGGTCCTTACGTCCAAAACTGATACTTCCACAATGGCAAGCAATGTTTACCTTGAAAATCAACAAAGAGCTTAAGAAGCCACTCAAATAGTGTCAATGAAGCGTACACTACCTCTTCAGAAATCTCATAGGCTAAGCATAACAAAATTCAGATTGTGAATAAAGAGTTGTGGAACAATTTTTTTTTTTTTTTTTTTATTCCGATGAAAGAATGTGGGTATCCAGTCATTACTTTGCAATTGGCGAGGTTGATATGCGGTCTCAAGTGGAAGGTTGTAAAGGAAGATGTTTCGGAAGACTTTCTAAAGTCAATTTACAAATGAGATTTAAAGACGGGAAATGAGAAACTTTTCAATGGCAGATTACTTGATTAGCCTAAGAATCAGATCAAATAGTTGCCCTTAAAGAAAGCTTTAACGTTGATTTGAGGGAGGTGAGAAACATAGGCTCAAGGACGGTGTGGTTAAAGCTGTTAAAGACCACAATGTGAACTTCGTAAACATGTTTGGTCATGTGAATTATGAGGATCTTGACTTCAATGTCGGTTTGCCAATCTTTTAGTATTCATGGATATCATGATGATCCCACTAGAGTTGACAACCTTTCTGTTGTTAATCTTACTTCGGCATGTAATGTGGAAGGATTCAAATTTGGATTGTTGTTATTTGATCTAGTCACCACCCCACGTCTCTAGTAACGTGTTGGATAGTTGCAGTCAGGACCATATTTTAGATGTGGTAGCTCCACATTGAGAACGGTCTACAGTGCCTACTTGATAGTGTCATATTTCGGTGGGTCACCCATTTGCTAAATTGTTATTGAATAATGCCTAGTAGATGCCCCTCACCTTTAGCATAAGCAAGAATTTGAGGGCTAAGATGGTCCCATGATGATGTGGAGAAGTCCTCCAGAATCTAAACATGGTTCATGCCCCATTTGTCTTATTGTCCTTGTCATTTCCGAAAAATCATTGGCACCAAGCATGTAAGCTAATCCCCGTTTTCAATGAACTCGAAGATCATTTGGGTTTAGATTGGAAATTATAATTTTCTTAGGTTTTATTTTGGGTTCAGTTTCATCTATTATAGAGTTATTCTATTCTTTAAATGTTGATCCAGGTCAGGAATTTTCTAAAGATAACAAGCCAAATGACACCACCTCTCAGAAACCCTATCAAATAATTGTAGACTGGAATGAGTTTAGAGTGACTCACTTTGCTTTAGAACAAGGCTTTAGTTGTGGTACAACAACTGGAAATTGATGACCTAGACCGAAGTTCCTCTATTATCCATATTAGAGATATCGAAGTTTGAGAAACAAAAGGAGTCTTATGAAGTTTATGGCAGAATGGGCTGATAGTAATTCCAAAATTGCAGTTTTGCAAGCGAAAGATGCCAACTTGGATATAAGTTATGCACTGGAAAGTTTAGGGTTTCTTCTTTTTTGGTGAACCATATCCTATCTCGTCAGATATCCTTTCTCCCGAGATGAAGCAAGGGCTTGAATATTGGTATCCATTTGATCTTCGTGCATTTACTTGAAGGCCATATCCAGAATTCACTTTCTGCACCTATCCACTCCCTTACCACGTGCCTTTTCGCATAGGCCATGCACGACCATTGATTAAATTTCCAAAATGCATAAATGCATAGGTTCAGATACGTAGAGGGGCATAGCAGTGGAGAATTTGTTTACATTGCATGAACAAAAACTTGATGGAACCTTACATAAGAATTTTTTTCAAAACTCTTTCTTGTTGTCAGTTTTCACTCAACCACTAACCCTTTAGATTTTAAAATTCATTTCAACAACTTCAAAATTTTTTAAAGTTTTTTTCAAAACTTGTATGTTTTTCCTTATTTCTTGAACTTGATTCTAGAATGTTATTTGAGTCATAAATCATTTCTTAAAGTCAAGTTATGATCATCACTTTTAGCTTTTTCTGTTTAGACGTATTTCTGCATACTCGAGAGAACTTTAAAAAATTAAATATCTTTATGATATTTTTAACTTACATGAATATTTTTTCCAAATTCTTGACTTCTTGAAATTGAAATTTGATACATAAAATACTAAAAAATATGCTTTTTTGAGGAAGATATGATTTTTCAAAATTGTACCTACTGTACATGATGGATTCTGGACATCTTATTAGTTTGAGTGTTTTTAAAATATTTTTGAGTACTACCTGACCTAGATTTTTTTTTTTTTTTTTTCATATAGACACTTTGAACGATGAGTGTGATTTTTTTGTATGATTTTATGTGATATCTTATTATTTAAAAAAAAAAACGTTTATGCATGCCACTTTTTTTTTTTAACCTAATCTAGACTTTCTAGAACTTTTGGGTGTCTTTGCTGCAATCTATCATTTGAATGAGTGTTTGGTTTTTGGTATGTTGTTGTAATTGTGTAGGAGTTGTTTCCTAAAAATTTTTGTAATTAAATTCCACTGCAAGATTTTTTTTTGGAATTTTTTTTATGATGCTCCATTTTCTAATTGCATATTGATGATCTTGTACTTGGCTTGAATTTGTTATTTATTTTTGGAGTCATTTGACTTATCTTGGCTCAATTATGGTTTTGGTATTATATATTAGACATAATGAAGATGTTATATAATTTATGCTTGTCTTAACCACTCTAGCATTTTTTGAAGAACCTTATAAATTACGCATGCTATCTAGGTATGCTCTCTATTACCTACTTTCCAAAATTTTATGAACATGCATGTTGTTGTGAGCCATATCCATGTTTGATTCCATCATTGGGTGCCTAGATGTCTATTTGATTTGCTATGATAAAATACATGTCGTATGCTATATTTCTATGTTAACTTTAATATCTTATGATTGCGCTTGAGAAATAGTCCAAGTACACATCCTAACTTTTCTTTGCGATTGTGATTTGATTTCTTTTTTGGAATGCTAGTTTTGAAATCACCTTAGCATACCTAAGTACCTTCAATCAATTTATTAATTGTCATTTCTCTCTCGACTTAGCTAGTAGAGACCTCTTTAGGGCTTAAAGGGGTGTTACCTATTTGAGGTACCTTCCTAATAAGTAACTTGATCCTTGGACCTAGACTTGGGTTTTCAAAGACACGTTTTTCCAAAACTATGGGGTCACTTTTTTAGGGTTTTCTTTCTTATTTTATTTTCCTTTTTAAAATAAAATAAAATAAGTGGTGACTCCAACTTTTTCAAAACTAATTTTTCACCATTAAAATAAAAGCGAGTTTCGCCATTGAGTGGAGACACATGTGAAAAACGTGGGTCCATAGGCACTTTGTGGATTCCTATTATAGGATGGAAAAATATGTAGATTGTTATGCCCCAAAATTTAGTCCAATACCACATGAAGACTATTGGCCTCAACCAGATTTCCCAATTTTGCATCCTAATCCAACAATGCCACGAGAACAAGGGTGACCTAGATCATCACGCATACGAAATAAGATGGATTGGAAAGAACCTAGTGTAAAGGTCAAATGTGGAACATGCAAGAAAAAGGGTCTTAATCGACGCAAGTGTCCTAGCAAAGATCAAGGACAATCCTCTAACATCCCTTTTGAATTACTTTTGAAATAAGTAATTATGTACGAACTTTTGGTGATGCATGAACTTTTGGTGATGTATGAACTTTTGGTAATGCATGAACTCTTACCAATGTAACTCTTAATGATGTATGAACTTTTGATACTGTATGAACTCTTACCAATGTGAACTCTTAATGATGTATGAACTTTTAAAATATCGAAAAACATATAATAAGAAACCTTGTTTTACAGGTCTCATGGATCCTCAATCTTATGATTCATCAATGTTGTCTTCACAGCATGTACATCAATCACGCATTTTATGGGATATAGAGGTAGCCAGGCCACAAATTCTTCATTGTAGATGACATGAGGCTATATTTCATTGTATAATGTCACTAGATCGAAGAATTATTCCATATTTGCAGCAAGCGGGCTTTTATGGCATAGAGCGACATGGGTTTGTTACATTAGATTGGCACTTGGTCATTGCCTTGGTTGAGAGATGGCACCCTGAGACACATACATTCCACATGCCACATAGAGAGATGATGATTACTCTACAAGATGTCATTATTATCCTCGGACTACCAGTTGATGGACTTGCCCTTATTGATTTGATGTCATAAGAGTGGCCTGAGCTATGTGAGTCTTTGTTAGGACACACACCTGAGGAAAATGGCTTGGATGGATCACCACTTAATATGACATGGTTAGCAATGAAATTTCCCACTCTATCCCTTGATGTTGGTGACGTTGCTATTCAACGTTATGCTAGAGCATATATCTTGCAACTTATTGGAAGAAGTTTATTTGCAAACAAGTCTGATTGTTTTGTGCATCTCATGCTTCTTCCATTGCTATTAGATTTTAGGGTTGTTGATGGGTATAAATGTGGTAGTGCTTACTTAGCTTGGCTCTATAGGGAGATATGTCGAGCATCCCATGTTTAGACATGTGATATAGCTGGCCTACTTATATTATTACAACTATGGGCATGAGAGAGATTTCCATGTATTGCCCCTTAAAGATTGGAGGTATTTCCACATAATATCATTGGTGATGATGCATTCCATTCCCACCACCTCCATTGGGTACATGGTATATACAAGAATTGATTGAGAACTTGTAAAACTTTCATTGAGAACTTCACTTACATTTGTTCTCAACTAACATGTTATTACTTTATATTAGGTGGAAAGATGTTTTCTCTATCATAGAGGCATCCATGCATGTCCTTGGCTAATATAGATTTACCTTTGATATACAAAGGTCAAGTCACATTATATGGCAGCCTTATACGTCTGATATTATATCTACATTGCCAAACTATTGTAATGTTGGAGATGACATTTGGCGTACTGTGTCACCACTTATTTGTTTCCATATTGTTGAGTGGCATAGGCGAGACAAGGTTCTACGCCAATTTGGAATGAGTCAACATATAGTAGAGTCATGTGATACTAGCATTAAACTACATAGCATTGACGTAAAGGTCAACATGATTTTGATTGGAGGGTTGAGCATCAAGAGTACATAGAGAGATGAAGCCACTATTGTGATCATGTAGTTAGTAGTGAGTTAGTATCTAAGGATATTTCATATTATGATCCTTATATGCAATGGTATCATTCAACCACATGTCAATTTATCACTAAGGAGAGATCATTCTATGAGCTTATGGTAATTTCAAGAATATTACTTTTTCATTCATTTTCTTTTGGTTTTCCTTCCATTGTAAGTAACATTTTATACTTTGAACGAATAAATGAGTTGTCAAGGCCAAATACTCCACCAACAATAAAGAAAGATATACGTTCATTATCTTCTAAGACCTTGCAAACAATGGATGAGATGAGTCGGTAACATATTAGTCTACTTACCACAATCTCACACTTATCTTCACGATGAGGTAGGAGAGAAGGGAAGAGAGGGAGGTGTAGAGGACATGTTATGGAGCAGCATCAACACTCTTAGACTCCTATAGCACCTATTAGTGAGGAGTAGATTCCTATAGAGAATCGACCATCCACATCATGTTAGACACCTGTTCAGCCTTATAGCACCCCAACAACATATCATCAACAATCAACATCGATCATGATATCATCCTTATCTATTTTAACTCCAATAACACCTCATAGAGGCTAAGGTCAAGTACGATGTCGAGGACGAGGGAGTGCATATATAGAGCATGATGGATTAGTTTCTCATGTTACTGATTGTCCTCTTGATGATGCCATAGTAGACCTTATTGATGATGTAAAGAATACCAATGTCGTTTTTTTTTTGTTCCAAATGCTACTGATATTCCAATTGTTTCTAATGTTTCGATTGCTTTAGATGTTCTAGTTGCTTATGATGTTCTGATTGCTTTCGATGTTCTAGTTGCTATAAATGTTTCTATTGCTTCAGATGTTCCGATTGCTTCTAAGGTTCAGCCTGCTTATGATGTTCCTTTTGATGTCCACATTACTTTTGATGTCCACATTACATTTGATGTCCATGCTTCTATTAATGCGACTTACCAGAGATGTCCAAGACGTAAGAGGAGAGCCCTTCCATGTGGCACTTGATCCCTCCAATTGATGATTATATTGTAAATGTTGCCTATGGTGCTTAGTAGATAGTGTTAGGTGTAGTTTCATAATCGTCATATGTTAACATTTTCTTTTTAGATAGCTCAAGGTTTTGTCAAGTTCTCTTTTGTTTGACTATTGACAGTAAGTGGATTATTTCTTAGGCACTTTGATGGTTTTTTCATAGTTTATTTCCTTATTTAGATGGTAGTTGCTAATGTCATTCTATTTTTACAGGGAATCATAAGAGGCTAATTACATCTTTCCCAATTGTCGTCTAAAGAGTACTTGTCCTGAGGAAACATCATTTGCTTCTGTTGGTCAACATATTCATTTTCCTATTTAGGTAGGTTGTAAGTGTTTTTTGTAATGCTTTGCTAGCAATGTTTGTTTTATGCATATTGATTTTGATGTAGTTGCTAATAGCATGAGCATCCTTTTGTGGAGACTATTTGGTGGAGTGTCAAATTCCATAACTACTGGTATAACAATTCAATTCTTGTCTTGGTAATTATATCTCATTGAAGACTATTTTTTTAAGTTGTTAGTTATTTTATTCTTTTTCCTTTATGTTTCATTAACCTACATGGTGAAATAAGGGGTTTGGCATTGACCAATACCGGTTTATAAATACTAAATATAAAGAATTAACCTAAACCAATGAGACTGCAAAAACCTTACACAAAAATTGAAACTATGTTGTTCTTCATATGTGCATATTCTAGTTTATTCCAATTGGGATTAAATCATGTTCTAGCCAACATGGAATTCTTGTGTTGTGTTCTCTCAAGATTGCTATGAGATGGTTCTAAATCCTATTTTTTGATAATTGGTATTGACATTGTGGAAATGAGTTGTAAGGTTTATTGTTGTTTAATTGGTATTGACATTGCGTTATAATTCTAAGCATTGTTAAATGTGAACAAGTTCTGTTTTTGTTTTCATTCGATCACTTGTTGATAGCAGCCTTGTTGGAGCTATGACATTTAAAAGCATGATTATATTGTGAGTTTTTTCTTCTCGTTTACTCTATAACTTAACCTTTCCAAGTTGTGAGTACTCCCCTCTCTAATGTTGGTTAAGCAAAATAACAGATTAGCCACTATGGTATAGTTTTATTTTATGCCTAGATAAATTGGTATATTTCAAGTAGTTGGTAAAGCTTTATTGAGTCAAGCAATTGAGTGGAACGGTGAGCAATAATGTACTCAAGCAACATAATGTGATCTGGTTTGCTTAATGTAATGACATAACATTTGTTTTTATTCTTGGGCAATTGGAACTATGGTGCATTAGGTGGGGCATTGTTATTTTCTACCTAAGTAAGAAGGCATAGAAACTTTTCTAGTTGTGTTTTGCCATCTATTCTTTTTTCTAGATTAAGTGGACCTCAAAACTACTAATACCACTACAACTGCAATGTAGAAAGGTAACCATTCTTTGAAGTTTTGTGTGGTCCAAAGCATTAATCTGCTTGTCCATTTTTTTTTCTACAGAATATGAACATTAGTGGGAATGAGAAAATGTTAATGTAGTAATGACCTATTAACAATCACAAGGATTCCAAATAATAGAACTTATGCTTGTAAGTTACATCTCTAGCTAGTGGAAATATTATGTTTGGGTTGAAAAAATGAATGTAAATGACTTAAACATTTGGTGCCCAATTCTTTGAAGTTGCATCATATCCCTTTACTTTGTTTATTATTCTAGTGTGAAAGGGAATATACATTATTTTTCTTTAAGTGTTACATAAATTGTGGAACTTGTGGTTGACTCATTATAATAAACTATTTTCTAAACTAACCCATATAAATCTAGTTGAAAATGCTCAATCATTGCCTGGAAATTTTTTTTTTCCACTAGGACAAAAGACTTGGAAAGCTCATTGTTCCTCCTTGCAAAGAAATATTGTTGTCATGGGTCTCGGGAAAGCATAGAGCTCTGATCAAGCTGAAACAATTCAGAAAATTTTGGAAACTAAACAGGAATATGGAGTCTTTAATGCTTAACTTCTCTATTTAAATGTCTATTATGTATAATTTTTGTTCAAGAAAATGATATCTATATATATGCTATAAAAGAATGGTTTTATTCAATTACTATATGAAACCAAGCCTAACAATAGGCACAACACTGAGATGAAATGTTGCATTAAGCATGTTGGCAATGTTGCATTTGGAATGCATGACAAGTGAAAACAAGCCTGTGAAATAAACTATGCAATTGTATGGAATATCAAATGTTTCACCTAAGTTTTCTTTACACTTTGCTTGTGCATGCCTTATTTATTTATTTTATATCATTTAGAAGTTACTAGATTATTAAATTTTGCTCCAAATGACTACCTTGAATAATTGCTCACTGTTTATGTACATTGACTAGTTAGTTGATATATTATATCTTAAAAATTTCAGCTACACTTGCAAAAGCTGCTTTATTTGATATGCCTTCCATTGTCTAATTATTTTAGTGTGATTCATTGGTGGTTTCTACTTTCTCAATATCCATGGTGAACATACCATATTTGAATACTCTTGGATAAGTGCACCTTCATGTAATTTTTTAGTATGTGTACTATTTACACTTCTAAAAGAAATTAATCATATGTTTGATATATTATGGGAATTCAAACACCAGGGAAGAGAAAAGACATTACCTTATCTAATCAATGGTTGAAATAGGAGAAGCATGAGGATTTGTATGAGTTTTTGGTTGTCTTCCAGTATCTGGCCATGTTCTATTTTAGTTCATGAATCATTACTTCATGTTAGAACCTGGATTGCAATATGATTTTGGGAGTGATTTGCAATGGGCAATGATTTAGAGGACATGATGTGAGGTTGATCCTTTTTTATTTTTATTAACATTCATGTAAAAAGCCTAGTGTTAGCCAATCTAGATTAAGATCATGAACAATTTTTAAAACAACCTATCTCCAATTTGCTTTAAAATTGATTTTATTTGAGTCGAAACCCATTATGATAATTTTGGAACACATTCATTTCTCTCCCTTTTGTGTCATTTCATTTCAAGTCCTTTTAATCCATAAAACAAAAGCACCAATTTAAGTGAAAGATATTTGACTATAGCCATGAATTTTACATTGAACTCGTTTGTTGAACAAACGAGTTCTGAATTAAAACCCATACGTTCAAAACTATTGAATATATGAATTTTACACTGAACTCATCTGTTGAAAGGACGAGTTCTAAATTTAAACTAAAGTCATATGTTCAACAAATGAGTTCTGAATTAAAACCCATATGTTGAAAGGTATATATATGAACTTTACATTAAACTTGTTTGTTGAAAAGACAAGTTCTAAATTTAAATTGAACTCGTATGTTATATATGAATTTTACACTGAACTCATTTATTGAAAAGACAAGTTCTAAATTTAAACTGAACTCATCTGTTAAAAAGATGAGTTCTAATTTTACATTGAACTCATCTTTTCAATAGACGAATTTGAATTTTATACTGAACTCGTATTTTCAACTGATGAGTTCTCATTTTACACTAAACTTGTCTTTTCAACAGATAAGGTCTACATGGAATCCCACTCATCCCAAACTACCGTAGTTTTAGAAATAGTTTAAATGCGACAATATTTTAATAAATATTTAAAAAAAAGATGATGTAATATTGTAGAAAACCTTGTAAGTGTGGGTGTGGGTTGGCCCATGTAGCCGCTGGTTAAACTACCGAGAGTGACTCGGTGAGTTAGGACCCGAAGCAACTAGCGGAAATATACAAAGGTTAAGGGCGAAAATCTAAATTGCGTTTTACCAAATATAAGTTCGAAAATATAAATTGAATTTACCCCTCTGTTGAAGGCGGGAAACCGAAGAGTTTCGGAGGGAGAGAGAGGGGAGATGGAGGGAGAGAGGTGTGGTAGTGGAGACTGGCAGAGTATATTAGAAGCTCTCAAATCTTCAGATGTAAGCTTCTTCGCTACCTCATTTCCAAATTTCAATTACTTGATTTTGAATTTCCATTAGAAATTTTGCTTCTGTTATCTCTTCACTCTCTATTTATTATTGAAGATAAATTTTAGGGTTTTGATGCTAATCAACTTCATGATTTGCTTGGATGTTGATAAATCCGAGTAAAAGAATTGAAGAGAGGAGAAAATTTTGAATCTAATGAAGTAGTTTGTGTATGTCTTCAGAAATTGAAACAACTAAGCTAAGAAGTTTGTATGCATTTCAACGGAGGTTTTTTTTTTTTTTTTTTTTTGTTTTTTTTGAGTACCCGATATGATATTTGGAAATTTTGTTTTCTTCTTTCATTTCCTCTATTTTCTGAGCTACCGATGAGAGTTGCAGCCTGCAGGTTGTGGAGATCAATTTTTTGTCACATGGTTTTTATTGTTAAAACTTAACAATTTACAAAAAACACTTGTCATTGCTTCACGCTCTTTTTTTGGTTTCTTAAAAAGTGGAATGGAAGGAAAATGAGATGTGAGTCCAATGTTTCAAGTGTTTTCTATCTAGAAGAGTGGGAGAAAAGTAGAACGTTGCTCAACTAAGTCAATTTGCTGCATTTTTTCAGCACCCAAATAGGCTTAATTTGCAAGTATGACAAGTTTAGAAAAATGTAATTTGAATGGCTCAATTTTAGTTTTTCATGCATTAGGGTTATAAGGCCTTATCTTCTGATTTTTTTTTTTCCTGCCATACTGGTCCAAATGCTGAATTATAGCTTTCCTTTGGTTTCTTTATTTTGGATTTTTAGAGAATCAGGGTCTCAAATGGTTTCCATGAGAGGTCCAATTTGGCAATTTTCCTTTGCTCCTCAAAAATTAAGTACAACTTTGGTGTGAGGAAGACTGTGGTAGTTAAGATGGTTGGAGTTGAATAAATGAAAATCGATAGCAGTTAAAGATGATCTTGTTATGTATATTGGATCCTTTGGTTCTGTCTAGCTAAATAACTGGTTGATAGGTACCCTAACACAGAGAATCAGAAGCTTTCATATCAGACAACCAAGATACATCAGCTCAAACAAGGAGAAAAAAAATATTAATTAACACCTATTGTACTTGATACATAAAGAAATATGAAAATATCCTACAGTTTCAAGTAAAGTAAGACTAGTGGAATATTCCTTTTAACCTGAAAGTTATTGAAATTTTATAATAAAAATGCCCTAATCTCACTTTTGCATTAAGCTTCAGTGTACCACTACACCTTATGCTGAACATTACAAAAGGAGCATCATGATTAATAATTAAAAAAAGGCAAAAAAGTGATTCCCTGGAATAAGTTTGTTATGATGGGACACTTGTGAAATTTTTATTAACTTGTCTATATTTCTTTGAGAAGTTTGTATGGTCTGTCTATGTACAAGTTGTTTTGCTTCCATTCCAATTATTTAAATTTCAAATATAAGCTAAACACTAGTGCCATGTTTGGTTCCACGAAAGTACTAAGGAAAGAAAAAAATTATAAGGAGAATGATTTTCTCATATTTGGTTTTACTATAAGAAATATGAAAGAAAATCAAATCTAATTAAAATTAGTTAGAAACTTCTGCATTTTCAAATTATTTAATCTTTATATAGAGGAGTTGAAGTAAGTGAAAGAAGTTTGAAGTAACATATAAAAATAATTCATTGATTATAAAAAATAGTTATTGATTTTAAATTTATTTTTTATTTTCCTTCTACTTCTCTTTATTTTTTTTCCCTCTCATTTTCCCTCAAATTTTCCCAGAAACACACATGGACAAAAGTATCTCGAAGAAAAACTTTCTTTTCTCTTTCAAGCAGCAACAGAAATGAGCATTAGTTACTATTATTCATTCTGACCTTATAGTAAAGGAAACCTGCTTAACTGCTGTTATACTAAGATAAAATCCTTTGTTTCGTTTCTGTAATTTCTTTTCAATATACACTAAGGCCCTCTATTTTGAATTCTTATGCTGAATTTGATTAGCATAATAATTCTGCATCACATGATGAAACCCAGTGCCTCTAAATGAAGCTATTTTGTAATCATTCTTAATGGAAAGGCAGAGCCAACTATCAAAGGAGATTATGGAATGATTTTTCCATCTTAATCTGAAATTTTCTACAGGTGATGATCTTTCATATTTGTTCACAATGCTTATCAGGTTATACTATCCTCAGATTGTGAGCATAGTAGTGTTAAAGAAGAAATATCTGGTGCCTCTTTTTATCCATATATAAGTCTAAAATTTGATACTTGGTGCTCTTTGATTAAAAGCTTAATTTATTTTCTGCTGGTTTTTTCTTGTCATACTTCTCAAATTTTTTCATGGGGAATGCAGGACTTAATTTGGCTAAGTTGCATCTCCAGAGTTGCATTCCCGAGTTGTTGTAGTCCATAATTTGAACTTTATTTGTTACAGATTGTTGAGACCCGTATTCGGTTGCTTTCCAAGCTTGGGGATTCAAATTTATCTGAGAAATCTGACTTGGCTACACTTGTTGAATGCCTCACAGTATCCAGTCTGCTGTCTTTTCATTTTCCTTTAACCATACCATTTATTCCTTTGTGTCTAAAACTGAAGGGATGTGCAGTTACAAACATCTGACCCTTTAATGGTCTTCATAAACAGCATCAATTCATTTATAGTGAATTTTGTTAATCATGGGTTAGTTATGCTCAGATGGCAAGGGGTTGGGAGGTTTAAAGTTTGGTTCCATGTAAAAAAGATATACCTATAAAAAGAAAGAAGTATATGATTCATTAGTTATGGTTAAAACAGGAAGAATAGAGTTTTAGCTATTGCTTATATGATATGCCAACATTTATTTTGTAGAATTGTTGCATTATGTAAATGAATTAACATAAACATAAATTAAACAGAGTTAAGATTTAGATATTAGGTTTCAAGTGATTTCATAATTCAATTCAGTGATTCCCATATGCTCAAACCATTTGTACTTTTGGGTAATCAACCATAAGATGTCTGGAGCGTGACCAACAATACAAGAAGACAAATCATATGGTTAAATATACACGGGCAATATTTTGTTTTTGTCGTTGATGGAATTCTTTTTAATCTGAAAACAATCTTTACTGCAAGCAAACAAATGTACCACAAGAAGACTAATCATATAGATCTTCGTTGGCTAATGTGGTAAGCAACATTTTATTTTCATTTGGTGCATGTTTAGTGTTAATATACTCATATAGCTAGATTAGGTAGGCAATTTTGTTCTAAAAAGGCATTCGTTCAATGCTATGTACTTCCAATGGTACATATTAGCTCCAGGGCATGGTTGTGAGGCATGACAAGGCAAGTATGTAGTTTAGATATTGGTCAGAGTAATGGTGGGATTAAAGTATAACTTGGACCCTTAAAAATAGTCAAATAGTGTTAAAGGGATACTTGAATGCTCAAAGGAGTGCTTGAGCCGCCTTAAAACACGCAAAAAGAACAAGTGGAAAGAGGACCACTTAAATACCTGATAGAGGCATTCAAGCGCCACTAGAGGTTGCTCAAGCACTCCTCAGGAAACGTGAAAATAATAATTTCAAATTTAAAAAAAATTTGATTTTATGATTGATCTCCACTTCCAAAAATCTTATAAGACTTGGTAAGCTTGTCCAACTAGGTTTTTATGCCTATAAATAGCTGAAGATTTTTCATTAATATGCATGTGTAGGAAAAGGTTATTTTGCTACTATTTTGCCCTAAATCTTAAACTCTCAAAATCTTTTAAGTCAAAGCTTGAAAGTCCCTTCGGTAGCCCCCATGTATTGTTCTTTTCTTTTATTTATTTTTTGATCACATTGATTTGAGCATAATGATTATAGTTGAACAAAGGGAAAGATTTAAAAGATGTCAGAACTAGTTTGGATTACCTACTTAACCCCCTCTAAGTGGTTTCATATATTAATAACACGTTTTCATTTAGGATCAATGGGAGAAAATTTTCATTCTTAGTGAAAAACTTCCTAAGGCCTTTGTAGTGGCACTCTTATAACTTGGTGTTTTTTGTCCTTTGAATGCTTTCTACAGATCAAATTGTTAGTTAAAATCTTGTGTGCTTGAAGACCTGATTGCATAGTTATTCAATGGTTTTTCATCACACACATAGACCTATAGGTTATTTGGTAAATATGCACCATAATGTTTGGTTGTCAAATGGCCTTGACTTGATGTTTAATTTCTCTTGCATGCTATTTAAGTGATATTACTCTGTGCTTTCCTTAACAACAGTGTGGACTTATTGGGAAGACTTCACTTGTTTGGATGTAACCCAATGCTTGTTAAACAAAACCATTTTGAATGTGGCTGCAAAATACATAGACTCAGACATATCAGGATGTCTAGGTTCATTTCTCGCCCTTGGGACCAAGGTATATTTTAATTTATGCAATATTCACCTTATTCAGTACTGTTTGGTTTCTTACTTACAATGGAAGCGCATTGTATAATATCTTGCGCATTTTGTATTAGGCAAGCATGTGGTGTGGAAAGCATCTGAAGATGACACTTTTATCAATTCAGGAGTCCCAAGAGGAAGAACATTGCACTCTCTTTTTTCAGGTAATTGATATTTGATATGACACGGACTCTTAGTCTCTTATAAGAATTTGAATAATTTGTATCTACTTTGCTTCTATTGCAACAGAAGATTTCCTCTTTTAAACAAGAAGCGGCTTATTTAGATTGCTTCTTGATTATGTTTGACTTAGATGCTAATATGATGGATTTCCTTGAGCAAGGGCTAAGGATCCTCGGTTAGTATTTCTAAGAGAAATGCCAAAATTGTTTATTTTCTGCTTCAAACAAAGATGTTAAACTTATGTTCAAGAAGCTAATTCTGCAGCCAAATATGCCTTTCCTATTGTCTGCTTTGGAGAAAGTGGATTCATGCATATTAGTATAGTCTTTTAAGATTTTGTTTTACAAATGACACTACTTATGAAAACTCAAAATCTATGATTTATGTGAAAAGATTCAAAACTAAACATTTCTTGTTAATACCTAAATATGCATGAAGCAAAAGAAATGAAAATATGACTATGGATTATACAAAAGAAGTCAAAATAGATTGTGAAAAGACTCAAAATCTATGATTTGTTTTAATCCATTGTCTATGGATTATACAAAAGAAATCAAAATATGACTAAATTATTTTAAAGCTTATATATTTTTAAATTCTCCATTCACTCTTTAATAGAGGAATACAATTGGACAACCATGGTTTGAACTTGAACTTATTTATTTTTTCTTTTCTTCTTTATTATTTCCTTTCCTTCATACTGTCTCTTAAAATTTTCGCAATCCTTATGGAGTCTTAGGGGATTTGGTCATTAATTTTACTTTTCATTGGACATTATCTTTATTGATGGAAAGTAAAGGGGGTCAAATCTGTTTGTCTTTGTCTTCTTCTTTTTTTCCCTTCCTGAATGGTCAATCATGCAATATATAGATGCAACGTGGCATTTTTGTACATACCTATATTTCATGTTATTTTTTGTTATTAAAATTGGACCTTTTTGGAACATTTGGCTTGAGTATTTGTCCAAGTTTTTTGAATAACTGTAATATTATGCACTTTGTAGCTTGACAATGTGGGTTTCAACATTTCAAAATTGTTAACACATTGATATAAATGGGCATGACCACAATCAAACAAGTTTCATGATGTTGTTATATCACAAGACAAATCTATATGTGGTACCAACTTGTGTCAGTTTCATTAGTACTTATGTATAATGATGGAAAATATCGGTGTTGATGGAGATATTGATGGTTCAATTTTATGGAAATATCAATATCAATGGAAATTTCCATAAAATTTAAAGAAGTTAGTAAAAATGACTAAAATATATGAAATTTTTTTATGAAACTTTAACAAATGATAAAACAATTAATAATACATGTTTTAGAACATTTTTTTTAAGGAAGCAATATAAGTATGGTATAGTAACCTTGGACAACAAAAGAATAGGTGCAAACGTCGACGCCATGAAATAGTCTCTATGGCCAAACATACTTTTTTTGATTTCTTCCCAAAGCTTATCATGAATGGAAGTTATTTGAATTTCCCATAGTTTAAGCGCGCCTAAGCTCAAGGCGCCACCACTCCCTAGTTATAGCGCCTTGGTTGCCAAGATATGCACCTCATTGAAAAGGCGCACCTTGTTAGCTTTACTCTTCCTTTTAAACACTTTTATTCTTGAAAATTTTAATTATATGCTGAAATTTATATAATTTCATTACTTTTTTATTGAATGCTTCTTTTAAATGTTTTGAATCTTAAATTTTTTATTGATCAGATTAGATTTTGAATCATATTTTACAAAATTGATGTGTATCATAGGTCGCATTTGACTTCACTCAGGCGCTCGCATTGTGTTGCGCATTGCGCTTAAGCTATAGGAGACTTTTGCGAACGAGGATAGTTAAATATCAGTGAAATATCTATATCTCTGATGGGGGAAAGCCTTTTAAAGTTTATTCAAGGAAGAAAGGGAAGACCTAAGTAAACTTTTAAGTAGGATTAATATTACTTAGAATTGAATAGGGATTGGTATTTATTGGAGTCTAATTAGGATTAGCTAGTTGAGTTATAATATAATTAGAATTTGAGTCATGATAGGTTATTAGAGTCCTAGTAGACTTTGGATTTCTTAGAGAAGCCTATAAATAGGCTAATCAATGTAAATCAAAGGGATGAATTTGATGAATAATATTACATTTTCTTTCATTGCAAGGTTGCAACCCTCAATGGTGAGACTCCATTGATTTTCTTCTAGGTGAGACTCCTAGAAGGCCTTAGTGAGACTCTAAGGTTTTCCATCTTTTCTTCATTGTTTCTTCTTTCTCTCTATTTCTTATCTTATAATTTTCTCTACCATAAAATTTATTCCTTGTTCCTCTCCTTACACCCTAAAAATAAAATCCTAGCCCACCTACCCTTGAGTGTAGGCAACCATCCTAGGGTTGTCCTACATCAATCTCCTCTTTCAATATTGATACCTTTAAATTACAAATACTTCTTGGGAAATATTGGAGATATTGTAGATGTTTTCATCCTTTATGTATCTAATTGTGTCAATTTTCTCACTACTTATGTTTAGTTGCTTAGCTTTAAACTGTGTATATATTTATCGTTATTCCAAAATATCTACTATTAATGTTTGTCAAACCAAGTTTTCAAGTGAGGGGTTATTAATCTTGTACTAAAAGGCAAGGCAAGAAAGTCATTTAAAGTGCAAAATCAGTGGAAAAAACTGAATTCCTATGTCAAATTTTATTAAAGAATCTCAGATCCCCCAATATTATTCATTTGCAGTGATTGTTTTTTTGGGATGCTTTGTGTATTGAAAGTTTACCTTCGACTCTTCTTCATTTTGTTTGGATTTACTTGCCTTGATGTATCTCTTCCTTTCTCAATGAAACACAATAGGACTTCTGTTATTCATTGATTTTTATTTTATTTGATTTTTGTTTGCGCATAGAAATGTTCACGTTGTATTTATTTTATTTTATTTATTTTTAATTCTTGAAATTTTATCAAACCTAACTTCAATTTGATTTTCTTTGCCTTACAGTGTACCATGTGTCTTAGATAGCTTTTGCATTTGCTTTTATTCTTGTTTAGCTTCTCTGTTGCTAGTTTTTCAGCTTTGGGAGGAGATCCTGTTTCCATCAACAATATTTCCTTGATTTTCTTTTGTCATTTTGTTGGTGCACAGAAATGTGGACCAATTTTGTTTAGTTCCTGAAACTTTATCTAGATCTAGCCTCAATGTAATTTTTCTGCACCACATAATGTGGCACATGTCCTTTAAAGCCATCACTTATGTTTTATTATATCTGTTGCAGTTGCTTTTGGACTTCTTTAGTTTCTCCGCTGCTAGTTTCTCAGCTTTGGCAAGATATCCTGTTTCTGAAGACAAGGAATTGATAGTTATTGTTGAAAGATTCATTCTGGAACAGTTAAATATAGCAAAAGATTCCATATCTGAGGTTAAGGTACCATTACTTTCATTATTTTTCTTTTGTTAATCATGGAGCATCTACTTTAAGGAACTAATTGATGTAGTGTGTAGAGAAAAGAATACAGATAATAAAACTAGGATCAGAAGAGAGAACTCCAAATAATTATGAATATTATTGATCAAAAGTCTTCAATGTTTAACACCACTGGGCTTATATGTAGATAGAAGATTCTAACTCTAGTAGGAAGCTAATTTTAATAATCCTAATTCTAATGAAACTCTATCACTATATAATAATAACCCTAAAACAAATTATAAATAACAAAATAAAATATCATCACTTCCTATATTTATGCCTTACATAATTGCATGATTTAATATCTTTATCTCCATCATTTCCCCATGGTTAAAAAGAACTTGACTCCAGTGAGTTATATTGAAGATGTTGTTCTAAAAAGTTAGGAAGAAGTTGATGAAACTCCTCATTAGTTATCCAAGTATCATAAATAGAAGGGCAGTTTTTCCGTCAAACAAGGAAGCATTGATCACCTATAGATGGGGAAGTGACATACTGCTCTGCCAATACATCCAAATCACATTGGTTGGCATTGATGAAGTAGAGGAAGCACGGGATGCAAGACTAAAGGATTGCTTCATGGAAACGGTATCAAGGAGGTTCAAATGTGCCTTGACAAGGAAATAAATCCGATATATTGAAAATTGGACTTTTAGCTATGTGTGATAAAAAATCAAGCACAAGTGTATTAGTTCCAAGTCTTCGAAAGATTAGGAATGGGCCAAGTGAGCAGGCGTGAAGTTTCTTTGTGAAATTTTAAAGATAATTCTCAAAACAAATGCAAACCATAATGTAATAATTTTCTTTGAACTATTTATACCTACGATGTGCATCAACAAGAAGTTTATAGTTTGCATTACTCAAAGCAATTTTCCTTCATATCCCAACATGTAACTCGCAAATATGGTCAGCAAAGGCTTTGGCAGTATCAGAATGACAACAATTAATAAGCATGGAACAAAATCAATGGGTTGGTGAGGCAAAAGATCATTAACAACTTCAAAAGGATGTTTTCTTGTGGACTGATTGACTGAGTAATTGTAAGCAAACTCAGCGATGGATAAAACAAGATCCCAATTACAAGGTTTCTTACCAACTAGGTATCTAAATGAGTCACCCTAACTATAATTAACTTCTTCTGACCATCTATTTTAGGATGGGAAGTAGAGGAATACTTCAAAGTGGTTCCAAACAATTTCCAATGGTCATCCAAAAATAGTTAACGAACATGAAATCCCTATCAGACACAATAGTAGAAGGTAAACCATAAAACCTCTCAATTTTATTCAAAACAGCTTTGCCAGTCTTAGAACACTGGATAAATAGACCATCTTAGAGAATTTATACACAACTAGTAAAATGGAATCATGACATCTAGCAGTTTTAGGCAACCCTAAGACAAAAGTTCATGTGAAGCACCAAGGTGTATGTGGAACAAATAGTGGAGTGTACAAACCTGTGTTTTATTTCTTAGCCTTGTTTAGTTGACATGTATGAGATTGAGACATTATTCTAGCAACATCCCTTTTCAATGAAGGTCAATAAAACCTATTTTCAACTATAGCTAGAGTTTTGACCCCTACCAAAATGCCTTGCTAGACCTTGAGCATGTGACATAGTTTTAAAAGGCTCAAGGCGCACCAATGCGCAAAGTAGTCCTGGAGCCTGAGGCGCAAGGCGCATCTAAGGCGCGGGCTTTAGTGAAGTGAGGCGCACCCTAATTTACATATATATTTTTATATAATATAATCAAATTTAACAATCATTTATTTGTCCTAAACACATAAATCATCAAATATCATCCAAAACTTCAATTTAATAAACAAAAAACATAAAAATAAAGAACTCCAAGCATAAAAACAAATCCAAATCCATATTGCTAATTGCCTAATACATATCCAAATCCAAAGTTTCCAAACTTAAAGGTCCAAAACATGAAATTTGTCCACAATTCAAAAACATCATTAAAAAACACTTAAATCACAAATTTGTCCACAACAAGCAATCATCACTCCTCCTCTAAATCAACAAAATCATCATCATCATCATTTCCATCACCACATTTGTAGCCTTCCCCATCTTCTTCATCTGCTGAATCAACCATGTCTCCATCTTCATCTTCATCTATTAGTGAATAAGAAGGCAAAGTTCTAGAACTTGAAGCTATCCCCCTTGTTGGTGGTATTATGCTTGAGCTTGCTCTAGCTCTAGCTCTAGTATCAAACCTGGCCTCCTCAGCTCCAGCAGCTCTAGCAACATCACCCCATGTCAAATTGTCATCATCAAATACAAAATCATCTTGTGCACCTCCATGAGAATCCTCATCTTCCATTCTCCCTATCAACCATTCATTGCTATCATCTATATCTTTCAAGGAAATTGGGTCAATGGTGTTACGTTCATTGTATCTTCTCTTCAAGGCTCGATTATACTTGATGTACACCAAATCATTCAAGCGTTGATGATCTAACCTATTTCTCCTCTTGCTATGAATTTGCAAAAATTCATAAGCTCATAAATATATTCTAAAATTTTAACTTTTAAGTTACATTCAAGACTCTATTAGACTATTACTTGTAATTATTTTGGATTTGGTCACTCACATTCTCAAAGATGCTCCAATTCCGTTCACAACCTGATGCACTGCATGTTAAGTTGAGGACTTTCATTGCAAACTTTTGCAAATTTGGAGCTGAAGCTCCATATGCAGCCCACCATTCAGCTGTAGTATAGATATTAACAATTTAGTGAAACAATTCACCTATTTTAGCAAAAATACAATCTAATCATTTAAATAAACAAAACTAAATAACTAACCTGGTGCTCTAGTCTTTCTTGTCCTAACAGCTAACTCATTCCCGAATAGTCCTTGGGCATTTGTGAACAAACTCACTTCGGCCACAACTTTTTCTTGCTTAGCAGGGTCTCTTGTTAGCCTTAAGATGCATTTATACAAATCACTCATAATGTCGGCATCATGCTCTATTTCTGGCTTATCATAGAAGAATTCCGGGTTCAAAAAGTACCCTGCTGCATGCAAAGGCCGATGAAGCTGAATCTCCCACCTCTTATCAATGATGTTGAAGATTTTTTTGTACTTCTCTTCATTTCCATTAAAACTTCTCACAATTGCATCCTTAGCTCTATTCATGGCCTCATAGATGTATCCTATAGGAGCTTTTTTTTCACCATCAACCAAACGAAGCACACGAACTAGGGGACCCGAAACCTTTAAGCAAAATACAATAGTGTTCCAAAATGAAGGCATTAGAACTATGTTGGCTATAGTTTTCCCCTTCTGCTCTTTTGCCCATTTACTATCTGACCAATCTGAGCTTGTAAACATCTTCCTCAAATTGTTTTTTTGTTCATGCAATTGCGATAATGTGATGAAAGCAGTTGCAAACCGAGTCTTAGCAGGCCTAAGCAATTCCCTTTGTCCAGTAAACCGCCTCATCATATTGAGTAGCCCTGAGCGATTATAAATATACCCATTTAGTGATATAGCCCTCTCCAATGTCCTCTTGATGTTTGGTAGCTTTCCAATATCTTCCAACATCAAGTCAAGGCAATGTGCAGCACATGGTGTCCAATACAAATGTGGACGCTTTAATTCTAACAACCTCCCTATATGAAATTGTAGATAATAAATTTACATAAGTTCTCAAGATAAATAATTCAAATTTTAAAAGTAAATAAAAATTCAAGAAATAGTATTTATTACCTGCCATCACATAACTTGAGTGATTATCTGTTATAACTTGAATAACATTCTCTTCACCAACTTGCTCTACCCATTTGTCAAGTAACTCAAACATCTTTTCTCCCGTCTTAATCATTGAAGAAGCATCAATGGATTGCATGAACATGGTTCCCTTTGAACAATTAACCAAAAAGTTCACCAAAGTTCTCTCTTTCCTATCGGTCCATCCATCCGACATAATTGAACATCCATTTTTCCCCCATTCCACCATATGATCTTTCATCAAATCTTTTGTGAGAGCCAATTCTTTCTTAAGGTTGGTAACTCTTACCTCATGAAAAGTTGGTCCCTTCATACCCACACCATATTGGCCAATAGCCTCAATCATTGGTTGGAAACTTGGATATGTGACTGCATTAAATGGAATAACAGCCTCATACATCCATCTTGTGATAAGCGTGCAAGCTCTTTCTCTTGCTTCCTTTTTGTAAGCATCATTGATGGTAGTTTGATTCATCTTTCCACTCCTTTGATTTTGAACAACCATTTCTGCATTAGGAGTGAAAAAATGATCCATAGGACCTTTTTGTCTTGGTTTTTTTGAAGAAAACGTCCTACCACCACTTCCTCCTCGGTTACTACCTCCACTAGAAATGTTGGTGACATTCGTTCTACTATTAATCTCCTCACCAATATCTTCATCTTCCAAACCAAACAAATCTTCATTAACATATTCGCTCCCCATATTCATTTGCTCTTTTTGATTTTTATTGGAACTCATATACTCTTCCATTTCTTCTCTAACATGTTCCGGACATTTTCTACACTTTTTAGCATTTCTATATCCACCAACAAGATGTTGTTTGTGTCTATAGATGCCTCCTTTGGTTACTTTCTCACAAAAAATGCATATGATGGTGTTCAAATCTTTTTCATTAACCAAACGACCATATTTCCACCCCAGATCTCTTCTTCCACTTGCACTAGAGTCCACTTGAGTTTCACTCTCATTATCCATCTTGCAAACAAATTATCTATACTCCACAATAAAATAATTATAATTAAATTAAGAAAAAAAATTGAAAAAAAAATGCATATCACATTATCAAATATCACATTAACAACAAATATGCATGACTGCTTTTTATTTATTTATTTTTATTTTGTAAAATTTTCATCTTAAAAACTCAAAATATAATATTTATTTTTTTTTAAAAAAATTACCAATGAGAGTTATGAGGTAAGAATGGAAAAAAATGCAGAAAAGTGAAGAAAAAAGAAAAATACCGAGGTCCGGAAGGTATGTGACTATTTCCCCTTTATTTTTCTCCTATTTTCCCCCTATTTTTCTTCTTCTTTTTCTTCTTCTTCTTCACTTCTCCAGCACGGAAGAGGCTAGGGCAAAAAATGGCAGTGGTCTCGGGTTGAGAAAGACCAGAAAAGGGGGCTGGATGGAAGGAACAGGTCAAAACGGCGTCGTTTTGGCCTGTTTTTTTTTTTTTAAAAGAACAGGGTCCAAAACGACGTCGTTTTGGTCCCTGTTCACTTAAATGAACAGGCTCCAAAACGACGTCGTTTTGGGCCCAGAAATAAAAAAAAAAAAGCTAGGGCTGGGGGGCGTCTCTGCAACCCGACTGCTGGAGGAAGAGGAAGAAGAAGAAAAAGAAGAAGAAGAAGAAGGAGGAGAAAGAGATCGTACCTGGTCAGGCCGTCGGAGGCGACTCAGGCGACCGCCTCGCGCCTTGCTGGAGGCGAGCGCCTTGCGCGCCTAAGCGGCGCCTTCGTGAAGGGGCGTCGCCTCTCTTCAGGCGAGGCGCCGGAGGGTGGCGTCGCGCCGCCCTGAGCCTAGGCGCGCCTTAGGCGCGCCTTTCAGAACTATGGCATGTGATTCCTAAACTAAAAACTCTTTTAGTGAAGTACAAGGAATGCACAATTTAATTTCCTTGAAAAGATAACCATGTTGAAGGAGAAACTTGGCATGGTGTCTATTGTGAATATCTAAGAAATTTGTAAAAATAATACCAAAATCTAGATAAGGTGGATACTCGTCCCATATTCTCTTAAACCCTACCTCTTTATTACTCATAAAGTGGAGAGTAGTGACAATGTGACTTAGGGCCTATGTGGCCTTATTTTCTAGCCTAAAACAATGTTTAAGAACAAAAGTGTAGTCTTAGAGGAATTTAATCTATGCAACATGATTTCACTCATCTTCCGTTGGGAATTAAGGTATCTAAGGGCTTGATGGTCAGAGTAAAGGATAAACTCCATTGGTAATAGCATCAGACATTCCAAAGACATCACTAAACACTCATACAATTCATCCGGAGTTTTAAAGACTATCTTCTACTCGTCTTTAGATCTAATCCTAATTTGATGGTACCTACTATGTTAGTTTATCTTCGAAACTTTTAGGAACCAACTAACTCATCTAATTTATCATCCAGTTGAGGAATAGGAAACTTATACTTAACTGTGATTTTGTTGATAACTTTACTCTACACATTCTATAGGATCCATTTTTTTTTAAGTGTCAGTAAAAGAGGAACAACACAAGGACTAAGGTTATAGTGAATAAAACCCTTGGCTAATAGACCTATTTTTCGATTCAATTAAGCTTTATTTGTGGGGTTCATCCTATATTGAGGAAGATTCGGTAATTGTGATCCTACGACTAACTTTATAACAAGTTGAATGTCTCTAATGGGTGGCAATTTATCAGGTAAGTCTTGAGGCGTAACACCCTTAAATTAATTTGGCAAAGGAGTAACTTCAGAAAGGTAAGCTAAAATATATTCAAATGAAAGGTGAAAGCCTTCCTTAGCTACAAGGGTATATACCAATCCAATGTTAAATCTTGCTTGCTCAAAATGCCTAAGAGACAAAATTTGAATTCTTTGATTAAGTGGATCCTTATGAGTAGGCTTATTGACAGGCTTGCACTTGTTAGATGTTGGCTTAGTAGGTTTTAAGACAATTGCCCTACCTCTATGCCTAAATGTATAGGTATTGTCTTATCTAAAATTCGTCACATCATAATTGCATGGCGAAGGATGTCCTAACAAGATATGAGGGACACCCATGAGAAAGACATCGTAGTAAATATCTTCCAAATAAGGTCCTAACCTAAGTGGAACTAGATACTTCTCCTTGACAAGTAAAGAAGTTTTATCCACCAAGCTAGTATAAATGGACAAGGGAGGGGCTTAGGCTTAAGATTGAACCTGGCAATGGTAGAGTCAAACACCACATTCATCTTATTACCCCCCGCCCGTCAATGACAAATTAAGCCTTATAAAGGCTTTCTTCTATTCATCTCTAGATCTAATTCTCATTTGATGGTACCTACTATGTTACTCTTTTATTGAGACTTTCTGTAATCTATTAACTCATCCAACTCATCATCCAGTTTTGGAATAGGAAGCTCATACTTAATTGTGATTTTGTTGATAACTCTACCATCCACACACATTCTCTAAGATCCATTTTTTTTAGTGTGAGTAAAATAGGAACAACATAAGGACTAAGGTTATGGTGAATAAAACCCTTAGCTATGAGACCTATTTTTTGATTTAATTCAGCTTTGTTTGTAGGGTTCATCCTATATTGAGGAAGATTAGGTAATTGTTATCTTGGGGCTAAGTTTATAAATTGTCGAATGTCTTTGATGGGTGGCAATTCGTCAGGTAAGTCCTGAGGCATACCACCCTTAAATTCATATGATAGAGGAGTAACTTTAGAAGTGTAAGCTAAACTAGAAATGTATCTAGTCATGGATTAATCGAGATCGGTTGTAATGGTGAGGGTCAACGTTGTTGATTATGTTATCTTCTTGTGGCCCCCAATGCCTAAAGGGTTTTGTAGGACCTTCATTGTCAATCTCCATTGATAGACATTGCAGCACCGAAAGCTTCATCCTAATAAATATTATCATCCTCATTTAGGGCTTTACCATTGAGTGGATAGTTGTTTATGAGTGGCTTTCCTAGACATGTAGGTAGCAAACCTGCTTGGGAATCCTTAAGTCTTCTATGATTTGGGGATTGACTAGAGTTTTGTCCCATTATAGACTCATCTGTTGTTTACTTCTCATGCCACTTTCTAGGATCTTTCAACAAATGACCTAGGTCCACAACAAGTTTGATCACCATATTTTTCCTTTCTTTTACATATTAAAATATCCTTCATTTCTTTTAGATTGACTTGTAGGATTGTTGCTAGAGTTTTGTCCCATTATAGACTCATCTATTGTTTCCCTCTTAGGCCACTTTCCAAGATCTTTCAAAAAATGACCTAGGTCTATGACACATTTGATCACAATATTTTTGAGGCTAGAGCAGGTATGGGGGAACTTTCTATGGGGAGGTGGAACGCTTGAGTGACAACAACATTTAGTAAGATGGGTGATTGTTTACTTAGACAAGAGGAAAAGGGGATTGAGCGTTAAGAGTCTCTCAACTCTCAATAAGACTCTCCTTTGCAAGTGGAGTTTGCATTTTGTGCATGAGGGGCTCTTTGGAATCAAGTTATTAGTGGGAAGTATGGGGATGAAAGAGGGGGGTGGTTTTCTTAGGAAGTGAGAGGGGGGGTATGGTGTTGGGTTATGGAAAACAATAAGCTTTGTGAGTAATACGATCTCTTTCTTGGTGGGTAACGGAGGGAGGGTGAAATTTTGGAAGGATAAGTGGTGTGGGGACAATTCTTTGAGTGTTTCATTCCCTTCTCTATTTGCTTTAGCTGACTCCAAGGAGGGGTGGGTGGAGGATGTTTGGAATCCCTCAATTGAAAAAGTAGGGTGGGGGTGGAATCCTTACTTCTCTAAACCTTTCTATAATTGGGAGGTGGATTGTGTGGTGAGATTTTGGTGTGTTTGCATGAGAAGAAAGTGTATAGGGATAAGGAAAATAGAATGCTTTGGACAAAGACAAAGAGTGGCAAGTTTATAGTTAAGGCTCTTTACAATGCCTTAAAGTCAGGTAGTGTCGTTTCTTTTCTAATGAGAGACATTTGGAATTTGTGGATGCAACCTAAAGTTAACTTTTTTGTGTGGGAGGTAACATGAGGAAAAGCTTTAACCTTGGATCAAGTTCAAAGAAGAGGATGGTCTTTAGCAAATAGATGTTATCTTTGCTAGTTGCATGAAGAATCCATGGATCACCTCCTTATTCATTGTGAAAAAAATAGGATTTTATGGGAGTTGCTCTTTGCTCTTTTTACGACGTCTTGGGTGCTTCCCTGGTTGGTTAGAGAGATACTTTTGGATTGATATGGTTTGTTTGTGGGCAAAAAGCGCAAGAAGATTTGGAGTGTAGGCCCTCTTATGCATCTTTTGGATGGTTTAGAAGGCAAGAAATATAATTGCTTTCAATGATGATGTGCTTTCAATCCAACGGCTAAAAAACTCTTTTGTTTGCTTTCTTTGGTTAGAGACTAAGTTGTTTATAGATGATTGTCCTTTGACTTTAGTTAGTTTCTTTGAATAGTTGGGCTCTTATTGAGGTTTGTAGGCCCTTTTGTTTGGTAGATCTTTCTCTTGTTTGAGCCTTTTTGGTGGTTGATGTATTGATCTTGTATACCTTAGGTTGCTATTTTGGTGTCTTTTTTAATACATATTTGCTTATTTATTTATAAAAAAAAAAAAATTCATTTCTTTTATCTATTTAAATATCTATCATTTCTTTTAGGTCGACTTGTGAGGTTGTGACAATAGTTATGAGGTTTTGTTCACCCACTTGAGGGGCTAGATGTGATTGCTTTAATTTAGTGACCTTCATGTTAAGTGGAAACAAAAGTAAAGAAAAATGGGAACAAAGTTAAATTATGAGAAAAAAGGCAATGCTAAGATAAAACATGAATTACTTCAATTAATACCAAATTACTTCTAGACTTGATCACACACAATAGGAATAAAAACTTAAATAAAGAAATATGTAATGACACAATATACGAAACTGATATGAAATAACTTAGGGTAAATAAAAGGCTTAACATTTTTTTTTGTTTGGTAGGGTAATTGGAAAAAACAATTGAGAAAATAAGGGTAAGAATCCTAGCCCGTTACTTGTTAAACCAAAGAACTAAATTAAAAACACAAATCTCCAAGGAGTAGAAAAATTACCTTTGAGACTTACTAGAGGAATTGAGCCTTTAGATTGACATGAGGATTCCAACAACACAAAGCGTATAAATCGACTTTGGCTGTAGTTTAGTACTTGCTGTTTACTGGTGAAAATTTCACATTGCAAAATGTGTTCCTAATTGACCTCAAATATAGTTTAATGCCTTTAGTTTAATGGAAAGAATGTCAAATTGTTGTAGTATAGTGGTAAGTATACTCATCATAAAACACATCCCAAATCAACCTTGCTCCGATACCAATTGATGTAAGATAGGAGAGAGAAAACAATATAAAGGAGATAAATAGAAGAAGATAAAATTCAGAATAATTATTAATATTATTAAGGAGCATGATATGCATATTGAACCCAAATCTTGCAAGCTTGAACTTTTAGGAAAATTGGTAATTCAACATGGTATTAGAGCTTGATTTGGTGGGAGGTCTCGTGTTTGAGCCGCCTCTCCGCAATTCTCATGTTTGTTTCCTTAATTCTTTGGTATTCTCTCCTAATTTGCAGTGCCTTGTTTATGTTTGCTCTCCACGTGCGGGTATGGGGCCACACGTGGGGGAGGGTGCAAGCTTAAGCTTTTAGAAAAATTGGTAGTTCAACAAATATTATTGATTAAAAGTCTCCAATGTTTAAAATCAGTAGGCTTATATAGATAGACAATCCCACTTTAATAAAAAACTAATTTTAATAGTCCTAACTCTAAAGAAAACTTTAGTACTAAAATAAATAATAAATAATCCTCAAGTAAATAATAAATAACAAAATAAAATATCATCACTTCCTATATATATACTCCTTGTATGAAGGTGTAATTTAATATCTTAATCTCCATCACTAATATTTCTACCACTCTTTCTCTCATTTCATTTGCTAAATTATATTTTTCTTATATGAGGTAAATCACCTAAGAAGAAGTGATCTTTTGGATCCTTGTATACATGCCATGTACATGGGTTGCGCCCTCTTTTAGGGTTCATTTGTTTTTCTTTCTTTTTCTTTCCCATTGAAAAAATTGAATTAGTTTTAATTATGTCCTGTTAAGACTGATTTCTGCAGCAATGAGTATGTATGTATGTTTGTTTGCCGACTGGAACCCTTTCAAAAGAATGTCTTATGAACTTATTTATTGAATGGAAATTCAATTCATTTATATTCTTCGTCTTTCTTTTTTTTTTTGGTTGACCAGAACCCTTTTAAATTAGTCTTTGTGCTGATTGGAACCCTTTTGAAAGAATATCTTATGGACTTATTTATTGAATGGAAATTTAGTCCATTTATATTCTTCTTCTTTTTCTCTTGGTTGACCAGAACCCTTTCGAAAGAATATCTTGTATAATGCATTTGATGTTTACCATTTTTATCGTTCACTGTGTTTGATGATATCTTAGAGCCCAAAGGTGGTGGAGGTTTCTTAATATCTTTGGGCATGAAATGTTGCAATTATATGAAGTTAAATGGAGACACATAGATCAATGGGTGAAAATGTTGAGCCTGTGCTGTTCATTGCTGATGAAGAAAGCAATTGGTATCTCCCACTAAATTGCTACATTATTGTCATTAACAGAGAACTCATTCATTTGGTTCAGAAGTACTGAAGGTGGTGCAAGTGGTCCTCGATGCTGTGGTGAGACTATGCAGGGTGTATTCCCAAGCTGTAAACTGGGAGTCATGTGATTCAAGAACCGAGAGAAGCGATATAGACTGTGAAGAGGCCAATAGTACAAAACATGTGATTAACATAATAAAATGTATAATTGAAAAAATGTGTGAATTGGGCATCCTTGCAGCTAATGATGGTGGGAATCTAGTAACGATACTGAATTTGTCATGGAAAGGTGTGGTTACATTGCTTCAACTTGGAAAGGGTGCTTTAGCGGTAAAAGTGAATGTACCAGATATTATTCTAACTCTAATTTCACTAGCCAATGAATCTCTGAGATGTGCAGCTGAGGCATGGTCTTCACGGACAGAAACCATTACTGCAGCAGAAGCTAAAAGGACATTCCTTCCAGTAAAATTTTACCTGATTAATGCTGTTAGAATATCCTCCCAATATCCATGCCAAGCATATTTGGTATATAGGGAGATAATACTCTGTGTTCTGATGATCTTAACCTTAGGAATTTCTCTAAGTATAGAAAAACATCTCAAAACTGCAAGTGAAGTATTAGCAGAACTATTGGAGCCAACATATTTTCATTTACTTAATGCTTTATTAAACTCAGCTCAAGTGAAACAGGAGCTGAAGTTCCAAATTCTGGATTGGTTGTTCATTGATGAACACAATTCAAATTCTAGTGTTGGAGACCCTAGCACTAGTTACTGGACAGCTTCAATGGATACAATCTTTACTGTAAGCTGTGAAGCTATGCCTGGTGCACAGATATTGTTGCTCAGTCGGGTTGCCTTGTTCCTTAATATTCTGAAAAGTTCTCGTGATCTTGAAGAAGATGTAAGACTTGGAATTGCCAGAAAGCTAGGATGGCTTTTGGATGTTTTAGTTCATGAAGAGGTGTATTCTTCTGTTCTTGTTTTGCAAGTTCCTATATTATATGGTTCTGGACAAACCTTAGAATTAGTATGGCAGCCTATGTTTTCATCTCTCATCCTTTCACTGAAAACATTTATGATTGTGGTATCTCCAAGCCCTATGTGGAGTGAATTTGAGTTTTTTCTGCTACAGAACTTCTTCCATCCTCATTTTCTTTGCTGGGAGATTGTTATGGAACTTTGGTGCTTTATGGTGCGTCATGCTGAGATAGAAATGGTGGTGGGCATTATTGATAAACTTTGCTCATTATTGAAGTCAGTGGCATCTATACAACCAGTTCTTGCTCCCAGTTGTCCTCTGAGAAAAATGGCAAGATCAATCTGCAAAATTCTGAGTTCTGGTACAGAGTCTATAGTAGATCAAGTTTACAGTTCCATTGTTGGGGATGATAGATCACAATTGTCATTGGTAATGCACATTGCATTGCTCATGGAAGGTTTCCCACTGAATTTACTATCAGATAGCATGAAGAGTATTGCTACCCGGAGAATCATGACCGATTATTTTGGCTTCATAGATAGTTTTGATGACAAAACATTGCAAGCGTGTAGTTCTGGTGTTTTTGGTCTACCAGTTTTTGCTCTGTCTGCTGCCTTGCAGTCCATGTAAGTAATATGTTCCTTTACACCTATATATTATCTGCTTAAAAGTGAAAATTGACTCTTGAATGCCATTTGTGATTGAATCACCAAGCTTATGAAAAAGATCCTGCATCATATGACAATAACCCAATTTTATTTGATTTCTCTTGTTGACTGTTTTAACATAATTTTCAAGTTAGTTCTGACACTAAATCCTGAATATATCCTACATGAATTTATCAATATCTTTCAAAGATCAGACCCTGAGTGAAGTTTTCTTGTTTGTTGTGTAGTGAGGTCAAAACATCTGATATTGACACAAAGACCCTGAGGTTTTTAGTTGCAATAATTCAAAAGTACAGAAGTTCCATGGACAATCTAATGAAAGATCATTGTCGTAAGCTTCTGAGTGAAACATTAGGGATTGTCTCAAATATGAAGCATCTATATGCATCTGATGCAATGGAAGAAGTCATCTTGGAGCTTCAAAACCTGTTTATCTCAGGGCAAGCAGCTTCAGATACTCAATTGTATGAATGCAAACCAGATCTGGCTTCTTTCCTGGCCGGCCTTGCTTACATGAAAATAGTAGAAAGTGATAAAAATGCCAAGAGCTCTGCTGTATGGGAATTGTATCGCATGTTACTGAGTGAGCGTCACTGGGCATTTGTCCATCTGGCAATCACCGCCTTTGGATATTTTTCTGAACGTACTTCTTGCGATCAGCTATGGAGATTTGTGCCACAAAATGCAGCTCTTTCATTTGATTTAGAGTCAGGAGATGAGGCAAATGAGGAGAGATTTACATCTGAGTTCAAGGCATTTCTTGATAAGGAAATGACACTCACAGTTACACCTAGCTCTGAGCAGCTGGGGCTGCATTTGAAGGAAGGTCTGATGCTGAAAGAAATGGTTCTAAAGATGTCAAAAGCTGATACAGAAGCTGTGGAATGTGAAATCATGAAGATTGACAATGAAAAACAAGCCTACAAGAGAAGGAAGCTGCCTGATGGAATTAGCAAAGGAATGGAAATGCTGCAGCATGGTCTGAAGGTTATGGGTGATGGTATTTCCGAGTGGCAGCAAAATAACTTTGACCAGAAGGAACTCCACAACAAGTTCCTGGCTCATTACTCTAGCCTCAAAGATGTGATTGACCACTTAGTAGGCCTTGCTGGTAGTGGGTAAATTGTAGTGTTCAATATGAGACTTGCTGAGGTGCTATAGTCAAAACTGTGTATTGAACTGCATAGTGATTGTATATTTCTGATTCAGTGATTAGTGTCTCTGCGTGTTCATTGCTTTCCCTCTATTTAAAGTCATTGAGATTGGGCTTGAGGACTTGGATTTTGGATGACCTATAAATTGCAGATATGGATTTCTGATAAATCTATGAACATAGGTTTATGGAGAGATCCCATACAGTCTTATCTGGGGCCTCAAACTTGATGCCTCCCATACGATATCTCTCATCTTCTTTGATGTCTCTCTGCTCCAGTGCTCCCTATCGTTCTGTTTTCAAACCCTAATCATAAATAGGGATGGACAGAGCCGGTCAAAGTGCAATCTCACCTGCCAAGTATGTCGTAATTATTTTGTGCTAAGATCATAATTTTCACCGCCTCATGAGTCTGCTGCTTCTACTCCCACTCATATAAGCAAATCTATCCGATCACTGGGCTCTGTTTGCTAGGTATGCAGGCTACAGGCTACGGGCTACCTTTTACAGCACACACCTCAAGCTTGTTCCGTCCTCTTTGAGAAAGAGCTTTACAATTATCAAAAGTTGGAGAATTTGAAGCAGGCACCCCAGTGAAGCGTTGCCAAAGATACTAAGGCAAAAGCATTGGTCTATGATTTAAAAATTAGCATTGGGGCATATGGAAGTTGCATTAAGATGTGCAAACCATGCAACCAGCTCAACAGTTGCTGAATTTAAAATTATCAAGGTCCAAAGGGATAGCTGATGGTTAGCCCAAAACTAGTGACTAACTTATAAATAAATAAATATATGAAAATGGATTCTTCATATTGAAAATGTAATTATTAAATATAAGGGAAAGGTGGGTTTCCATGTGCTCGTATAGAAATATTTGAAGAGTAGAAGCCCAACTTTCCCTAATTTAAATATCATATTATCATCCCAAAATAATCAAAGTTTCATGCACTTTGAGTTGATGTGTATTTGGATGGGTTACGTTGATTTTAGGAATTATTTTTAATGTTTTATTTAAATATTAAAAATATTTTTTATAATCATTTTTAAATGAATTTTAAGAGTTTGTTTAACAATAATTTTAGAAGGTATTTTTAATATTTAAAAATTTTAATCATTCAAATATTAAAAATATTTTTTAAAATCTAAAACTGCCATATGAATAAAAATAAAAATAAAAATCACTCAATACGACTTTGTTTTAGTCTTATTGTTCGTGGCTTCCTTCTTGAACGTTCATTCTGTTTGCCAGGCCACCTTCATATTTGATACGAAGATAACAAACTTGCCAGACTATCTTCATATCAAAGATGAAGATAACAAATTGAGCTTTGCTCCATCCAAATCACCAAAATATTTCTGAAAATCCACGAAAGATTTCTATTCAAAATAAAAAATCCAAAAAAGAATGTCCACCATTTCTGTATCCAAAGTTCATTAGTGTTGATGCCACATTGTTTTCGCCAAAATCCTCTGCTATAAGCCCTTGTTTTTTTCCCCAAATTCCAAACCTAGGAAAACCCTAACCCTAGTTTTCTAAAGCTTCTCTTGCGCAGAGCTCTCCTCTGCTGCAGAAGATGAGTGGCTCAAAAAGCTTTCAGAGAAGAAGCCCCTGTATTCTCCCAGTCTTCCTTGTGTGGAGGCATGGTTGAGAAATCTGGGGTTTTTACAGAGCAAAGAGGATCGAGCCATTTGGTTCGTGTAAAAGCCTGAGTGCCACGCCCAGCTCATGCTCGATGTCACTGATCTCTACATCAGGTCTTCGGTGGTTTTTTGAACTGGTTTGGTGGTTCTATGACATGGGTTTGGATTATTGAGAATTTCATACTTGGAGGACCATAAGAAAAGGAACCTTGTCCAGCTTTTTCTTGGCCCAATTGATGCCTTCATGCCCCGACCACCTCCCACCAGGTTTCTTTTTACCTAATAGCTAGATAATATAATTTAGAGTTAGTTGTAAAGGACAGTAGTACAGTGGAAAATCAAGGCAGCATGAGAGCTAACATACAATGAAGATAAAAATCAATGAACAGAACTCGTCATATTTGTTCAAGCACTAGGATCATCTCATTTGTGGTCTTCCATTTGTTTGTCCTTTTATTTAGTTAGTCAATTCCCTCTTTAACACTTTCTAATTTCTTTTACTATTTTAATTATTTTTCATAATTAAATCTTCTTAAAATAACACTAATTCTAATTAAAATTTTTTTTAAGCTCAATCACTCACTCCACTAATAATTCTTTTTAAATCAAGTTATCCACTAAGCCCTAAACCTGGTTCGTGCTATTATTTGAATTAGGCACACCTACTTCCTCTACTAAGAAAATCTATATCTAATCAAGTTAAAACTAAAAAGTATAGATAAGAAATAAGTTTAACTCATATGTAGAATGGGGTTTAAAACCCAAAGGAAACAAAGCAACAAACTTAAAAAAAATATGAGATCCTAACATAATCATAGAACACGAGGAGAAATAAAACTAGAAGATGAAGAAGGGAAATCATCTAAAATGTCCTAGAAAAGAGAAAAAAGATGGAGAAATGATACTTGAAAAGTTGGTTCATTTTATGAGACACAAAAGAAAAGGGAAATCATGCATTGCTATTGCAACACATTATTTAAAGACATAAGTATGAGACTTTTGATCTTTTGATTCATTTTATGCCACCTTCAACATCCCATTCTTTCTTCTTGCTAGATTTGTTCACAAGGGATAGCTAGTTCCACCTAAATTAGCTTCATGCCGTTAGTTACTATATCTAGAATATCTCGTTCCATCCAAAATAGTTGGGCTTGGTCCATTAAGTGATTGGAAAAAAGAGAGTTATAACAAACAAACATGATATCTATAGCAAAGAAAACAATTATGCATCTAGTCTAATTGAGCATTCAAGGTTAACAAATATTTAGCAAAAATATAGAGCTTTTAGGAGTTAGGACTATATATCTTTTTCTCAGGTGTGTAAGTGTTATAAGAATCAAACCTATGATGGGTAGGTCATGACTTTATTACCAGCTAAAGACCTTCTTAGATTGATTTTCTTGCTTTAACCATGGAAGGTACCAAGACAAGATCAGCATACCTTAAAGTTTGGTCCTTAGAGAATGTAAGTGGGACCTTGGTAGATGATTCGATCACTTCATATCCAAGTTAAGTGTATAACCATTGTCCTTGATATCAATGTCACTAAGTGAAGAATCCCATTGATGGGGTGGTCACTTCTATCATAGACATCTCTAGTCTTGTTCAATTAAAAAGTCCACATCTCTTGATTCTTAAGGCCCAACCCCACCGATAGGATGGTGATGAACCTAAATCGAGATGGACTTAATAATTGAGGTTGTAAGCTTGCCTAGGCCCTCTCCCACTTAATATTTTGAGTTAATTAAGAGTTTTTTAAACTTTAGTAATTATCTTGATTAATAAATTATATTATTTAAGAATTTCCAAAAATAATTATTTCTTACAATTAAATTGATGGAAAAATTCTTCTTCTCTTACAATTCCAATTAATAAATATTTTATATAGAAAATATTTTCAAATAAATTTATTTCCATCAATTTATATAGAAAATATTTTAATTGGAAACCTAGTGTAATAGGAGAATGCCCTTTAGAAAAATTTAAAATTTCCAAGAAAGTATTTTGTCCAAAAATAAATTGTGATAAAATATTTTCTCTCAAATTTTAAAAGCTATTTTCATAAAAATTCTTCTTCTCTTACAATTCCAATTAATAAATATTTTATATAGAAAATATTTTCAAATAAATTTATTTCCATCAATTTACTAAGCATATTTTTGATAATACCCCTTAATGATAAATTATCTTTAGTGAAATTTTCAAAATATTTATTTTCTAATGGGAAAATATAGTGTGATAAGGAAAACACCAATTTATGATATTTTGAAAATCTTGAGAACACCTTATCCAATAAGAGAGCTTAATACCTTATAACATTTATTTTCCTTATTCCTATACCTTTCCAATTTAATAAATATTCTTATAGAATTTAATTTTCATAATTATTTATTCCATTAAAATGATCAAAATCACAATCTTTAAAACTGATAGAATATTCAATATTGATTTTAGACAAAAAGAATAGGCCTTTATTAATTTCCAATTTGATACAAGGTGTGAAATTTGATAGCCAATTCAATAAAGGGAATTGAAGAAGTTTAAGTGGATTAAGAGACAAGGTTTGTCTAAATTGCCAAGTTTGAAATTTTGAGACATTTAATGTAATGAATGGTGCACCCAATACTAAATTTCGACGCGAGACCCCACATTTCGATACTGCTTGATTCAACCTTGACCTTAAATTTTTATACAAGGCAAAAATAGCAGTTAGACTCAATCTTGATACAAGACTCTAATTTCAATTTCCAAATTGATACCAGACCCATGTATCTTTTTCAAGCAGAAGAATCTAATGTTGATGCTCTTTTATTGAAATGAGTCAATACCACATTGATATAAGCTCCAAATTTTGACAAACACTTCAAAAAATTGATTTTTGAGCTTCGATCCATGCAAATATTGTTTTTCGGATGAATTTTAAGTTGATTAGAATGTGTTTAAACCTCAGGAAACTGAAGGCGGCCATGGGAAATGATAGTTTTGAGGCTAAAAATTCTTATATAGACACAAGAAATTTCAACACCAAAATCAATGTGTACTTAGATTTTTTATACAACAATTAAATGGATGAAGGATAGTTGACTTTTGACACTATAGTGATATTTATCAAAATGTTCCACACATGTTACATTTATGTCGTCTCAATTTCGAGACTTTGTTTATTAGGCTTTTATGATTGTGTTTGAATATTTTGGGTGTTTATCAGAATAAGGTATGTTTAATGCCTACTGGATTTAATGAATGATTCTTTTAAAATAGGTTAATTCATTAAGATCCGTTCAATTATTCTATGTGAAACCCTAAAGTTAGTATTTAAGAGTAGTTAAGGACTTATTCAAATGAGAAATGAATGCAAAAGAGTGCGATATTATTATGATAATCAACACCCCAATCCTCATGAACATCAAACTTAAGAGTGAACTAAAAATCTAGATAATTTCATATTAGGTAACCTTTCAATCATTACAATATGATTTACCTTTTTATAAAAAAAAAAAAAAATCAATATTTTTAATTTAATCGAATTCTAGATTAATTAAGATAAATATCTTGAGTCTTTACATCATTAGGTGCTTAATAGTATTCTATGTGGGATCAACCAAATTGCCATTACTATGGCTTTTTTTAAAAAATTAATTCAATTCTTTTTAGTCTATTAGAAAGTTGAGTTACAATTTTTATTTTATTTTATTTTACTTTTATTTCAATTTTTAGTCTTGTTATTGTTATTAACTTTTTTCTACTAAACTTGTATGCAAAGTGGTTAGGAATTTAGCAAGGGGATTTGATCCAGATTCAAAAATCTTGAATCTAATCATGGAAGGAGAGAATCAAGATCAAAACAATCAAGCTAGCCCAAATCACCTTAACCCTCTAAGGACTATAACTCTATCAGGCTTTGTGATGCATATTGAACATATCATAATCAAGCCTCATACTGTACCCTTACTACTCATTTTCAAAGGAATGGATAACAAGAACCGCTACACACATAACAAGAATGTGGAGGAAATATGTTTCACTTTCCATGATGTTAATATGTTATTGGATCTCATGAGAATGAAGATCTGCCCACTAACTTTGAATGATAGAGCAAAAATGTGGTTCAACACTGTAAGGTTGAGGAGCATAAGAAGTTGGAATGATCTATGGTTACTCTTTGGTGACCCTTCTTCGAATAAATCCTTCAGTGTGGTAATGAAAATCTTGATTGAAAGTGCAAACCAAAGTTATCATTGAAACACTATTAGCTCCCAACCAAAACTTAAAAAGAACTAACAACTATTATAGAGGCTATGTCATCTCCTCAAGGAATTAAAACTCTTCTTAAAAGAGTGTCAAACTAATGAAGTAGCTAAAATTTCCTTCGAAGAATGTTGCAAGTGGTGGATTGAAACCAGGTTAGATTTAACTAGTTGAAAGTAATGTTATGGGAGAGATGAATGAGGATCATCCTAGCAATCATTTGATCATAGGGTAGCTAAAGTACAAGGTGCATTTAAGTTAGGTATTTCATTGTTGCTTACACTAGCTCCTAAGGTTGCTTCACTTGTGACTTTTACATCCTTGTAGAAAGCATTTGCTATAACGCTAACCTACCTAACTTCCCTAAGTCTTATAATCAAGGAGCAAAAGCCATGCACTTAGGTTCAAACATGCTCCCAAGACTGCTTAGCTTACAGCCCTTACAATCTTATATCATGCAATCTCTACAATCAAAGGATCCCCTTACCCTTCTCATTGCTCGTGAGTATCTCCAACTAGAGAAGAAAATGGAAACACTTTCTTTTTTACCTTCCCACAACACCTAGTAACTTAGAAAACCATTTTAAAATCTAAAAAGAAAATTAAAATAAAGACAAAGGTGTAATAATGTAAAATAAAGAATTCAACCGAGTTCCTTAAAAAATTAAATTGTTTGTATTGATATGAAGATTTAGTTTTTCACTTTCATGTCTCTAAAATATTGGTCTATCCATTTTTTAATCACTAGTGTTCACTTGTTATTAGTTTGATGGTTAATGTCCTAATTCTCTATTTCAAATTATGTTACTAGTTTGATTGAAGAATGAAAGGCATTATTAGATCTTCAAAATTAAGTTACCTTCTATCTAAAAGCCTGTGTGAATTAGAATCTTCAAAATAAGGATAATTAATTAATTAAGACCCAAGTGGACTAGATTAGGCAACCCAAGCCCAATTTAAGCTCATGTTACTTAAACCCAAACTGTATAAGTCTCTCTTAGGGATTTAGGGTTTAGGTTTTCTACATTTTATCCATCATTTTCTAGAGAGATTAACAAGAACTTTAGACACCTAATTGAGAAAAACCTTAGCAACTCTCAAGAGAGGAAGAGAAACACACCTTTCTCTTGTGTAAGGATCCATGAAGGGACAAATCAAGTGAATAATCCTTAAGTAGACAAGTTCTACAATGACTACTATGAATTCAACATCTTTGTCAAATTGGATTCGATTTGGAAACATTCAGATTGGAGGTATGGACTCATAATCTCTAGATCCGGTATTTTTTATTTATTTATTTTTGATATTGTATATTTTCCCTGTGATAGATCTAGAGGAGCCTAGGATAAAATGAATGCACCTTTCAAGATTCAAGGCTAAGGAATGAAGTAATTTGGGGTTCCCAACAACTGGTGTTAGAACTCTAAGTTAGGTTCTTGTATGCTATATCTTTTCTAAGGTGCAAGCACTTTATATGAGTGGATGTTATTTTATATGAATATGAACGGATATGATATCTATTTTTTTCTCTCTAGATTAGGTTGTAACCTTTATGGTTAGGAGTACAAGATTTTTTAGGTTTCAATGTAAAAATCATTTTTTGTTTCATAGATGGATTGCAAGCTTTGTTACGGTAGAGCATAGGATTTTTTGTATTGTAAAATTCAAATCTTTATCCATCTACAATAGCCTAAAAATGGAGATTGAAGGTTTAAATCATTCATAAACATCCTTAGTGGAGAAACTAGTCTGTGAATGTGAGTTTTTCAGTGGAAAAATGTTCAAAAAAGGGGATGAAGTTGGTCTCGATGTGAAATTGCAAGCGACAACACTTGAGCACTGAGATTAGTACTTAAGTAGAATTCTTAAGCACTTCAAGAAGCTTTAAGCGCCCTATAGAAAATTTTAGCCTCTCAAGCACTGGTGATGACATATTCACAATTTTGGGGTATTTTAGGGTTTATCCATATTCTAACATTATTTTTAGTTATTTTGGTAAATTTGAATGCTTGTTATTGCAAATTAAGACTACCAAAATTTTTTATAGCATATTAAAGATCATAGGGAAATATTTATTTAATTATTTTCTTATTTATTTTATGTTTTTTGTAGATTCAATATATAGATTAAAATAAAATATTTGGTATTTTTATAAAAAATAAATTTTCATGAGAAGTTCTTTCGAAATATTATTTATTTAGAATTGGATGTTACTATTTTTGGGTTGTTATTTCTTTTTGAAACTTTCCTCTTATTATGGGATTGGTGGTTCTTTAGGCTCTCACCCCTTGAGAAAATGAGAACAATACCTACAATAGTCCTCCAAGCTCTCCCCCCCATAAAGAAGGAGGATAGTGTCAAGTCCTTCAAGCTTTCCCTTCCTTGAGAAAAGAAGGATTATGTTTGGATAAGGAAAGTTCAAGGACAAGGAAATTAAGAACAATTTCCATTTAGCACAAGTGTTCCAATTCAATTAATAAATAAAGGTTTTGGAAAATCTCATAATAGAGAATTTGTTAAGAAAGATTACCAAAATATTTTTGGAAGCTTCAGTAATTTAATAGGAATAAATTTTTGAAAATACTTCCCAAAATGGAGTGTTTGATTCCTTTTAGGAAATAATCATTTTTGGAAGTTTTTCTTAAATAATATTTTATCTATTAAGGAATTACTAGCAAAATTTCAGTACTAGGAGTTGATGTGTTGATTTGCTTTAGTGTGGTGTCAATTTGGTTCTCTGGGTATTAATTTTGCTCTAAAATTTTGATAACACCTCATTTTCTTGCCTTTTTTTTTCACATTTCCTTGTGTATTAAAGCTTCCCCACCTTGCTTCCATTATTATTGGATCTTCGGGTTGTCGTGATACTCACATTCATGCACACTTTATGATCGCGCCAAAATCTATATTAATAAAATGGTGGTTCCCCAAGCATATGGTGCTATTGTAATTTTTTAAAAAACCTGGTGAGTCAAGTGTCAAACCTTAGGGAAGTGAGCTTGGAATGCAGGTGAAGTGGAAAGATTAAAAGAAGCAAAGGAAATGGTAGTCGAAAAATCTTTTTTGATTTCTTGCTTTAGGCAAGAAAGTGTTTGAAAAGTTGTTATGCGAAAACCAAGAATTGGTTAAAAAGACTTAACTAATTTGTAACTAATTAACAGTTGAGGAAAGGGGAATTCCTAGGGTCCTTTCCTTACCATGAAATGATTCTTGTTATTAATATTCTATTACAGGTGTTCACCTATCAATTCAAATCCCCTATGTTTACCTCATTTTAAGTAAAGTATTAATGATTTGAAAATTGTTGTCCTAGGCTTATATACAATTGTTCCAAGTAAAAAAGGCTTCGCCATTAAGTGCTTGGAATACCCTATTACCTAGGCTCCAATCTCTAATTGGGCATAACAATGCAATGGTTGCATTGAGCTCAATATATCACATGTTTGTCTAATTGCCGCATTAAAAACTCAATAAAGGCAATCCCAAGTCAAAACGACTTTCTCATTAAGTGCTTAAGATACCCGTTGAGACCTTATAATCATCATTTGTCAAATATTGAGATATGGTGTTTTCTATTGAGTAAAAGAAATATAACAAGGTACTTTGCATTATGATCATACATTATGAGCATAGGGTCATTCTAACGGAAGGAAGGGAAGCCTTAAAACACCCTTTCTCCAACCAAAATAACTACTCAATCAACATTGAATGAAAATTAAAATGAAAGAATAAAATAGAAAGCAAGAAATTGAACATGAAACCTCATATCAAATATGAAATTGTAATGATCAATGATGATAAAAAGATGCAATTATACATTAAATAAAACCAATTCAAGACAAAGGAAATAAATGAAAGCATGAACAAGAAAAATAAAGAAAACTAAAAAATGAAACGATATCCAAGATCTCCTTGCAAAATGGGTATTGCTTAAATACCACTCCAATAATAATCGAAATCCAATAGGGAACACAAAGATGGGGGGTGAATGAGTGATTTAAAAAAATTTAAATAAATTATTTATAAAATATGTCTAAACTTTATCTTAAGATTTTGCTCCAAATAAAAATTGATTTTTATGGTTAATTGATATCCAAAGATTAACAATATATGTTGAGATATGTTAGACATAATAATAATAACCACCAGAATAACCAACCTAACAAACTCAACTATAATCTCAACAAATTAATCAATAATTGGTTACGGGTATAACCACCACAACCACCAAGATAACAAATCAACTAATTTAATAACCAATTAACCAATCAAACCAAGATATTCAAAGTCATCAACTAGAAAATAAGTAGGAATAAATAGACATGCACTTTTTAGGAAAAACCTACAATATATTAGGATTAATCAAATTAACCTAATCTAGATACTTCAAACATAATAAAAAATATAAAGAAATAGACAATGAGACATAAAATTTTTTACGTGCAAAACCCTCATAAACTTATGGAGATAAAAAAACCACGAGGTGTAAGACCTACCAATCTAAATCCACTATTCGGAATCAAATTACACAAATTTACTTGGTCACTTTACCTTAAAGACTTACTCTTTAATACCTACAACTTGATCCACGTTCGTGACGCAACAACTCCCTGTTGCTCCCTAATGGATTATTTGGTCCCTCTAAAGGGATTTAGGTCTTTAACCAACAATTCAAAGATCTAAATCATTGAATGAGAAATCGGGAATGATGCAGCAATAAGGCTTTCTCTCAAGGAGTCCATCTATAGAATGAGAGGTCTCTAAACTCTTAGATATCTACGATCACTAATCTCTTAGCTCAAATCTTTAATCCTAAAGGGGTTATTAGAGAGGTATATATAGGCATAAGCTAAAATAGTTTCAGTATCTTAAGTTTCCAAATTAGAGTTTGAGTGGAATTTATTCAAAATATGTTTCTAAACTTGGTAGGACTGACATGACTACTTGAATGGACTTGGACCGCTTGAGCATTCCATGCCACTTGAGTTGGTTAACCGTTTGAGTGGGATTAACCACTTGAGTGTCCCCTGCTTTTTGAAAAATCATTTAAAAAACATTTTAAGTCCAAAAATGATACCGAACCTTTTTATATGCCACAAGCCAAACCTTTTTAGACGTACCTATGACTTCTCGGTTGGACGAACAATAACCCTTAATCTTCAATGGAGAGCAAGTCACTATCTAAAAAAACTTCTATGGCCAAACATAAATTGAAACAAAATTGCCAACAATTACACTAGATTCAATGTCCTAACACTCATTTTCCCAACGTTGACTCAAGAATTGAGTAAGAATATGTAAGAACTCCCCCATAAGGGATAAGATCCCCACCCCTAAAATGGTTGCTCATTCCCTCTTTTATATCCAACCCTAAGTTCCCTCACGTGAGAACGTCTCATTTTCATGTGAAAAAGGCCAAGGATGATTTAAAATTAGTAAGCTATTGGGTTTAACCCATTTCCTTGGGTTTAAATATTAGAAAAGGTTATTTATGGGCTGCAATCATGTGCTCCTTAAAATAAAGACACCACTAGGGAGTGGCACCCTTATGGAGCCTTTGGTGTCACTTTCTTGAGTTGGAACATCACTCGTGTTTCTCCATTTTTTTTCCATAGGAAAATGATCTCCAAAAATTCTGAAATTTGGTTAGATATAAGTTGGAAAGTAAGGAATCCAACGTAACTTTTTTCGACTTGATTGGAAATGTCTAGCTCCTTTAACCACTTCAAAACATTTTATTGATTGAAAATGGTTAGCATCGAGGAACTCAATCTTTACAAATTTAGTCTTTCGATTCAACTCGTTCTTCATGAAATATGACTATAAACATAAAAAACTCGAAGAAAATATAAGAAAGTTGGGCATACATAAAATGACATACAATTGCCTAGTTGAAAGGTGTATTTAATGATATATTCAAGCTTAAAATGTAATATTTAGCCATATTTTATGCAAAATATGACATTAATCACTTTATCTTCTTTTTGTTGTATTCTTCACTAAATTCAAATGTTAATTCATAAATAGAGGTTTAAGATATATTTAAGTCAAAAGATAATGATTAACATTAAAAAAATTTTACAAAAAAATTTTTTTTGGGCCATTATGGAGAGTGTAAATCAACTATTCCAATGTCCTATAATGGAAAAAGAGAGATGTAATATGTTTTTTGACTTAAATTTGGAATCACATCAGAATAACTCATGTGGGCCATAGTGGAGAGTGATTCAGAGTCCTTTTGGGCCGAACTAAAAACTAGCCTGCTCTCCACTTTGAACCGGTCGGTCCAAATTTAATAGAAAATTATTGGTTTAATTAATAGAAAAAACAAGCTAATTATATGACTTGAATCAGAAGTGGGCCAGTTTGAATCGGTTCGGTTCAAGTTAAAAGAAAAAATGCTGGTTTAATAGAAAAACAAGCTAATTATATGACTTGAATCAGAAAATGGGCCGGTTTGAACGGATCCGGTCCAAGTTTAGAAACATAATTGACGGACACAAAGACAATGATGCGGGGTCATATGGCGTACCCAAGCTTTTCCAGAAGCTGTCCCACTGCATGATCTGGCCTACGATTAGAGGAAGCCATAAAGTAGAGTGTTACTGTACTTCAAAATAAAAATACAGGGATGGGGGAGCACTAGTGGTGGAACAGTTTAGAGATAAAAAGTTTCCTTAAAAAAGAAATCTTCTTTTGTTTTTTCCGTTGATGGAACACTCGAAGAAAAGAATCTCATCTCCATTTTTGTTCTCTATGACAGCAGAAAGAGATTACTACTGTTTCTGATATGTCTGAACTTTGGTTTATAGTGAGCTCCTCCTTGTTAATGCACATGAAGGTAACTGAAGAGAATTTTCTTTGTTACCTTTTGATATATATACCATATATCCACCACTTCTCCTAATCAACAAATTATTCTTCTAGTGAAAAACTAATTACTTTGAGGGTTTGCAACAAACCACGGTTCTTGAGTCTATCAAACACTAGAATCAGATGGTTAATTGCAAAAGCATTCCATATTTTTTAAGGAACAATTATAAATTGCATAAATGGGTTTTGGTATGTCACAAATTTTCCTTGCTTTTGTTTATGCAATCTAGTATCTGACAGGAGGAAAAGATATAGATATGGATATAGATATAGATATAGATATAGATTGAACCAATGATACCAATAAGTATGAGTAGCATTTGCCTTTTTCTACGTATGGTGTCGATGTCACCTATTCTGTGACATACTTCCATTATAAGCATACATGCAATGGTGGTCGACCAGTGACTAGTCTATATCAATTCCAGCACCACTACTTTTGTTGAGTTTATAGATTTGCCGCAGATAGGAGTTTGCATGGCCCAAAATCAACAGTAGATCATCCCGATCTCTGGCTGTGCTGGTTATGCGGCTTTTTTCTCATAGAAAGCTTCTAGAAAAAGCTTGATAATGAAAGAGGCTAAGATGCATCTTTAAGGGATATGATAAGGAAAGTGTGGACTCAAAACAGATTAGGGTTTAGGATTAAAAGAAAAGATTGCCATACTTTCTGTTAACAATATTCAATCACCGAATTGATACCTTTTTTAGTCTATGAGTTCAGACGCTAGTAATCATTCTCCTTGCATAGGGTCCCATCTTCGCACATAGTTTGTTTTCTAACTTATCCAGAAGTTTGTAGAAAAATAAGAAGGAAGACTGTAGAGTTGACCTAATTTCTGAGATTAAAAAAGTTCTTCAAGTGAAAACTTTAGTAATAAAGAAATTAAAAGTTTTTTTTTCCTCTTCTGTTTTGTACTTGAGATTTTATGATGATAAGTCTCTTTCATTTCTTTCTTTTAAATTATGGAGGGTTTTGTCTTAGCATATCTTGTTCTGTCCCAACTGGGCCATGCAGGAAGGTGTTTACTTATTTTAAATCATATAATATCATACTGAAATGGTACTAGAAATCTAGTTTGCTAGCGGCAAAAAGGGCTTGGTTTTGCTTGTGCTGTTCTCTATCTTTGAACTTGATTGATCGTTGTCCTGCAGCATTTGAATTCAGTCGCAGCCTTAAAAAATTGATATTTAATCAAAATCTTAAACCCTACCCATTCACTTTCGCTTTTTCTCTGTTCCAAGTAATATCAGGTGGAAAGAGTTTCTGTGATATGAAAGTCTATGGAACCAAAATTGCAGTAGTACTTCTACCAAAAACAAAAGAAATTAACAGAAAATAATGTCATACCATGACACATCTAAAACTACAGTTGCTATTCCTCACAACCCTCGATACAACAGCACTGGAATATATAGGAGATACCGGGTAATTAACTTGAATCAACTATGACCATGAAAAATCCTTCTTCCAGTTTACTTGGTCATTGCTGAAATAAAATCCGTCCTCTTTCACCAGCCAAAAGCAGGTCCTGAAAGGGGCACATCGCTGACTATCCCGCTGAACCTGAAAGGCTTCAAAACTTGTCCTCCGTTGATCCCATTTCATGGTGCAGTGGAAAAGGGTGGTGGCCCACAAGTTGGTTTTCAGACTCCAACTAAAATCATCACCCGCCTGGAGGGCACGTCCGCCTAAATCATTATGTTGGGAGGAACACCAAATTACCAATACCAACGATGAATTGTCCGTGAAGCCGTTGACAACTCGAACATCGTAGATGGTGCCATTGAAGAACTGAGATTGCCTGAATGACATGAGAATAATGCATAGGGAAAAGCAAAACATTAGAAGAAAGCTGGTCAATCTTTTCATTTTGTGGGGATGATTGATGTCTGTTTTTCTTTTTTCTTAGATATCTCCAAAGAAACCGAGAACTTTATATAGAAGTCTCACTAGAAAGAGAACTGTGTATTATGATGTGTACGTATGCTACACCATTGAATTCATATATTCTACCAAGCCTACACGTATTGATATTTAATATGTCGGTGAATTTACATTAGGTGAATTTAAATTATGAAAGGTTGAGATGTTGTATAACAGAACTAGCTACTGGAGGTGAATAGGTTAATGGGGTGAATAGGTTAAGGATGTGAGCAGGTAGTCCTTTTATAGCCCAAACATTAAATCTCTTAAAACTTTAAGAACAATTAATCTTTAGACCTACCATTTTCATTTTCATTTTCATTCACACTCAATGACTAAACTCCCTTTATTTATTTGAAAATGCCTTTTATTTACTTTTTTTTTTAATTTAAAAAGAAGGTTTGGATTTGCTATTTATTTTATTTTATTTACTTTTAAAGGAAATATGAAAATAAGAAAATGAAAACCATACTAATTCCAAAAACGAAAACAATGCAATAGTTAATCATCCTAGATCTAGTACAAGGGACAAAGATTACTTATTAGGAAGGCATAAAAGCAACCCTCTAAGCCCAAGTTTAACTCGGTTTCTAATAATGAATAGGGAGAAAATGAACTTTTCACTAATTGATGGATGAGGACAATGCCCATATAGAATAATCATATCATATATAGACACTAGGGCAAAAGGGCATGATAAATTTTAAACAAAAGGAACTTATATACAAACTTAAACGAAAATTGTTAGAAGAAATTAAATTTGATATTGGAATTTTTGTTGGTTTTATTTGATGTCTTTGATTTACAAAAATTGATCTTAGGGATTGGATCAACTTTATGGAGCTTTTTCTCCTAACTTTTGGAAACCTCTACATTCTTGTAGGGGTTGATCATGTTTCCAAATGGGTAGAGGATGTGGCATGCAAAATCAATTACCACAAGGTAGTGCTTAAGCTTACAAAGGAGAATATATTTGCAAAGTTTGGGATTCCTGAAGCTATCATTAGTGATGGAGGATCCCGTGTTTTTTTTTTTTTTTTTTTTTGTAATAAACCCTTCACAAACTTCTTGCATAAATATATATATAGAGTCAAACACAAAGTCTCTACATGTTACTGTTACCAAACAAGTTGACAAGTTGAGTTGGCCATTAGGAAGATAATGAGTATAATGATTAAGGTTTTCAACATCATAAGGAAGCATTGGTCTTGCAAATTCTTAGATGCATTATGAGACTATAGGACAACATATAAAACAAGTTTAGGTTTATATGTCCCCTTATAGGTTGGTTTATGAGAAAGCTTGTCATCTACTCATGGAAATAAAGCATAAAGCTTATTGAGTGACTAAGAAAGTTTAACTTTGATTATGATGAGGTAAGGATGAAGACAAACTAAGACTTGAATAAATTGAAAGCTCTAAGGAATGGGTCCTCAATTTGAGTTCCAAAAAATATTAAAGGAGAAGACCAAGTTCTACTATGATAAAACAATCTTGAGGAGAGAGTTCCAACCAAGCCAAAAGGTGTTGTATGATCCTAAGTTCCATCTCTTTTAAGGAAGCTAAGATCAAGGTGGATTGTTCCTTATCTAGTACAAAAGGTGTGCCCTTTGGAGCCAAAATTTGCAATCCCAAGATTGGTAATGAGTTCAAAGTCAACAAATAGAGACTAAAGCACTTAATAACGAGACTTGAGAGGAAAAAAAATGATATGTCTTGAAGATTCCAACACTTGATAGTAAGGGAAGTATCCAGTAGGTAGTAGCATTTGTAACAACCTTAGTTTTTAAGAATAATATTTTTGAAGTTTTCATTTTTATTCACCTGCTTGCTCATCCTTTACCAAGCAACCAAGTGCATAACTTCTAACATATCGTTTTCCAAACATGAAGTGTTAAATGCATGTTGTTAGGGTTATGCCCCTAAAAGCAAGACATGATGTAACAAAGTTAGACTTAACTATCCCCTTGCTATCCCTTTGGTGTATTGACATTGATTTGAGCATTCAACCCATGTCTCTTATATTGTACATGACTTGGGTGCATTAGGAGTTGCACAGAAGATACAAGTCATGGGTTCCTTGTAAGTAGATAAGTTGAAAATAGTTGGTTCATAGATTTGGGCAATCCAATAGAGATTATAGAGCATCACCTCCTAATTGGAGGGATGACTTGTCTTGGTTGTTGGGATGGGTTTCCCATGGTGAGTGCACTAGTGTATGTGATGCACATTGGATAGGACCTACGGTGAATCATGATACAAGGCTATCAATTGTCATGATTCACCAAGCTACTATACTGCATGAACTCTCAACCTCGAGAGGATATTGAGCATGTGCCAAAATCAATAGGAGACTTTGGCCTATGTGTAAAACCCTTAAAGTGATCATATATCCTTATAGATTGGGTCGCTATTGATGGAGGCTGGTGGCAACAGGTATTCTCAATAGAGGCACCATGATATCTCATGCGATTGAGATAGTGTGTCCCTTTGGGTGATCCAAAAGACATGCGGCCATGAAATCTATGGCCATAGTAATTCCTTTAGTGGAATTTGACATATGCTCCTTGAATCTAGAGTATGTTAATTGATCACATAATAAGTGAGATATGTAATTCAAGGATTTGAGAGGTAATCTTGATAGGTGATAGTACTACCTTGTTAGATTACGAACACTAGTTCATGGGGAGTCTGCATGTAGTGGATAGTAAGTCACAGACCTGAGCACTTGGTGTCTCGTTGTAATACACATACGGTACTGGAGTGTAGTTGACTCTCTGTAGTAAGATGTTGAGTCAATTTCAAAATTTGATTATGAGGGAGTCAGTACTCCTATGGGTCCCAATGGTCCATATTTTGAGCTCATATTCATTGTTGGCACGACTTATGAGAGTTGGATGAGTTTTTAGTTCACTTCTGTGTATAAATGAGTTTTGGTAATTAGACAAGGTTGCACAAGGATAAGTGAGTGGTATCTTTAGACTGAGCTAATTGATTAATTATGCCTCGTATGTTTAATTAATCAAATAGCAACCTTTTTGGGCTAGATTAAGTGAACCAAGCCCATGGTGGGCTCAAGTCACTTAAGCCTAATAGGAAGCCTATAAATACCCCTTTAGGGGTTAGGGTTTCCAGGTTTTTCCATTCATTCTCCCTTTTCAGTCCAGAGAGAAAACCCTAGCCTCCACCATTGAAATCTCCACCATCTCAGTGCTTAGATACAAGGAAGAGTTATCGGGTGGAAGATCTTGGGTGTATGAGAAGTGCACTAGAATCACACAAACTACATGCATGAGAATTTCACAAGATGCGTACAAGACGCGTGCACAGGATTCATAGGCCATGTGCACGGGACACACAACAAGTAGCAACATGAAGAGAGATTCTCTAGTTTTTCTAGTCATGTTCTTCACCACAAGGAATTGATCTAGGAACATCTAAATCTATGTATGAGCAGTTTATTTTCTAAATCTATGTTTTCTATGGTATCCTTATTGTTTTTGAAAACCTGTTTATTCGCTGCGATAGATCTAGAGAGCCTTAAGGATAGTTGCACGCACCCTACGCGATCTAGGGCATGGGAACATAGTAATCCTAGGTTCCCAATGCATACAACAAAACCTGAGATGTTGGAATCATACAACTAAGTATGAGGTATTGCAATGTTTGCAACCAACCATGAGGAATCCAAATTATGCAACCTAGATGGAGATTTCAGAATGTAATCAATTATAAGGTGTAAGAATGCATGCAACCTAAGAATGAGGTTTCGAAATGCATGCAACCAAAAGGACATTGAGAATGCGTTTGGTAGTGATTATAGGAAGTGTTTCTAGCCTTACTAATAATTGAAAGATAAAAATTTTCAAGTGTTAGAAAAACTAGAAACACTTCCTAGAATCACTACCAAACGTACTCTAAATTGCTTTCATCACGTGACACTTAACTAGGCATGGTGATTCATGGACCTACTTCACTTACTTAAGCAACTACAAGGATCAAGTACATCACCGCATCTCATTTTCATGTAATAGGAAAAGCTAATTCTTTCTCTTTTATTGACATCGGGATAAGTCATGCAATGAGTCACCTATAAGCTCACTTGCTTTAGGTTCTCATTAATCCCTATAAATATATAGGAGTACTAACCTATCAAGAAAGAAAATAAGAGAAGGAAAAAAAAAGCTCTTATAGTGTTTTTATTCCAAATGTTAGATATTTGAGTCTCTATAATAAAAGTACTACAACAATTCCTATTTATAATGGTAAGTGGTCATGTAGTGCATAATTTTTCTTTGGTTAAAAACTATATATCTCATGCTTATAATGATATATTCATATATTATTTTTCAAATATCATGAGATATATGTGTTTTGGTCAAATGCTATTTTTATAAGGGTTATATGATTCATATATCCTTGATATACATATAAGTATGCATATATATATATATATATATATATATATATATAGGTGATCATAAATGGATGAGTATGGTTTAAGGAAGCTCTATCTAAGGAGACTGGGTTTTAAGTGAAACCAATATGACCCCTCTAGTATTTCCTAGGAACTTACCCATGTTAGGATAGAACTCTTTAAAACATGACATAATATAACAATAATGGTTTTATTATTTATTAATAAGATTCTAGTTTCTTAATTTTATCTAACCTATTTATGCATTACACTTATTGAGCATTTTGGTTTAGCATTTCTCGCGTTGTATATGAATTGGGTTTACTAAGAGTTGTATGGAAGATCCAAGTCATGCGTTCTTTGCAAGTAGATAATTTGTTCATAATTGGTTTATAGACTTAGACAATCCATTTGAATTTCTAGTGCATTATAAGGAAACTCAAATCTCTTTGTTCCTTATCCTAGAATAAGGTTATGTGCATGTAAAACTTCCTAGGTTTTTCTAAATCTATGCACAATGGAAAAATTGTTTTTTATACAAAAATGAGATTTAGAATATGCATTAGATAACATTACCTCATATTTGAACATTCCCAAATCCATGCGATGAAGATAAAGATCGAAGTTGTCGGAGTTCTCGAATACCTAAGATCTTTCGCTTGATGACTCTTCCTTGATTTTGGCACACAATCGATGAAGAGGAAGATAGGGTGTAGGTTATGACTCTCTTTTTCTCTTGAATGGTGGAAGACGACTTCAAAAAGTGATGGAAACCTTAGCCCCTAAGGGGAATTTATGTGGTTCCTTAACTAGGCTTAAGTCACTTAAGCCCATCAAGGGCTTGTGTCACTTAATTTAGTCCAAATTGGATCCAAATTGATTAATTAACCTCACAGGGCCATCTAATTAATCAATTAACCCAATCTAGAGACTTTGCTCACTTACCTTTATGCAACCTCATGTAATTACCAAAACATTCTTATGCACAAAGTGAACCTAAAGCCAATCCAACCCTTATAGACCATGCCAACAAGGTATAGGAGCTTGAATAGGAACCACAGGGACCTAAAAGACAACATTGGCTCCCTCATAATCCAATTCTGAAGTTAATTTAACATCCTACTATAGAAAATTAATTGCACTCCAACAACCTACATAAATAACAACAAGACATTATGTGCTTAGGACCATGATCTACTATTCATTGTGTTTAGTCTTCCTATAAATTGGTGTTTGTAGTCTAACAAGGTGAAAAATATTAGCTTTTCAAGACTACCTATAGTATCCTTGAGTTATAGATCCTCTGATTGTCTATTCAATTAACTTGTCTTAATTCTCTAAAAGTCTATGTCAAATTCCACTTAAAGAACTATTATGACCATAGTTTACATGAACACACCTTCTTAAGATCACCTAAGGGGATACTTTGTCTCAATCCTATGAGATATCATGGTACCGTTATGGAGAATAACTATTGTTCCGACTTCTATCAATAGTGATCCAATCCATAGGGAATATATGATCAACTTACAATCTCACCAAATAAGTCAAAAGTAAATAAATAAATTTATAAATGAATCTCAATTTATTACTTCATGTCATGCTTTCTAAGGCATAAAATTAACAAGGGTAAAGTCTTTCACTCATTGCATGACAATTCTCCCTTTAGAAATTAATGTCAGGGACATGTCCCTATCATTTAGGCTTCTCTTTAGCTGAAACCCTTGTAAAGAATTGCAAACATGGCCAGTGACCTTAGTTCTATCCACCAAGAATTAGTGGAATCCATCACCAAACATGATTCAACTACAAACAAATGATACATACCTGACTATTTCTTCGAGAAAACTAAGCACTCCCATTTCCAGTGGCATTTCTTTCCACAATGGAAGCACTTGCTCTATCCCTTATTCTTCTTCTTCATTTTACCTTTGAACTTTTTCTTCTACTTGGTAGCCTCAGAAGTGTTCTTTTTCTTCTGGCTAGAAAAACTTAAAGAAGACTACCATAAGAATGCCTCTATGGTGCTTGAGAATCCACTTAGTCATCTATAATTCCTTTTATTGAGATCGAACCCCTTAAAGTAGGACATGATGTAATGAAGTTAGACTATACTGTCCCCCTACTATTTTTTTTTTTTGCATTGACATAGATTTGAGTATTCAACTCATATTACTTGCATTGTACGCAACTTAGGTGCATTATGAGTTTTGGTAAAAATGCAAGATTGCAGTAGATCTTATGAATTGACTTTCTAGAATGGGTTAATTAATTAATTGGAGCTCATTAAGGCTAGCTAATTAATTAGGATCCAAGTGGGCTAGATTAGGTAACCTAAAAGCCTAATTTGGGCTCAAGTCACTTAAGCTTACAAGGAAGCCTATATAAACCCCCTTAGAGGTTACGACTTCAATTTTCCTTTTCAAAATTTGAAATTCCGGAGAAAGGAACCTCAACCACCCTTAAAGAGAAAGAGAAAGAAAGAAAGAGAGAAACCCACTATTTTTTTTTTCCAAGCATCCATGAAGGGAGAGATCAAGTAAAAGACCTCTAAGTAGATGAACTCTACACTACTTTCAACATCCCATCGACTTAGATTTGATTTGGGAACTTCCAAATCATAAGTTTGAATTTCCATTTTTAGATCTTTATTCTATATTAGTTTTTGAAGTCATAGTTTCCCACTGTAATAAATCTAGAGAAGCCTAGGATATATTCATGCACCCTGCTATGAGATCCAGGGTTAAGGAACGAAGCAATCCATATTTCCCAACAATTGGTATTAGAGCTTTAAGTTAGAATTTTGCATGTCAAAACTAATCTAAGGTGGGCTCACATCTATTTTGCAGGTTTCTTTTAAATCACATGGCCTAAAGAGATGTATGAATGGATGTTTAATTTGTTATTATGAATGAATATGAATTGTTGTGATATTTATTTTACTTTTTCTAGATTGGGTTGTAAGCTCCGCATTTAGGAGCATCAAAATTTTATATTTGATGTGAAAATGTTTTTTTTTTCTTAGATGGATTCTAAGCTTCATTTTGGTTGAGCATAGGATTTTTTTAATTGTAAAAATCAAAATTTTATCCATCTTTGATGCCTAAGAGAAGGAAAATTGTAATTCAAGTGTTCAAAAACATCCTTGGTGGAGAAACCCATTTGCAAAAGTAAGTTTTCCAATGGAAAAATGGTTGAAAATGATGAAAGAGACTATCTCAGGTGGACAGTTGCAAGTTGCTGCGCTTGAGTTTGAGTGGCTAGATTAGCACTTCAGAGGTTTAAATGCTCAAGTGCTCCTTCCATCACCCCAAGTTGTTTCAAGCGTCCTTTAAAAAATGTTGGTTAGCATTTTTGGGGTTTTGTCTATTTTCTAACCTTATATTTGTTGCTAGTTTGATTGGGTAAGATTGGATATTAGAAATCGAAGTTCTTGGGTTACTAATTATATAACAAGATCCTTAAAGGTCATGGGGAATTATTTATTTAATTATTTCCTTGTTTTTATTTTATATTTTTTTATATATTCCATATATGGTAGTAAGAAAAAAAAAATTGGTATTCTTAGAAAATTTTCATGAGAAGTTTTTTCAAGATTATTTATTTAAATTGGTTATTTCTAGATAGATTACTATTCCTTTTAGAACCATTCCTTTGTTTTGGGATATGTGGTTTTCTAAGCTCTTTTCCCTAAGAGAAGAAGGATTAGCTAAGAATAGTTCAAGGACAAGGAATTTAAAAGCAATTCTTTTAGCACAGATGTTTTAATTTAAGAAATAAATAAAGGATTTGAAAAATCTCAAGATGGAGAATCTATGATAAGATAGCTTTGGAAGTTTTAGTAATTTGATGGAGGTATAACATATTTTGAAAATACTTTTCAAAATGAATTGTTTAATTCTTTTTAAGGAAATAAACATTTTTGAAAGTTTTTCATAGAGAATATTTTATCCATTAAGAAATTATTAAAAATTTTGTTTTTGGTAGTTTTTAATGGACTAAATTATTATGATGTTTCCATGTCTAAGAATATTTATTAAATTGGAAAAATGTAGGAATAAGGAAAGTATATTTATGAGGAATTTTGGATATGAGATCTAAAGTTTCTTTCATGGATAAGGTGCTTTTAAGGTTTTCAGAATCTCATAAATTGGTAATTTCTTTATAACACTAGAGTTTCCAATTTGGAGGATAAATAATATGAAAATTTTCATTAGATATAATTTATCATTAAAGGGTATTACCAAAATACTTAGCAATTTGATGGAAATAAATTTCTTTGAAAATATTTCCTAGATAAAATATTTATTAATTGAAATTGTATAAAAAAGGATAATTTTTATAAAAATAGATTTTAAAATTTTGAGAGTAGTTATTTTATCAAAAATTATTTTTTTTTTGAAAAATAATTTCATGAAAATTTTAAATTTTGCATGATTGACATTCTCTTATTACACTAAGTTTCCAATTAGGAAATAAATATTTTTGAAATTTCTCAAAGTAGATAATTTATTCATCAAGATAATTACTGAAGTTTTAAAATGCTCTTAATTACCACCATTGTTGAGCCCATCTTGATTTGGGTTCATCACCACCCCATTGACAAGTTGGACCCTAGGAACCAAATGATGTAAACTCTCTGTTAGGACAAGATTAGATGTGTCTATAGTAGGAGCAATTACCCCATTAGTGGGGTTTTTCACTTGGTGAAATTGATGTCAAGGACAATATTTATATATTTAACATGGATGTGAAGTGGTCGAATCACCCACTACAATCTCACATGCATAGTCCAATGGCTAAACTTATAAGTTATGTTGATCTTGCCTAAGGTGTCTTCTATGGTTAAGATAGGGTGATCAATCTGAGAAGGTCTCTAAATAGTAATGAGGTCATGACTTGCCAATCGTAGGCATGATTCTTATGATACTAGGATACCTTGCAAAAGGATATGTAGTCTTGTTAAACTATTATTATACCTTGAATGCTTAATTATGTCATATGCATGGTTGTTTTATTTGTTATTAGATATCATGTCTATTTTCTTATCACTCTCTTTCTCAGTTTAGACCAAACCCAACTAATTATTTGGACTCAACATAATAATCTAGATATAGTAACTAGTTGCATAGAAGCTAGTTTAGGTAGAGCTAACTATTCCTTATGAACAAACCTTGTAGGAAGAAAGAGTGGTATATCAATTATGATATTAGAAAAATCAAAAGACCAAGGACATGTTTGGTAACCATTCTCAAAAATAGTTTTCAGTTTTTTAAAACAAAAAACACCTTTTTTTTTAGGTAAAAAAATGTGTGGCTCCAAAATTTTCTAAAAACTATTTTTAGGAAATTCTTCCCAAAACACGGTGTTTTCATAGAACACAAAAAACAAAAAAAATAAAATTCTCTTATTTTTGCTACTGTGCACAAAACACCAAAACAAAGAACAAAAAAACCCTTATGCAAAAATCCTTTTGCGTTTCAACTTTATGTTGGGCTCATCATCATTTTTTAGCCATTCTCTCTCAAATTGAAACCATTGTTGAGAACTAGTTCATCTTATTATTTGTTTCATCTGAAGATCTTCACCTATTATTTCTTCATTTTCAGGTATTATTATAATAATTATTATTTTCTCCTTTAAGTTCTAACTTATAGATCTGCTTGTTTCTAATTTGTAGATCTGCTTATCTCCAACTTTTGCAACTTCACGTAAAGATCTTCACATTGGTTCATCATCTTCAAGTATTTTTCATTTTTTTTTTTGAGTTCCAACTCTCAGATTTGTTGAAACAAGTAAAAAAACATGGATATGGAATCAATGAGTGGTTTTGTGCTTTATTTGTCCTCTATGTTGCAATTCAGACACCACCACCCAACACTCAAATTTTCTATGAATTCCATATTTTTTTAGTTTTGGGTTCTCATCAATTTCTTTTCTCTACTCATCTCTTTTGCAAGATTCCTTTGAATTATCTATCATATACATACAATTTTTCCTTTGTAATTCAACATTTCTGCCACATTGGCACTCATAATCTACCCTTTTGTTTATATTGATTGAATAATAATAATTATTATTTGTGATTTTGTTTTTATTTTGAAAATTGTTGACTTTTTCTTGAAACGAATTGATTTTGGAGAACTGGTTCTATTTTTTCTTGATGGGTACTGCTTGTGCACAACACCCATTTGAAGTTACTGCCCATTTCTAAGAAAAATTTAGGGTTATGTTTGAGGAGATATAGATATTCTGTCTTTCTACACAAGTTTCTTAATTGAAAAAATTAAGGTGAGTGAAAAACTGGAAAAAAAAAAAAATTCCAAAATGGATGGGTAGGCTTGAAGCCATTCCATTAAGGTCATGTTTCATTCATTACCAATTGTCACTTTATATTGTCTTTCAAAAGTATAAATATGATTTTGGGCAAGCCCCATTCAACATGGTGTCTTTTGCACACCCCATGCCTACAAAGAAATTACATCAATATTAATTATGAGTTTATGACCCATATATTCTTACACATTAATAATTATTAGGAAATTCCTTTATGAAAATCTACTACTAGTAGTGAAGCTGAAATTTTTGTTCATCTCCATTTTCTCACTTCGAATTGGGATAGTTTTGAGTCTAAGGTTGTGTTGAAGTTTTGGGGTTGGGTTAGGGTAGATTTGTTGGTTATTTGTCACCAATTTTCCATTCATGAGATTCTAGTATTTAATGACAAATTTAGGGTGACTCAATTTTCAGAAATTATCATTTTTTTCTTAGGAGAAGTGGAATGTTAGGTATGGATTGATATTTATATATTGCTAATTGATTACTACTCAAAACATGCTATTTTGTAGCTTGTAATTAGCTCTTTTAAACACTCTTGAGTAGTAATTATTACCTTTTAACCCAATTAACATGTTAGGGACCCTTGCAATCGTTTCTAACAATTGTGTTAAGTTTTGGTGCTTTTTGATAGCTTTATGCTCACCAAAGCAATTTAAGAATGAGGGAGAGCTATTTATAGTTCATGGCAAAGCTTTTGAAAGCTTAAATTTATGAAGAAATCAAGCTATGGAGCCTCATAATCCTTTGCCTTAGTCGTTCAAAGTATACAAGGTAGAAACAATGGAGAAGAGGAAAACAGGGGACACAGCTGCAGTCTTTCATTGCACTTTTGGAGCACTTTCCGAAGTCCATTTTTTACATTCTATATACCATTTCAAATCTCAGAAAGTCAAGAATCCAACGGTTCAAACCATGTATGATTTAGAGCTGAAATGAGAAAGATATGGCCTTCGGAAGACAACTGCATCAAGCTGAGGGACAATTTCGCACTATGGAAATCAAGGTGCGAATTCCTCAGTCCACTGTGCGAAAATTTCGCACACCTCAAATCAAAGTGCGAAATTGGAACTCCAGCGTGCGAAAATTGGATATTTTTGCCGACTCTTTTTCTTATGATATTTTTGTGTCTAAATTTCCATTTTCTCCTTGTATTCAACCACTCATGTAATTCCTTAGCTAGAAAGTATCCAAGGAAGGGTAAAATTACCTTCCTATATAAATTCTCTTGTAATCACTGAAAATCATCTTCGGGGAGCTTTCTCCAGGAGACCAACTTATGTAAATTTGTTACTTAGTGAAATACAGAGATCTCTTTTGCTTTCTTTTTCTCTCTTCTATTTTCTATTTTCTTGCAAGCCAAACACCCTCTGAGGATGTTTTCCCAGAGGATGAGAGGCTAAACATTTAGTTTCTTGGAGTAAAGGAAGCTAGGTGAAAAGTCCAGATTAAAACATGGAAAGTTTCCGTGCATTAAATTCAGGTAGTTGGAGTCCATAAATGGTTTTTAAAGCCAAGGTTTTGCCTTAAATCCCTTCGAATCACTTTGACTGGCCAATACATGGTAAGCTTAAGGTCTCTATGGATGCTTATTGCTAGATCCATATCAGTCCATTAGTTATCATGTACGAGCCATTGGAAAGTGATTCAAGGTGATAGCCCATAGTGTCTTAAGCCATTAATGGACCTTGACCACCATCTCTAGTGACTTTTTATGGATTAAAACTTCATTGTCAAACCTATACCGGTTCGGGAAATAACTATAGGTTAAATCCCCAATGCGAGGAGAAAAATCCGGAATTTTCCACTTTGCATCTGGAACTTGAACCTAGCAACCTTTAGCTTCGAGAGACTTTCTTTCTTCCACTTTTTACTTAGTTCTATGTGAGTTTAGTTTAAATCACCACTTTTAAAACAATTTTATTTTCTTTTAAATTTCAAGTTTGTGCTAAAGGAAATCATCAGAATCAATTTCTAATTTAGAGTCTGTCACTGATAGAGTGAAAACCCATCCCTGAGTTCGACCCTAGAACTGCTATACTATAGTAGCTTTGCTACGCCAGTATAAGGTCATAGGTTTTATAAATGTTTTTGATTAAAAGACCCGGCTGGGCATCGAATCAAATGGCGCCGTTGCCGGGGATGGTGCCACAATACAGTGATGCAACCTTTTAGAGGCTACTTGTGAATCCATCACAAGTTTGGTGAATTCCTTTTTCATTAACTTCATTTCCTTTCATTTAATTCTTGTTAGGTTTATTTTCATTTTCTTCCTAACTTTAATTTTTTTTTTCTAGTTTCCTTGTTGTTTTTTTTTATTTATTTATTATTATTACAGGAATTGTAACTTGTGCATGCCCTATTGGATTAGGGACCAAGAGGGAAGATTAGTAAGGATTGAGAATCCTCAAGACACAGAGTTGGATATCTGTGTAAATATCATGGACCCTCCACCAAAGGATCAGAATTCTCAACAAGGTCAAGGGGGTAATCCCAATGCATACCTATCCATGAGGGATAGAATGCATCCCCCAAGGATGAGTGCACCCTCATGCATCCTGCCCCCACTTGAGCAGTTGGTTATAAGGCCCCATATTGTGCCCCTCCTACCAACTTTCCATGGAATGGAGAGTGAGAATTCATATTCTCACATCAAGGAGTTTGAGGAGGTGTGTAATACCTTTAGAGAGGGAGGAGCTTCAATAGACTTGATGAGACTCAAGCTATTCCCTTTCACTTTGAAGGACAAGACAAAAATATGGCTTAATTCTTTAAGGCCAAGAAGCATAAGGAATTGGGTTGATTTTCAGGCTGAGTTTTTGAAAAAAAATTTCCCCACCCATAGGACCAATGGGTTGAAGAGACAAATCTCAAATTTTTCTGCTAAAGAAAATGAGAAGTTCCATGAGTGTTGGGAAAGGTATATGGAGGCCATTAATGCTTGTCCTCATCATGGTTTTGATACATGGCTCTTAGTGAGTTATTTTTATGATGGAATGTCTTCTTCCATGAAGCAAATTATTGAAACCATGTGTGGGGGAGATTTTATGAGTAAGAATCCTGAAGAAGCCATGGACTTTTTAAGTTACGTGGCTGAGGTGTCAAGAGGATGGGATGAGCCCAACTCAAGAGAGAAAGGAAAGTTTCCCTCTCAACAAACCCAAAATCCAAAGGCTGGAATGTACATGTTAAGTGAAGACGTGGACATAAAAGCTAAAGTGGCAACATTAGCTAGGAGGTTGGAAGAACTTGAGTTGAAAAAAATACATGAAGTCCAAGCCATTTCCGATACCCAAGTCCATGTTATGCCATGCACCATTTGCCAATCATGTGATCATGTGGTAGATGAATGTCCAACCATGCCAGCTGTGAGAGAGATGTTAGGTGATCAAGTAAATGTTGTGGGGCAATTTAGGCCCAACAACAGTGCATCTTATGGAAACACCTATAATTCAAGCTGGAGAAACCACCCAAATTTTTCTTGGAAACCAAGGCCACCTCCATACCAACCACAAGGCCAAACCCAAGTACCTCAACAACCATCTTCAGTGGAGCAAGCCATTGTAAACCTGAGTAAAGTCATGGGTGACTTTGTGGGTGAACAAAAGGCAATTAACTCCCAATTGCATCAAAAAATTGAAAATGTTGAGAGTTCTCAAATAAAGAGAATGGAGGGGATGCAAAATGATCTATCTCAGAAGATAGATAATATTCAGTACTCCATCTCTAGGCTTACCAACCTAAACACAGTGATTGAGAAGGGAAAGTTCCCCTCTCAACCAAGCCAAAATCCCAAGGGTGTTCATGAAGTTGAAACCCAAGATGGTGAGTCTTCAAATTTGAGAGAGGTCAAAGCTGTGATCACTTTGAGAAATGGGAAGGAGGTTGATCAACCCTTGCCTAACGTGGAGCCTGATGAAGAACTCAGGTCAAAGAGACCCTTGATTAAAGAGAGCAAGAGCCAAGAAGAGAAGAGTGGGAAGAAGAGTGCATCCAAATCAAGCATCGAGGAAGAACCAAGGATAGTGATTAAGGAGGATATGATGAAGAAACATATGCCTCCCCCTTTTCCTCAAGCTTTACATGGAAAGAAAGAAATCAAGAATTCATCAGAAATTCTTGAAGTTCTGAGACAAGTGAAGGTGAATATACCTTTACTTGATATGATCAAGCAAGTCCCCACATATGCAAAGTTTCTAAAGGACTTGTGCACAGTCAAGAGAGGTTTACAGGTGACAAAGAATGCATTCCTCACTGAGCAAGTGAGTGCTATCATCCAGAGTAAGTCCCCAGTTAAGTATAAAGATCCGGGATGTCCCACCATATCAGTCAACATTGGAGGGACACATGTGGAAAAAGCTTTATTAGATTTGGGAGCAAGTGTGAATTTGCTCCCATACTCTGTGTATAAGCAACTGGGACTTGGAGGATTGAAGCCCACAACCATGACCCTTTCCTTAGCTGATAGGTCGGTCAAAATCCCAAGGGGAGTGATAGAGGATATTCTAGTTCAAGTGGACAAATTCTACTATCCTGTGGATTTTGTGGTGCTTGATACTGATTCCACTGTCAAGGAAGAAAATTTTGTGCCAATTATCCTAGGGAGGCCTTTCCTAGCTACCTCCAATGCTATCATTAATTGTAGGAATGGGGTGATGCAGCTCACATTTGGAAACATGACATTGGAATTAAACATATTCCACCTATGTAAGAGGCATCTTCACCCTGAAGAGGAGGAAGGATTTGAGGAGGTGTGCTTGATCAACACTTTGGTTGAAGAGCACTGTGACAAGAGTTTAGAGGAGAGCTTGAATGAAAACCTGGAAGTCCTTGAAGATGGGTTCCCTGAACCCTTTGATGTGCTAGCCATAATGTCTCCTTGGAGGAGACGGGAAGAGATCTTACCACTGTTCAACCAGGAAGACTCACAAGGAGTTACTGTGGAGGACCCTCCAAAGCTTATTTTAAAGCCACTTCCTGTGGATTTGAAGTATGCATACTTGGAGGATGATGAGAAATGTCCAGTGGTAGTTTCCTCAACCCTCACTAGTGATCAAGAGGATAGTCTTTTAGGAGTCCTCAGAAAATGTAAGAAAGCCATTGGATGGCAAATTTCTGATCTGAAAGGGATTAGCCCTTTGGTGTGCACCCACCATATTTATATGGAGGAAGATGCAAAACCAGTGAGGCAACCCCAAAGGAGACTGAATCCTCACATGCAAGAAGTGGTGAGGAATGAAGTTTTGAAGCTACTTCAAGCTGGGATCATATATCCCATTTCAGACAGCTTGTGGGTGAGTCCCACCCAAGTAGTCCCAAAGAAATCTGGAATCACTGTGATCTAGAATGAGAAAGGGGAGGAAGTCTCTACACGTCCTACCTCAGGATGGAGGGTGTGTATAGACTATAGGAGGTTGAATTCAGTGACTAGGAAGGACCATTTTCCATTGCCTTTCATGGACCAAGTCCTTGAGAGAGTCTCAGGACATCCTTTCTATTGTTTTCTAGATGGTTATTCAGGGTACTTCCAAATAGAAATTGATTTGGAAGATCAAGAAAAGACGACCTTCATTTGTCCCTTTGGTACTTTTGCATATAGGAGAATGCCCTTTGGACTATGTAATGCTCCTGCAACTTTCCAAAGATGCATGCTAAGCATCTTCAGTGATATGGTGGAACGCATCATGGAAGTTTTCATGGATGACATCACTGTATATGGAAGTTCTTATGAGGAGTGTTTGATGCATTTAGAAGCTGTTCTCCATAGATGTATTGAGAAAGACCTAGTGCTAAATTGGGAGAAGTGCCATTTTATGGTACAAAAAGGAATTGTCTTAGGACATATCATCTCCAAAAATGGCATTGAGGTAGATAAGGCAAAGGTGGAGCTGATTGTTAAGTTGCCACCTCCTACAAATGTTAAAGGAATTAGGCAATTCCTTGGACATGCCGGGTTCTATAGGAGGTTCATTAAGGATTTCTCAAAAATCTCAAAACCTCTGTGTGAGCTTTTGGTAAAGGATGCCAAGTTTGTGTGGGATGAGAAGTGTCAGAGAAGTTTTGAGGAATTGAAACAATTCCTCACAACTGCACCAATAGTGAGAGCCCCAAATTGGAAATTACCTTTTGAGGTAATGTGTGATTCAAGTGATCTTGCTATGGGGGCTGTTTTGGGGCAAAGAGAGGATGGAAAGCCCTATGTGATCTATTATGCAAGCAAAACTTTGAATGAGGCTCAAAAGAACTACACAACTACTGAGAAGGAGTTGTTGACAGTAGTTTTTGCCTTGGATAAGTTTCGTGCTTATTTGGTAGGGTCCTCTATAGTGGTGTTCACTGACCATTCTACTTTGAAGTACTTGCTAACCAAGCAGGATGCCAAGGCAAGATTGATAAGATGGATTCTTTTGCTCCAAGAATTCAATCTCCAAATCAGGGATAAAAAGGGGATAGAAAATGTGGTAGCTGACCACTTGTCCAGACTTGTGATAGCACATGACTCACATGGTCTGCCTATCAATGATGACTTCCCTGAGGAGTCTCTCATGTCAGTAGATGTAGCTCCATGGTATTCTCACATTGCAAACTTTTTGGTTACTGGAGAAGTACCAAGTGAGTGGAGTGCTCAAGACAAGAGGCATTTCTTGGCTAAGATCCATGCCTATTATTGGGAGGAACCTTTTCTTTTCAAATATTGTGCAGATCAAATTATAAGGAAATGTGTTCCTGAGCAAGAGCAATCGGGAATTCTCTCCCATTGCCATGATAGTGCATGTGGAGGTCATTTTGCCTCCCAGAAAATAGCTATGAAAGTGATCCAATCAGGCTTCTGGTGGCCCTCTCTTTTCAAGGATGCCCATTCTATGTGCAAGGGATGTGATCGGTGTCAAAGGCTTGGTAAGCTAACACGCAGAAATATGATGCCCTTGAACCCCATCTTAATAGTGGATATCTTTGATGTCTGGGGTATAGACTTCATGGGACCATTTCCAATGTCATTTGGACATTCCTACATCTTGGTAGGAGTGGATTATATCTCTAAGTGGGTAGAAGCAATCCCATGTAGGAGCAATGATCATAAAGTGGTACTTAAATTCCTCAAGGACCACATCTTTGCAAGATTTGGAGTACCAAAAGCCATTATAAGTGACGGGGGAACCCACTTTGCAATAAACATTTTGAGACTCTTCTAGCCAAGTATGGGGTTAAGCACAAGGTAGCTACACCTTATCACCCCCAAACAAGTGGCCAAGTTGAGTTAGCCAACCGAGAGATCAAGAATATATTGATGAAGGTGGTCAATGTGAATAGGAAGGATTGGTCTCAAGCTCCTGGATTCCTTATGAGCTTATAGGACCGCTTACAAGACCATTCTAGGAATGTCTCCCTATCGCCTTGTTTATGGCAAAGCGTGCCATCTTCCAGTAGAGATTGAGTATAAAGCATGGTGGGCAATAAAAAAGCTCAACATGGATTTGACAAGAGCCGGGTTAAAGAGATGTTTGGATTTGAATGAATTAGAGGAAATGAGGAATGATGCATACCTCAATTCAAAAATTGCAAAAGCAAGATTGAAAAAATGGCATGATCAGTTGGTAAATCAGAAAAATTTTACCAAAGGACAAAAAGTTTTGCTTTATGACTCTAAACTTCATCTCTTTCCAGGAAAATTGAAATCCAGGTGGACGGGTCCTTTCATAATTCATGAAGTACATCCCAATGGAGTGGTGGAAGTATTCAATCCCACAGGCAATCAAACCTTCAAAGTTAATGGCCATCGTCTCAAGCCATTCATAGAGCCTTACAGTACAGACAAGGAGGAGATCAACCTCCTTGAACCACCACAACTCTGAGGGAAAGCAGGATATCATGGGCTAAATAAGTCCATGAATTTTTTGTTATAGTTTTATAGTTATATCATTATTTTTATTTCTTTTTATTATAATTTTTCCTCAATCTTAGTTTATTTTGTCTTAATTCAAGTCAATTTTGATGATAAATTTCAGAAAAAAATCATGAAAGATGGGGAGAACTCTTCAAAAGCAAGACAGGGGAGTAAAACCAAGAAAATTTCGCACACCTGATTCCAAGGTGCGAAAATTTCGCACACCCCAAAACCAAGGTGCGAAATCCTCGGTCCAAAGGGAGCCATTTTCGCACACCCCAAAACTAAGTCCAGAAGCTCAAAGGACTCCCCCACGAACCAGCTGAGAAGCCTCTGGAATCCCGAACAGTCACCCACCTCCATTTCGGCCATGGCGAAGACCAGAGGAGGCCTTTCCGGCTCCCCATCCTCACCGACACCTCGACCACATCGAGCCGCCATGGGAGTCGCAGCTTCGCCACCTGTTCAGGCCCCGGCCATTCCCCCATCTGAGGGGGAAGCCCCTTCTCAGCGCCGATACCCCACCAGGAGGCCACCCACGGACCCAATGCCACCAGCCGATCAAGCCACGAGCTCTGTTTCTCGGCCACCAGCGAAGAGAACCAAGTTCTCGGGTCCTGGAGAGCCATCCCACGCACCTCAGCCAAAGCCACCTACAGAGGACTCTCGGATTCCTGTGGGGATTACTCCTGAGACCGTTATCAGGCGTCCCATGATAACCGGACCACCGATAGAGGGTAACTTGGATTGCAGAGATCGATCCTTCCATTCCGAGACCTACTTTGATATAACGGCCCTCAGACAGCAGCCACAACTCAGAGATTCATTCCGACTACTACAGAGGTATCACATGGAGGATCTTCTCACTCCTAGGCAATTCTACTATCCCAGAGTAGTTATAGATTTTTATCAATCTATGACTACTCGAGGCCTCCGTAATCCTACCCTCATCCAATTTACCATAGATGGACGCCAGGGTGCCATTGGAGCTGGTCACATTGCTGAGGCCCTCCGTATACCTTATGAGCCTGTGATTCAGGCAGACTTCAGGGAGTGGTCCTCATTCTCTCAGAGTGACATGGTCCGCATTTTGTCCAGGGGACTTCTACAGCCTCAGTGTTGACTAGGAGAGAGCTTCCATCTGGGATGCTCCTTATTGATGTGCTCCTGCGTGCCAACCTTTTCCCCCTTCAGCACAAAGTTCAGAGGCGAGGATCTATACTTGAGGCGTTATTTAGGATTTCTGAGGGCTATTTCTTCGGCCCTCATCATTTGATTATGACTTCTCTTCTTCATTTTGAAGAGAAAGTCCATCAGAAGAAGCTTCAAAGGGCAGATGGCATCCCATTACTATTTCCGAGGCTCCTCTGCCAGATTTTAGAGCACCTGGGCTATCCTGAACAGCCTCGTCTTGAGAGGCGCCGCCATTGCCGAGAGGACTTCTCTCTCGACAAATGGCATCACTTGGTAGCCTACTTTGCACCCCAGGGAGCCCCAGTTGTGCCTGCACCTCCAGAGCTACCCCAAGATGAGCAGATGCCTCAGGCCCAGCAGGATGAGATTCTCACAGAGACCACACCTCCTGCCCCTGCAACACACCCCTCAGAGCATATTCCTGAGCCTATACATCCTATTTCTCCTATCACTTCGGGTGCTCCACCAGTCATGCCAGCTACCCCAGCACCTCCTCCTTCATCTGAGCCCACTGTCACCATTTCTCTTACGGAATTCAGAGGCTTAGAGCGTTCATTGCGGACACTGAGCACTGCTCAGGATTCTATTATCCACCAGATGGCCACTATTCGGGCACACCGGGATCAGATCATTGCTACTCAGGCCCAGCATACCACGATCCTTCATCAGATTCAGCAGCATTTGAGTATGCAGACACCTTTTGGGCATGATAGGTCTGCACCATCCGAGCCTCTAGTGCCAGATAAGGAGAGCTTACCAGCTGAGCAGCCCATACCAGAGGAGGAGATCAGAGCAGAGCCATCACATGACACCCCTCATATTTGATATTTTTATATTTTACTTGTTTTTTATTTTAGACTTGTAAATCCCATCTTTTGCATGTGTTATAAACTGGGATTGGAAGTATTACTTGAAATCATACATTGTATATTTCTTTTACAAGTAATATATATATATATATATATATATATATATATATATATATATATATATATCCTTTTTGATTATATTCCCTTTTCTCATTACTTTTTTGTCCTTGGAACATGTGGTTTAAGGTACTCCATACCTCCTTTACACTCAGACTTTGTCTCACTCAGGAGGTACCACTTCCTCCCTTTATTTTTAATCACTTTCGAAACATTGAGGACAATGTTCAACTTGGTTGGGGGGAGAGTTGAGAAAAGAAGTTTTGTTGTTAATACTAAGTTATTTTGGTATTTTAGTTGATTTTTGCTTAAAATTTAAAATTTTTAAAAAAGTTTTTTGAATCATTCTCTATGGTTGTTAAAGATAATTTCTCAAAAATAAAATAGGATAAGTCGAGTTTTAACTTAATTATTTAAGTCTTAGAGTTTGTTTTATGCTTTCAAAGTTGATAATCTATTGAAGCCTCTTTGATTTCGAACTTTCTTCTTCCATTTCAAGCTTTACACACACTATGCACATTAGATCCCGAATATATGATGTAAAACTTTCTCACCTTCTAAGCTTAGGAAAATTTTGACTTGGTTCATTACTTAACCTCTCTTTAATAGTGTTGGGACACCTCATAAAGACCAATGAGTCTTTGAAAAAAAAAAAAAAAAAAAAAAAAAAAAAAGGAAGAAAGAAGAATAAGCTTCTATTCTTTCCTTGAAACCTAAGCATGATCCGAAGGGGTGGCGAAAGCCTTTAAAACCCGATGCCCTAAACCTTGATTGGTTGGGAGTCATCGATCCTCTGCTTGCTACATAGGTGAATTGGTTAAGATTAGTAAGTAAAAAGAATTGTGAATAAGAAGGTGCGTTCCTAACCTATTAAGAGTTGATTAACTTTGCCAATGTTCGAGAAAAGCTTAGGTTGGAGGGTGAGGATAGTTGTATATACTATATCCGGAAGCTAATCTCATTAACACTTAGCTTATTATGGAAGAGTTTGATTTGGAACCTTGAGAGTAGAGATTCTTTTGATACTTAATTGCATAATCTCCACTCTTTGTACTTTTTGTTTAAGTTTTAAGCTTTGACAACTCCTATTGCATTTTGAATCTTCATATCTTTAGTTCACCAGGTGAGATGTGTTTGGATATCAGTCATGTCTCTCAATTATTTTTTGGAATGAATTGCATGACCTCTTTTATGTATATTATTACATTTGCTTAGTTTTTCTCTCCTTAATTGCTAAGGGACTAGCAATATGTCGGTTGGGGGGAGTGATTACTACTCAAAACATGCTATTTTGTAGCTTGTAATTAGCTCTTTTAAACACCCTTGAGTAGTAATTATTACCTTTTAACCCAATTAACATGTTAGGGACCCTTGCAATCGTTTCTAACAATTGTGTTAAGTTTTGGTGCTTTTTGATAGCTTTATGCTCACCAAAGCAATTTAAGAATGAGGGAGAGCTATTTATAGTTCATGGAAAAGCTTTTGAAAGCTTAAATTTATGAAGAAATCAAGCTATGGAGCCTCATAATCCTTTGCCTTAGTCGTTCAAAGTATACAAGGTAGAAACAATGGAGAAGAGGAAAACAGGGACACAGCTGCAGTCTTTCATTGCACTTTTGGAGCACTTTCCGAAGTCCATTTTTTACATTCTATATACCATTTCAAAGCTCAGAAAGTCAAGAATCCAACGGTTCAAACCATGTACGATTTGGAGCTGAAATGAGAAAGATATGGCATTCGGAAGACAACTGCATCAAGCTGAGGGACAATTTCGCACGATGGAAATCAAGGTGCGAATTCCTCAGTCCACTGTGCGAAAATTTCGCACACCTCAAATCAAAGTACGAAATTGGAACTCCAGCGTGCGAAAATTGGATATTTTTGCCGACTCTTTTTCTTCTGATATTTTTGTGTCTAAATTTCCATTTTCTCCTTGTATTCAACCACTCATGTAATTCCTTAGCTAGGAAGTATCCAAAGAAGGGTAAAATTACCTTCCTATATAAATTCTCTTGTAATCACTGAAAATCATCTTTCGGGGAGCTTTCTCCAGGAGACCAACTTATGTAAATTTGTTACTTAGTGAAATACAGAGATCTCTTTTGCTTTCTTTTTCTCTCTTCTATTTTCTATTTTCTTGCAAGCCAAACACCCTCTGAGGATGTTTTCCCAGAGGATGAGAGGCTAAACATTTAGTTTCTTGGAGTAAAGGAAGCTAGGTGAAAAGTCCAGATTAAAACATGGAAAGTTTCCGTGCATTAAATTCAGGTAGTTGGAGTCCATAAATGGTTTTTAAAGCTAAGGTTTTGCCTTAAATCCCTTCGAATCACTTTGACTGGCCAATACATGGTAAGCTTAAGGTCTCTGTGGATGCTTATTGCTAGATTCATATCAGTCCATTAGTTATCATGTACGAGCCATTGGAAAGTGATTCAAGGTGATAGCCCATAGTGTCTTAAGCCATTAATGGACCTTGACCACCATCTCTAGTGACTTTTTATGGATTAAAACTTCATTGTCAAACCTATACCGGTTCGGGAAATAACTATAGGTTAAATCCCCAATGCGAGGAGAAAAATCCGGAATTTTCCACTTTGCATCTGGAACTTGAACCTAGCAACCTTTAGCTCCGAGAGACTTTCTTTCTTCCACTTTTTACTTAGTTCTATGTGAGTTTAGTTTAAATCACCACTTTTAAAACAATTTTATTTTCTTTTAAATTTCAAGTTTGTGCTAAAGGAAATCATCAGAATCAATTTCTAATTTAGAGTCTGTCACTGATAGAGTGAAAACCCATCCCTGAGTTCGACCCTAGAACTGCTATACTATAGTAGCTTTGCTACGCCAGTATAAGGTCATAGGTTTTATAAATGTTTTTGATTAAAAGACCCGGCTGGGCATCGAATCACTAATGGCTTGTCTTCTTTGTTTGAAAATGATATGAAGGTAATAAAAATGAAAATAAAAATCGTTAGTAATTATTGAAATGTATATAAGTAACCTAATATATCATCCTCTTACATTTAGGATAGTGTTTTGGATTCTATGTGACAGATTTTTTCTTTAGAATATTACATCATTTAAGGGCAACAATAACATTAAGATTCTTTCTAAAGCTTAGAAGTCAAACTGATGTAAAATTTTATAATTTATAATATCTATTGTGAGCATAATACTAGTTTAATTCTATATTAACTGAAGGCAACACAAAGCAAAGAATAAATTTTAATGTTTCTAGTATTAGCTAGATAGTTATAATAATTTCATTCCCATCCAAAACCATGACTACAAATTTTTATAATAAATACAATATACAACTTTTATTCATATAAGAAAAAATAAAACATTTGTTATACAGTTGTGGTGGGAATAATGGGATAAATTAACCTCACATATTATTTTGTTTATTACTTATGCTAAAAGAAGTTGTATATGTACATATGACCACTGAGGTAATGGATTTTGAGGAAGGAGGAATGTGGAGTAGTTGTATTGAGAAGATTTTCATTGATATAATTGTAACAGAAGTGAATAGAGGGAACATGGAAAATGGGACATTCAATAGCCAAACTTGGAAGAAAATGTTAAATGAAATGAATGTTAGAACAAAACAAAATTTCAATTTAAAACAGTTGAATTGGAAGTTTCTTAGACTACGTGCCAAGCATCATTAATTGTCAGACCTTTTAAAGCACATAGGATTTGGTTGGGATGCTGAAAGTAACACGGTGCATGCTTTAGAGGAAACATGATAAAATTATATTAGGGTAAAATGACTTCCAAAGTAATCATTCTTGGTTCAATTATTTTCCATTAACACAATGCTAAGCATGAGATTTTTTGTTATTTGTTTATTTCCTTTTAGGCACATCCAAATGCAAAAAAAATTCTACTCCAAGTGATGTCCACACTATAAGTTGCTAGGACTCATCTTTAATCATTCTACAACAACTAGTGTGCTCCTCTATTTCTCAACTCAAGATCCACCAAACAATGATGATGAAGATGAAATAGATGATAACCTTCAACATGGTGGAGTGCATGTGGATGTAGATTGTGAGAGTCTTGATGATCCTCTACGTCAACTAGTGATTGAAGGGGGCGTGACCACTCATTCTGGAAAACACATTGTGATTATTGTGGGGATCATAGAGGTAAGAAAGAATCAAGACTAGTTCAAATGGGTAATGCCTTGAAAGCTTGGGTTGAAGCATCTAAGGCTAGATATGAGGCATTTAAGGCCAAAATTGAGGCACTATTGGCTAGAGCTAAGAGATATAAGGGTGGAACTAGTACCGAGGCTAATAGTTCCTTAGGCACTCATGAATTTAGCATAACCAAATGCATGGCAACCTTGGAAAATATTGGATTGCTTGACAATGAAAAATATATGAAGGTTGTTGAGAAGTTCACATCTGCAGAGTGGAGAGAAATTTTTATGACCATGCTTGATGAGAGAAAGAAAGGATGGATTGATAGACTTTAGATATGGTTATTCATATTTAAACGGATTGTTATTATGCTAGCAATGTAGTATATATTATTTATCTTTTGTTAGACTAGTTTTAGTATGTTATTTAGTTTTTGTGTGAATTTAGTTTGAAATTATGAAACTTAAATAGTATTTTTTTAATGTTTATTAAATGTTATTTTATATTGTCGATTGTTTTATTTTATGTAGCATGCAATGGATGTTGACAACAAAAGTAGTGGGTCATTGTATGAGTCAACTTCATCTTCTAAGGATGACGATGACTTAGACGAAATATTTATTGCCCAGATAATGAAAGTGTATGAAGAAATTTTTTTAAGTAAGACACCTCAAAGAACATCTATGCTAAGTGGTGCATAGTTTGTAAGAGATATACTAGATGGTCATCCTCAAACATGTTATGAACTGTTTTGAATAGACAAACAAACTTTTGTTAACCTTTGTGATCATATGAAAAGACATGAAAACTTAAAGGATACACGATGGGTGACAATTGCAGAAGCAGTTGCTATGTTTTTATTAATAATAGGACAGAATGTGAGAATCAGGATTGCAACAAACCATTTTTAACACTCAACAGAGACTGTTGCTAGACATTTCGAAGAAGTTAGAATAACATTGTGTCAATTAGCTAAAATCCTTATACGTCCTAGCAATATGTCTAATGAGTTGTCTTCATATATTGCCTATAACCCTAAGTATTTTCCATGGTTCAAGGTAAAATCTTATATATAATATTTCATAATTTGAAGCTATTTTATATAAGTATATTGTGTTTATTTTTTTATCCTTAAAAATAACATATAATTTTTTCTTATAGGATTGCATTGGAGCAATTGATGGCACCCATGTGAGTGATTGGGTTCCAGTTGACAAACAAGTTAATTTTAGAGGTAGAAAAACAATCATAACACAAAATGTGATGTGTGCATGTGATTTTGGCATGATGTTCACCTTTGTTTATGCTAGTTGGGAAGGAACAACAAATGATGCACGTGTCTTCTTGGATGCATTGACTCGACTTAAAATCCAATTTCCATGGCCAATTGAAAGAAACTATTATTTAGTAGATTCGACTTATTCTTGTACATTTGGATTTCGACCACCATATTGTGGTGAGCGATATCACTTACACGATTATTGAGGTAGACATAATTAGTCCACAAGATACAAAAAACATTTTAATTATAGTCATTCATCACTTCAAAATATTATTGAAAGGTGTTTTGGTGTTTTAAAAGCTCAGTTTCAAATATTGAGGATGATGCCTTCTTAGAAGCCAAGTAGACAACCATCAATTGTTGTTACATTTTATACACTTCATAATTGAATTCGCCTATCAGTGCGAAATGATTAATTATTTAGACAATACAAGATAGAAGACCTTTTAGTGCAAAGTAAAGAGGCGACCACGAGCAACACAAGTCACTCCATTGATTTTTCAAATAAGAGTGCAGTAGCTATGGCAACATGTAGGGATGAAATTGCCCAATCAATGTGAGCGAATTATATTAATGTCAGTCCATGACTTGTAATGTGTATAATTCTACATAGTTGTATTTTATTCAATTAAATTTTAGGATTATATATATATCTTAACTGGTTTTCATTAGTATGATATATAAAATTTTTTGTAGGTACAAGATTTTGTAAAGTATCATGAAATAGGCAAAATACTGCCAAAATTTTGATTAATTTATCAATTGCATGTTTAAGGAGCATAAATTGTTTATAAATAGATATGTTTACACTATAAAGATTTATTTATTTATTTTTTTAAGGATGAAATTATTTAAAGATAGAAAATTTTACATTAATGAAAATTTTTATTGTTCTAATAAAGTATGTATTTATATTTTCAAATTTTAATTTCATACATTATTTGTTTTTACTACATGATGTTAATAATGGGAAGAAAACACCGATTTTACACAACAAATTAAAAACAAGTTTTTTTTTTTTTTTGTTGTTTTATAAAACTATTTTTATTGACTCAACCAAATGTGTTTTCTTGTTTTAAATAATAGAGAATTGTTTATCAGAATTCAGTTTCCAAACATAATTTTATATATGAAAATAACATAAAACAATTTTTAAAAACTCTTTCTCAAAAACTGTTTTTTAAAACATTCCTAACCAAGGCGAAAGTGTCTCATACTATGATCTTTGGATAATGTGTTGCAACAACATGTCTATTACCAAGTACTTTGCATATATTCTATTTTTAGTCTCCAAGTGTTATTTGGTGATAAGGGCAAATTAGTATAAAAAAGCTACCCTTAGGACTATTATGAACACCAAAGTTTATATGATTTTAAAGACCTTGTTAGATTTCTTCAAGATGGAAAATGGGATTCTCAAAGATCATAAGGGTGTTAATATGAGAGTTAAAGGCTCTTCAGGTTCTTCTACTAAGAAAATGAATAACAACACCAAATAAAAAAAAAGTTTAGAAGAAGGAATAAGATAACAAGCTTAGGGCAAGTGATTCTTTTTTGACCTTTTAGAATAATGGAAAAGGAATGTCCAATTTACCTAAGGAAAAAGAAAAGTGCACATCATTGTCTCGTTGTTGAATATATAGTGGTGAATTTCACCAATTATGGTGAATAGATTTCAGACCCATTATTTGTAAGTCTTTATAGGGCTTTCAACAGATAAGAAGGTTTTATGATGAGATTATAGTTACCTTAGCTTCAATTAAAAGGTTAGTTATGCAGGCTAGTGGGACGTAATTTTTTTGATTTTATGTGTGCCCATTATCACTTTGCCAAGTAATGAGAATAGCCAGATTTCAAGATCGAACCTATTACTAATTAAACATTTGGTATCTAAACCCAGGTCATATTAATCCAAATAGGATCTGAAGATTGGTCTTTTGTGGACTTTTTGATTCCAAATGATCTTTCATTCTACGAATCCTATATAAATGGTAAAGTGACTAAGATGACTTTTACTACTAAAGGACTTAGAGCCAATAAATGTTTAGAGTTAATAGACATTGAAATGTATTGACCTTTTAATATTCATACATGAGGAGAGTATAGGTACTTCATCACTTTTCAATGATTACTCTAAGTTTGGATACGTGTCTAGGAAATTTGATGCATTGGGTAAGTTTTTTGAGTTTAAGGTAGAATCAGATAAGCTATTGGGTAAACATTTCAAGATACTTTGATTAGATCGAGATGGCATGTCTAGTAAGTTTAATTATTTCCTTAAAGAGCATAGTTTATATCCCAATTGTGTGCACTAGGGACTTCATCATAAAATGGAGTAATGGAAAGAAGAAGTCAAACTTTGGTAGACATATTAAGATTAATGATTAATTTCTTATTACTTCCAATATTCTTTTAGGGATATGTCTTGAAAATTGTATTATGCATTCTTTACTTAAGAGGTATACCGGTTTATAGGATATCTAAGAGGATTTTGAGGGTTATTACTTTATAGTTAGAGTAGTTAGAAGGTGTTTGTTGGTACAAATGTTAGATTTCTTATAAAGATTATATCATAAGTAATAAGACAAAGAGTGAAATAGATTGGAAAAAACTAGGAGATAGTTCCACATTCCATAGGATACTATGAATCTAGAGGTATAGAGACATACCATTCCCATTACTTTTAATACACAAGTACCTTATCATAGTGGGAGATTTATATCCCATGGATTGTGATAAAGTAATGAGCAGTATTGGTACTCATTCTTCACAAGGAGCTATGAGGGGATAGTTAGAATCCTTGTATTCGAACATAGTTTGGGTTTTGGTAGAAGCACCTAAAGGGATAAAATCCATAGGTGTAATAAATTGATCCATAAAAGGAACACATAAGTAAATGGACAGGTTGAGACTTATGTGGGTAGGGTACAGGTAGTTCAAAACATTGTCTTAACTATGGAAAACCTTTTCAATAGTAGCCATACTCAAATCCATCGGAGACCTCCAATCTATTACAGTGCATCTAATTTATGATATAAAACAACCAAATATTTTCATAGTAAATAGGCTTATGTGTACAAGAAGGCACAAGGAAGCATGATGATGCTCTTAGATCTTATAGGTAGATGACAATCTACTCATTAGGAATGATGTAGGGATATTGCTTTAGTATACTTAGTTTTAGGTGAAAATCTAGAAGGAGTGCAATATATTTCAAGGATTAAGGTCCTTTAGGACTATAAGATAGGAAATTTATTCTATGTAACCTACACTTAAAAGCATTTAGTCAAGTGCATGATGCAAGACTCTAGGAAGGTCTTGCTACCTTTAGGTTTTGAGTTGCCTTTCTTAGGATCAATTTCATTGGACATCTAGAAATCATATTAAGGAAGTACCCTATGCCCTTATAATGGGTAGCCTTATGTTTGTGATGCTAAGTACTAAATTAGATATTTGCTTTGTTATAGGGATGATGAATAGATATGAATTCAATCTATGATTAGAAATTTGGGTGAATATCAGGCATATACTCAAGTATCTTAAGAGAATGAGAGATTATTTGCTTATGAGTATTTGTGATAAGTTAATACTCCTTATATATCGAGAATTAGATTGACTTTCAATTTGATAAGGACTCTTCTAGGTTTACCTCTAGGTATGTATACACTTTAAGTGGTCTTACTTGTTGCTTATATAGAAACAAAGGAAGCCTTTTGGCTTAGGGGTAGTTCCTTTGGTTGTATTGTCCAAGATCCTATTATTTGATAATAGTGAAATGGTAGCATAGTCTTAAAAACCAAGATACCACTAAAAGAGAAAACACATAGAGAGGAAGTACTACATTTTATAGGAGATAGTTAAGAGAAGTGGTGTGGCTATGGAACATATTCTTTCTACGGTGCCTAGTTTGCTTTTGAGGCTAATAGGAGTTTATTGGAATTAAGCCCCTAAAAGAAAGACATGATGTAACAAAGTTATACTTTATTATCCCCTTGCTATCATTTTTATGCATTGATATTGATTTGAGCACTCAATACATATCACTTGCGTTGTACATGACTTGGGTGCATTAAATGTTACACTAAGGATATAAGTCATAGGTTCCTTACAAAATGATAAGTTGCTCATAATCGGTTCATGGATTTGGGCAATTTAGTAAAGGTTATAGTGCACTACCTCACAATTGAGGGGATGACTTGTTTTAGTAGTCGGGATGGGGTTCCCATGGTAAGTGCACTAGCGTGTATGGTTAGTTACACATTAGATAGACCTATGGTGAATCATGACGTAAGGCTATCGGGTTGTCATGATTCACCAAGGTACTATGTTGCATGGACTCTCAACCTTGAGAGGATATTGAGCTTGTGTTGAAATCAACAGGAGATTTTGACTTATGGGTGAGACCCTAATATGGTCATATATCCCTATAAATTAGGTCACTATTGATGGAGGCTAGTGACAACAAGTGTTCTCAATAGAGGCACCATGATATCTCATGGGATTGAGATAATGTGCCATCTTGGATGATCCAAAGGATATGTAATCATGAAATATGTGGCTATAGTAATTTCTTCAGTGGAATTTGACATATGCTTCTTGAAGCTAGAATATGTAAATTGATCACATAATAGGAGAATCTGTAACTCAAGGATTAGAAAGGTAATCTTGATGGGTTGATGACACCACCTTATTATATTACTAATACCAGTTCATAGGGAGTCTACTTGCAATGAATTGTAGGTCATAAACCCAAATTTTATCTCATTGTAATTTCATAGGATATTATAGTGTAGTGAACTCTCTTTAATGGAGTGTTGAGTCAACTTTAGAATTGGATTATGAAGGAGTTAATATTTCTTATGGGTCTTAATAGTTCATGCTCGAGCTCCTAATTCATGGTGGCACACGTTTTGAGCGTAATGTGGGTATGTAATTTAGAAGTGTGAATAAGGTCATTTTGGTAAAAACGCAAGGTGTACTAGATCTTATGAATTGACTTTCTAGAATGTGCTAATTAATTAATTGGAGCTTGTTAGGGTTAATTAATTAATTAGGACCAAGTAAGCTAGATTAAGTGATATAAGTGCAATTTGGGCTCAAGTCACTGAAGTCCATAAGGAAGCCTATCTAAACCCCTTTAAAGGTTAGACTTTAGTGTTTTGAAATTCCAAAGAAAGGAACCCTAGCCATCCTCAAAGAAAGAGATAGAGAGAAGCCCATCCTTCTCTCGTGTTAAGCATCCATGGAGGGAGAGATTCAGTTGAAAACCTTTAGGTAGATAAGTTTTATGATGCTTTCTACATCTTTATTAACTTATATTTGATCTAGGAACATCCAAAACATAAGTTTGAATTTCTATCTCTTCATCTTTATTCTATATTGGTTTTGAAAGTCATAATTTTCCTTTGCTATAAATCTAGAGAAGAATAGGATAGGTGCATGCACTCTACAAGATCCAAGGCTTGGGAACGGAGAAATCTAGGTTTCCTAGTACCCTCATCAATTCAGTTAATCTCATCACTAAGTTATTTATAGAATAGTTGAACTTAAACTACTTGAAAGAATCCAACAAAGTCTTTAACACTGTGTCAACTTGGGTTTCCCCATTGATTTTATCTCCAAGGATCTCCACCTTGTTAAAAATTTTGATCATACAAATCATATGATCTCTGAAAGGAGTTCCTTCTGACATCTTAGCATTCATAATAGTCTTAAGGCCAACTTGTCTAGTTGACTTGCCTTTGCCACTAAATATCTCTTGAAGATTGGTAAGAATAAAGTAAATTGTTGGCCTACACTTGCTAATGTTGCAGCATGTTACCTAAAGATCTAAGTATGATACACTTGGTCTTCTGATCTTCCTTTTGCCAACTATGATATTTATCAATATTTTCCGAGGTGGAATGTTCATTAGGGGGAGATGGAGCTAATTCCTGAGTTACCCATTTTGCTCCCCTGAAGTGAGTACCATGTTCATGATCCTTTTCCAATCCACATAATTTAGTCCAATCAATTTATTAATAATGAAAGTCAGAAGACATGATATTTGTAATAGAAAAATAAACCATGCATTGATAAAATGAGCATACACAATAAGAATGAATTTAGAAAAAATGTAGAGCTCTCAAAATTACATATCCATTTTCAAGATATCCTAGTATCATAAAAATCAAGCCTTCATAAGGTAGGTCATGACTTTATTACTAATTAGTGGTCCTCTCAAATTGATCTTCCCACCTTAACCATAAAAGGTACCTAAGGCAAAATCCAACATACCTTTTCTTTAGCTTATGAACTATCCAGGTGGGATGGCATTGGGCGATTCAACCATCTCATATCCAACGTTAAGTGTATACCCATTATCCTTGAACTATCAATGTAACCAAGTAAGGAACCCCATCGTGGAGGTGGTTGCTCTCACTATAAACACATCTAATCAATCTTGTCCATAAAAAGAGTCCATGTCTCTTGATTCCTAGGGCCTAACCCACCATGAGAGTAGTGATGAACCCAAATCAAGGTAGACTCAACAATAGAGGTTGTGGGCTTTACTAATGCCCTCTTCCCACTTCAAAAGAGACACTTTGAATAATTTTGGCAACCTTTCTTAAAATAAATTCTCTATCATCAGATTTTCTGAATCTGTTATTCCTTTGTCCTTAGACTATTCATATCTATAAAAGTTCTTCTTCTCTTAGGGAGAAGAGTTTGAAAGATTGGGAAGTATCATTTTTCTCCCAGGAAGGGAGAGCTTAGAAGACTACCATCATAGGTGTCATTCTCCTTTTCTCATGAAAATTTATATTCTTAAAAAAAAAAATCCCAAATCACTTTTCCAATATTTTATTAATCTTTAATATGTGCTAAAACATAGTGTAAAGAAATAATAAAAGAAAAAGTTCCCATTGATTTAGGAATCCTATTGCATAACTTTGGTATTACCATTTGGACAATCATCCAAATTTATCAAAATAATACCTATGACACAAAATAGGGTTAGTAAGCAATTTACAATCAAACCCTATATTATTACAATTATCCTAAAAAGCCTTTTTAATCTTGACCCTTTCCTTACTATTTTCCTGCTACCAAGAAGGCTCGAGTACCCAAATTAATTTTTTTTAAAAGTAGCATTGGAAACCACTTCTAGTGCTTAGAATGCTCAAACGCTCTAGTAGAAACCTAAATTTAGACGATTATTTTCTACATCTCTAGCCATTGTTTTCTCCACGGGAATTGATCTTTCTAGTAAGGGAATGTGCATAACTGCCTCATGATTGTTTAGATTGCTTTCAAACTCTCCATAGAATAATAAAACTGGATTTTTTTTCCTATACCCCAATGCATTGGAGTTTACAAATCAATCTATGAAAAATAAAAATGGGATTTTTACAAGGAACCAAATCCTATGCCCCTTATAGGGCTTACAATCCATCTAGAGAAAAAGAAAACAAACGTAATAATCATAACAATCACAATATATAATTATCATTGTCAAGATAACAATATATTATGCACATACATTCATCCATAAGGCCATAAGATGAATAAAATAACCTGCAAAACTAAGATTAACACATCTTAGAAAGGTTCTATAATGTTTTTTTGCTAATCAAAGGCTCTGATACAAGTTATAGGGAATCTTGAATCTCTCGTTCCTTATCTTAGGACTAAGATAGGTGCATGAAAACTCCTTAGGATTTCTAGATCCTATGTAATGGAAGCAAAAATACACTCTTAACATTAAAGGATCTAAATCAAGTTCTTTAGAAACTTTACCTTTGATTTGGATGTTCTCAAATCAAAACCATTTGGAGAAGATCAAATTTGAAATCGCCAAAAGCCTCATGAACCCATGATTTTCTACTTGATGACTCAACCTCAAACCTTGGCACTCAAATGATAAGGATTTAAGAAGGGTGACGAATAAAGTTGTCTTTATTCTTTAATGGTAATAGATGACTAATTGGAAGCCCTAGCCCTAAAGGGGTATTTATAGGGTTCCCTATTGGGTTTAAGGAATTTAAGCCCATTAAGGGCTTAGGTTACTTAATCTAACCCAAAAAAAGGTCTTAATTGATTAATTAACCCAAAAAGACTATTTAATTAATCAATTAGCCCAATCTAAAGATATTGTTCACTAATCCCTATGTAACCTTGCGTACTTATCAAAACACTCTTATGCACATAAGTGAACCTATAACTTATTCAACCCTTATAAACTGTGTCATCAAGGTATATGAGCTCATAGAGACCATTGGGACCCATAGGATAGTACTACCTCCCTCAAAATCTCATTCTGAAGTTGATTCAATATCCCTATAAAGAATCAACTGCACTCAGTACCCTATGTAAATAATAATGAGACAAAACTTAAGTTTGTGACTACTATCCACTGTATGTAGATTCCTCATGAGTTGGTTTCTATAATCTAATAAGGTAGTTTTATCACCTATCAAGATTATCTCTCCAATCCTTAAGTAATAAGTCCACCTATTACGTGATCAAATGACATACTCTAGTTCCAAGGAGCATTTGTCCAATTTTCTCTAAAGGAAATGCTATGATCATGGTATTCTAGATCACATGTCTTTTAGATCAACCAAAGGGACACATTGTTTAAAACCCATGAGATATCATGGTGCATATATTGAGAATACCTGTTACTACCAACATCCATCAATAGTGACCCTAGTCATAGGAATGTATGAAATCTTAAGGTCTTACCTTTATGTCAAAGCCTCTTGTTGACTTTGGCATAGACTCAATAACATCTCAAGGTTGAGAGTCCATGTAGTATAATAACTCTGTGAATCATAACAATTGATAGTCTTGCATCATGATTCATTGTAGGTTCTATCCAATGTATAACCATACACACTAGTGTACTCACCATGGAAAACCCATCTCTACGGTCAAGATAAGTCATCTCTCTAATTAGGAGGTAGTGCACTACAGTCTACTGAATTGCCCAAATCTATAAACTGACTATGAACAACTTGTCATTTTCAACTCCTAATACACTCAAGTCATATACAATGCTTATATGGGCTTATATGCTCATATAACCAATTACTGTATATGAGATAATAAAGGGAAATCAAGAAATATAAATAAATAAATTTATAAAGGAATCTCAATCTATTACATCATATCCTTCTTTTTAGGGCTCTATCCTAACAAAACCATCTCAAGACAAGTCATCCTTTCAACTAGGAGGTAGTGCACTACAACTTTAAATGGATTACCTAGATTCATAAACCAATTGGGAATAACTCATCTATTTATAAGTAAATCATGACTTTGATCTTTTGTGTGACTCTTGATGCACCCAAATCATGTAGGATGCAAAAGATATCAATCCTGTATGCTCAAAGAGTATAATGCACGAATAGGATAAATAAATTAGGAAAGTGGAATCATGTTATAAATCTGTATCATATTACACTATGTCATGCTTTTAAGGGCTCTATCCTAACATTCTTCACCATGGATATCCATGAATGTTTAGAATATGATCTTTCTTTTATTGGGTAATAAAGATAGATCAAAATAAGATTTTTTTTACATATTGGAAAAAAATCCTATGCTCCTACGATATGGAGCTTACAACCCATCTACAAACAAAAATAAGATTTTTACATTCAAAATAAAAAAAATCTATACTCCTTATGGAGTTTACAACCTAATCTAAAAAAGAGAAAAAAAAAAAAACAACCATTCACAACCATGTTCATCGTATTAAAATATAAATCAAACATTCATCCCTTGGGCTCATGGGATGAAAAAAAGAAATTGCAAAATAAAGTGAGCACATCTTAGAAAGATTCTACCATGCTAAATCCTAACCTAGGGCTTTGATGCCAGTTTTTGGGAATAACTAGATATCTCTACTCTCATCTTTAGACCATTAAGGTGAATGCATAACTATCCTAAGCTTCTCTAAATCTATGCATAAAAAAGCAAAAACATTTAAAAGCCTAGATCTAAAGAGGAAAAAGCCATACCTATTATTTAGATGTTTGCATATCAAATCCAATTCAAAAAAGAGGTGTCATATCTTTCTTTCTTGGATCTTGGCACAAGATGAGGTGGTATCCTCTCTAAAGGGATTGAGGTTAGGGTTATTTTCTTAGTCTAAAAGATAGAAGTATCTATGAAGCCGTAACTCAGGAAAGGGGGAGGGGGTGTTATATAAGCTTCCTTATGGGCTTAAGTGACTTGAGTTCAATTTGAGCTTAGGTTACTAAATCTAGCTCACTTGAGTCCTAATTAATTAATTTGTCCTATTGAGCTTTAATTAATTAACTATCCTAGTTCATAAAGACCATTTATAAGCTTTTGTGTAATCTTGCATTTTTTACTAGAAGGCCATTATACACACATATGAATAAAGAACCTAAATATCCTTAAAAAAGAAAGTGACACCAAGGAATATGAGCTCAAGTGAGACCATTGGGCCCATAGGAAAATGCTAGCTTCCTCAAAATCTAATTTTGAAGTTGACTCAACATCCCACTACAAAAAGTTAATTGCAATATAATATCTTAAGATGTTAGGATAAGATATAAACTACGACCTACCATCCACTACATGCAAACTCCCTATGAATTAATGTTTGTAATTTAACAAGATAAACTCTATCAACCTCTTAAGATTACCTCTCTAATCCTTGAGTCTCTAATCCTCCTACTATATGATCAATTAATATAATATAGTTTTCCAAGAGTCTATGTCAAATTCCATGAAGGAATTACTACAATCATAGTTTTCCTAATCACATGTCCTTAGCATTACCCAAGGAGACACATTGTCTCAATCCCATGAGATATCATGGTGTCTATATCAAGAATACTTATTTCCACATACCTTAATAAACTTATCTATAGGTTAAAACCTTTGAAGATCACAACAATATCTCAATATTCTCTCAAGGTTGAGAGTCCATGTAATGTAGTAGCTTAGTGAATCATAACTACTTGATAGCCAATGTCATAATTCATCATAAATCTTATCAAATGTGTAACTATACATACCAGTGCACTCACCATCAGAAAACCATCCCGATGACTAAGACAAGTCATCCTTCTAATTAGGAGGTAGTGCACTTGAATCTATAGTGGATTTTCAAACCCATGAATTGATTGTGAACAGTAAGGAACTCATTACTTGAATCTTTTATGCAACTCCAAATATACCCAAGTCACACACAATGCAAGCTATAAAGCCATGAATGCTAAGAAAATAATTAATGAAAATAAGTACAAAAAAATGAACTAGAATTATAAAATTTATTAATGAAACTTTTATTTTGTTATGTCATATCGTGCTTTCAAGGGCTCTTATCTTAACAATGGGTTGATTGTAGGATTGAGAAATTATAAGTTGAAATATGAGGTTTTTGGAATATCATTCATTCAATTCAAGATATGTGAATCATTATGTCATCTCCAATTTTGTTCACTTATGCAACCCACCTTGTCTTTATCTACATATTTGTGTTTTATGCAATTTTAAGTCTTGTATTCATTGATTAATGAATTAAATGTTTATCTTTTTTCTTAATTCACTAATAAAGACCAAGTTGAACTTAGGCTTAAAAGGATATCTTTATGCTTTCCTAGTATATAATATGAACCTTGAACTAGATCTAAGTTTAGCAAATCATTACCTTATTTTCTTTCAAGGGTCATTTTAGGGTTTTAACTTTTTTCTTTCATTTTTATTTTTTAAAAATAAAATAAAGTAAGTGGAGACTCTAAAATTTTTTAAAAAATAAAAGATATTTTGAAATAGAAAAGGGTTTAAGCCTTCAAATAAGAATGCGAATAAAAAATTTAGAAAATGTGGGTACACAATATGCCACCATAAGCCATGAGCTAGGTCAGAGTCTCTGAAGTGGGGTGATGGGAAAGCAAATGCGATGTGCTCTAGAATGGGGTGAATGGAAGGCAAGAGAGATTGTGCTTAGAGTTCAAGAGAAGGACAAAATAACAAAATTTTAGTTTCTTGGGCATTTTGAAACCAAATAATTTTGTCTTAATTAACACGTGAAAACAATATATATATATATATATATTAGATAGCATGATTAAAGAAGAGCCAATCCTTGATATTAGTTTTTTTTTTTCATTTTTGAATTTAATTTTGATCATCATTTGTGGATTAGAATCAACCTTACAAGAGCACTTCATATAAAATACATCCCAATTTCCAATCCACATTCTTCTAAGTACCTAGTATTTTCAAAGAAAAACAAGGAGCATACATTCACAGAATGAACAAGAATATCAAAACAAAAAATAAAACCACAAAAGCTCACTAATATAATTTTTTGTTTCTTATGTTTGTTTTCATAGATATGGTATAAGATAACATTAGAGGTATAATAATAATTGTTAGAAGATATTAATATATTTAGTTATTATATATTTAGTTACTATATATTTATTTATTTAGTTACTATGTCTCTTATTTATTTAGCTACTATATTAGAATTATTTTCTTTCTTTTTAGAAGTAAAGGTAAATTAGTCTTTATTTCTTTTTATTAGGTCTATTTAAATTCTAATGTTGTTGTACATATTTTAAAAAGAATTCATAATGAGAAATCCTAAATTTTCTTTTCTCTTTTTTTCTCTTTGAATCTTTTTTGGATTTCAACATGGCATTAAAGAAAAATTGATCTCTAATGGGACTTTTGATTGGTGATCTCATGGAAGAGAGTTTAATCTTGTACACTACTTTCATATTTATTTGATCTTGGGATATCCTAATGGATGATCTTATCATTCTATTCCTATTTGATCCTAATATTTGATTTAATTTTCATTTTCTTCGGTTTATATCTGCTTTCTTCTATTTGGTGGTTATTTGTTATTTATTCGTCATAGCTGGTGAACAAGATGTTTCCCTTTGAATTTATTTGTGTAAGATTGGATGGGAAAAATGATTCATATTAGAGTTATATGATGAAGAAAAAATTTAAAGGGTAAAAAGATGTGATGTTATATTATTGATACTTTACACAAACCCATGAATGGAAAGGATGAAAGATATGTAGAATAGTTAGATGTTTGGGAAGTAAGCAATTCGAAAATTATCACATGGATCAATAACTCCATTGATAGTTTAATAGACATACAGTTGACAAATTATGAAATTGCCAAGGAGATCTCAAAATATTTGGAAAGATTGTATATGCAATCTAATTTTGCATTTCCCTTATTTGTTTATTGATATGAATCTATATTTTTTTTTTTGTTGAATATGAATCTAAATTCTGTTTGGCTCTATTGGTTAGATATGAATCCAAATTTGTCTGTTTTTGTTTGTTGAATATGAATCCAGATTCTATTTGTTTATTTTTGTTGGATATGAATCCAAATTTTATTTGTCTCTATTTGTTGGATATGAATCCAAATTCTATCTGCCTTTGTCTATTGAATATGATCCAAAATTTTTCTATCTTTTCTTCTATTTTTCTTTCTTCTATAGTTTTGTGTTTTTTTGTCTCTCTTCATTGATCTCTACTTGATAGTTTTATGTTGACTTCTATCTCTCTTTCCTTGATGTTTTAGTTTTGTGTTTTCTTCTTCTTCTTTCTTTTCTTGATAGTTTTAGTTTTATGTCTTTTACTACTTTTTCTTTTTGTTTACCAAGTCACACCCGCTTCTGCGCTTTCAATTTTTGGTTAGCAAACTCTCGATGCTTCTTGTAGTTGCATTTTGAGTTTGTGAGGATATTAGAAGATATTAATATTTAGTTATTGGGTTTATTACACTTTACCCTCCTAACCTATAATATGTTTTGCACATTGCCCCCCTCGAGTTTCAAATCGAGCAATATATCCTCTATGCTTTATAATTGCATGCAATGAGCATTTTTGGAGTGACGGTTTTACCTTAATTGGATGAAAGACGCATGTGCCCTTCACGTGACCTATTTAAGTGAGGGCAAAAGTGTCATTTTGTTTTAAACCCTAACCAAGCCCTTATCTTCCTTCGTTCTTCCTCCCCAAATTGTAGTCGAAGCATAGTTGAATCCTCAAATTGTAGTCGAAGCATATTAAGGCTTGTTTATTTAGTTACTATATTGGAATTATTTTCTTTCTTTTTTGAAGGGTAAATTAGTTTTTATTCTATTTAAATTCTAATGGTATTATACCTATTTAAAAAGAATTCATAATAAGAAAGTCTTAGATTTTCTTTTCTTTTTCTCTTTAAATATTTTTTGAATTTCAACACTAATGATAAACTATTCCATCATTGATTTTACATCTTATTTAATTAATAATCAATAAATGACACTAATTTATATTAAAATTCTAATAAATATTATAATCTTGGGCTAAAAAACAAATAAAAATGTATAAATGCCCTGAGTGGGTAGCATTTAACTTCAGCTCCTGCCTTTAATGGTAAAAGAGTAAAAGTGGTAATTACTTATACCTTGCAGTTGAATGAATTTTACATTTATAAAAAGTATTTTTAAATATTTTAATTAAAGATAAAATAACTATGACATTTTGAAAAATTTGATTAAACAAAAATTTGGTTTATGCACCATATTTTAGGAAAAACAAAAATCTTTCCTTTTCTTTCAAAAGGCAAATACATAATATCACTTTCTTTTAAAGTCTTAAAAGTTGAAGTGGCCTTTTCACCTTGAAATGTTACTTTTAGTATTTGAAAAGGTCTTTGAATTAATATCACTTAAATGATATTTTATACATAAAAGTTGATAATTTTTCCATAAAATTTTAAATATATTAGGATTTGTTTGGCTATATTTTTCCTTTAAAATTTTGAAAAAAAAAATCAAAAATAATTTCTAATGACATGTTTTTAATTTTTTAGTAAAAAAATTTTAAACAAAATTTAAAATGAGAATATTATTGATTCCAACTATCGTAAATATTGAAAAATAGCTTAAACTCATAAAAATCAATGAAATATCGGTAAAAATAGACTATCCTTCTATATAATAATCAAACATGTTTTTCAAAATAAAAAGAAATAGAATTACCAAACTTATTTAATATTTTGAAAAATAGAAAATTAATTTTTTTTACTTAGAAAAATAATAACAAAAAAAAAGGAATATATGAAGGGCTCCCTTTATATGTAAGGCATTTAGACATTACATGGAAGCTTGCAATATTTTCTATCAAAAAAAAAAGAAAAGGAAAAGACAACTGAATACTTAGTCATGGCTGAATGTGTAGAAGGAAATATGGCATAGATACCATTAATGACTGGAGATGGCTGCTACACATGTTACTTGATCCTAACCGCACTAACCATACTCTACAGACAATGCAGCCATTATTGGCAGTAAGAGGTCAGATAGGAGTCATGCAGTCCACAGGCGACAGCCCTAAATTGAATCAATCACACTTACCATGAAAAATCTTTCTTCCAGTTGACTTGGTCATTGCTAAAATAAAATCCATCCTCTCTGACCAACCAGAAGCAGGTCCTAAGAGGGCCACATCGTTGAACGTCCCGCTGGACCTGAAAGGCATCAAACTGCTTCCTCGTTGCATCCCATTTCATGGTGCAGTGGAAAGGAGTGGCTCCCCATAAATTGGTTTTCACACTCCAGCTGAAATCATCACCCACCTGAAGGGCACGCCCACCTATATCCTTGTTGTCGGATGTGCACCAAATCACCAAAGCCAGCGATGAATTGTCCGTGAACCCGTTCACTATACGAACATCATACTCGGCGCCACTGAAGTTTTCAGATTGCTTCAGCGACATGAATATTATGAATGCTGCAAGCAAAAACATTAGCAGAAAGCTGGAGATTCTCTTCATCTTGTTTTGATGATGGTGGTAGCGCTGCTTATCTTTTTTTCTTTCGCTGTCCCTTTCTTTCTTCTATATCTCCATGTATAAACCCTAAGCACTATATATATAGGAGCGTGAGGTCTGTAATCTGTATATATGATATGAAATTGAATGCGCAGTATCCCTCCTGTGATATTGAATGCAGAGTCTTACGTACTTCTATCTATATAGATATTATACATGGATTTTCTATTGTTAATTTAGGTCAAAATTTATTGGCTTTGTATCTTTCTGGGCAATGGATTTTCTACTAAATTAGATGGACGATAACTAGTAAGAGATAATTTTCTATATTTGTATTTGGAATATCATATTTTACTAGGAAAAAAATTTGAAGACGAAGGAAAAGGCTGCTATGTTTCTGTATAATATTAGTTGAAAGTTTGAAATGCTTTTGAACACCTAGTTGGCAATTATATTGCTCTCATAAGCCTAGCAATCATCTTTCAATAGTTTCATAAAATTTGTAAGAGAAAACATAAAGACAAAAAATATCTTTGCTTTTGCTTTCGTTTTTTTTGGGTTCTTACTTCCAAAAGTCCTTTCATAGTTAATTAGCGCCTATTCGGCGGATTTAAAAACAATTTTCTATTTTTAAAAATAAAAAACTATTTAATTTTTATTTTTTTTTTATTTTTTTGTCATTGTTTTCTAGAAATAGTTTTTGAAAACAGAGTGAAATAAAGAACAGTATTTAAAAAATAAGTTAAAATTGTTTTTATTAGTTTATAAAAAGAAAAAGCAAAAATTAAAAATTAAAAATAAATAAATAAAATTAAATATGATATCATTTCTTTTATCTCCCCACAATCTAATACCAATACAAAAAATCTTTAAATATAATTTTCCTTTAAATTACACTTGCTTTTTTTAAATCTCATTTAACTTCCATCTATAAAATTTTTCATTAAGAAAATAAATTTTAAATCAAATTATACTTGATACATAAAATTTATTAATTTTTTAAAAATAATTTGAAACTCAAAAACCAATTTAATTAGTACTAAAAAGTCATAGAACTCAATAACATTAGAAAGTCATAAACCAAAATTTATTTTAAATAGTTCCTCTTTACACTTTTTATTTGTGAAAAATTTATTTTTGGAAATGACTTGGAGTTACAACTTATTTTTGTTTTATTTTTTAAAGGGAAAATAAAATAAGAAAGAAAAACCCTATATGCGACTCTTAAAAGGAAAAGACGGTCTGTGAAAACCAAATCTGGGTCTAGAGGCTTATTTTTGTTTTATTTTTTAAAAGGAAAACAAAATAAGAAAGAAAAACCCTAAGTGCAACTCTTAAAATGAAAAGACGGTATGTGAAAACCAAATATGGGTTCAAGGGTCAAGTTACCTATTGGAAAGGTACGATGACAAGCCGTAGCACCTATCTAAGCCCTTAAAAAAACAGGTCTCTACTAAATAAGGTGAGGCAAGTGTGGCAATTGATAAGGAAATCAATGAATACCAAACAATAATCATACACTGGAAGCCAATCATGCATGGAGAATAGATAAACGAAGTGGGAGTGGGAGCGTACCTTAGCGGCAAATAATAATGTGTTATCATGGAAACAAGATTAGTTCAAGTATAAAATAATCACATGCATATGAAAGAGGAGGACAAAGATGACAATGTTCATTAAGCATAGCAGTTGATAACTAGAGGAGAGAACTCATATGTAAGGCCCCCATCGAAGCCCAATTGATTTTACATGAATTAATCCCATAAATTCCATTATTTTGGAATTATGAAAATTCATTCATATTTATTGAAAATCGAGAAAAAAACAGAAAATTATTTGAAAATCAAATAAAATTTGTGAAAGTGCATGCTAGAAGGAAAATGGCAACAAGTTTATTAAAATTGGGATTTCGGTGCCTAAAAAAAGTCTAAAGATGAACTTTTAAAACTGGGTTTATTTCAGTTGAAAGCAGTTTTCAAAACCACATTCAAAATAGGTAAGCTCACGCAAAAACAAAAGAAACACATCGTGAGGAAGAAAGGTGGCATAAGGAAGTGGGACCCGGGGTGCAAAGGTCTTGATGTAAACCATACATGCCTCCATGGGTGGACCCCTTCTCCATGTTTGAATTTGAGGCAGAATCACTATACACAAATCCCAAATTACCCTACTCCTCATGCTCTGATCAGTTTGTATTTTTGTAGTGGTCTCATCAAGAACTAATTTTCTCAAGCTGTAATTCGTGGTATTTTGCCCCAACTTTCAATGAATATGACGCAGAGTCTCGGGTAACCATTAGGGGGATTGAACCACCAATACTTGTCGAATGCAACTAACCTTTTGGCTGAGAACTGGAGCCGACAAGGCCTTTGAATTCATGTTCCAACTGAAACCACCATAAACTTGAAGCTAAACTGGGTAAGCATCTCAACCTACTGCAATTTTTCCCAAGTTCCCTTTATTTCTCCAATTTTCATAATAGGCTTCCTTGTGTCTTCCATTAATTTCTGCCCATGCTGGAAAATGAATGCATGCCATGCACATAGGGAGATGGGAAAGGCGACAAAGAGATCTGGTAGAGGGTAGGGTGTAGGTGGATGACTGAATAGGCTTAGTCAAGGATGGTTGTGCAATGCAAAAGTTGCATGCATGCAGGGCATGCAAGGAATGGGTAGAAAGGAAGCTCATGGAAAACGGGTGGGAAATGAGTGGTGGAGGACGGGAAGGTGGTGTGTATGAAGAAGGGAATAAGTTGAAGGTGGTGGGCATGGTGATGGGTATGGTGGTTATGAAGGGTAGGGAGATGAAGGGCTTGTCCTGAGGTTTTAGGCATGGAGTTGCTTGGCTTGAGATTTGGATTTGATAAAGGGGGAATTTTGTGATTGGATTGAGCATTCCAATCACATTATTGTGTTGAGTGAACACAACTCTTGACCAATCAATCATAGAGCATGGGGCAGACCTCTAGCACTTCCACTTGGACTGTTGTTGATGGAACAACTTTTAGCTAATTCTACTTCATTATGTTGGTTTTCATTTTTCTCTGAATTCAGGACCTTACTTTTTTTAGCTGTTCTCAATGCATGCAAATGTCGGGACTCATGCAATTATAGCTTCTAAGGAACAGTGCTTCAAAGTAAAAGAATCAACTAGAATGATACAGTTGTTAACTTTCATGTAAATCACAAGAGGATGGAGACTTCTAGCTGCAAATTCTCTAGAAGAAAGATCAGATCTTCAGGAGGTCTATTGCCTAAACCTTGAAATTCCTTTTACTAATACAAGTTGTCTCCAATTTCCTTACAAAATGATCTTTCTGCTTCTAATTCCTGTGCATGCAATTTAAGTGAGTTTTAAAACTCCGTCACCTTCAAATTAGAACCCCCTTTAACTCCACCACTTCTTCCTGTCTTTAAAGTTACAAACTCCTCAGAAGCAATATCTTGGATCCTCTATGTAACAAGAACAAGAATCATGATCCTCGGCTAACAAAGCTTCAAGTTCTTTCTCATTCAAATTTCTTCTCATTCCAAGCGAACATTTCAAGGATTCTTAGGAGAAGTGTGAGCCCACCCATTCCAACTCCGAATCGTTCTCTTCTTGGGGAAGCTTTATCATGTCAATACACTCCAGAAGCTCTCACTCCTAATTCTTCACCTCCTTCATTTTACCCATGAGCAAAACCGCGCTCTCGGCAATCTTCTCATCGTGAACAGAATTGTCCCATAGGTCTGGCTTATTCAACTAAGCATGTAATACAACCCACCTAACTACCAATTTCTTCCACTTTAGGAGCTTCTGGATCAGATGAATGAACTGAACAACTGCAGAAGCATGATTCTTCCAATCACTTTCACTTTCATCAAGAATTGGCCATCGATTTAGCAATTATTTCTTCAATTGTAAGACCCTTCTAGGGTTGGGCTCCTGTGGCTGCCTGAGAACCAAATTGCCTATCCACAATCGCCTGAAACTCTGGAGCCTAGAAGATTATGCACTAGGAGTAGGAAGTAGCCATGCATGTGCAAACTGAGTAAGGCGTGACTTTACATGAGAACTGTAGAGAATTCCAATAAATCAATTATTGATTTACGGAATCCTCCTTGATGGGCTGTAGAGAATTCCAGTAAATCAATTATTGATTTACGGAATCCTCCTTGATTGTAAGAGATATAGTTTAGGAGATACGATTTCCATTTGTACTTATCTTTCCTATTTTATATTCAAACTCACTCTGTTTTGTATACGTCTATATAAATGGAAATCCTCAACCCCATAGAGTGTGGTGGTTTTACAAATATTCTTATGGTATCAAAGCGTTTTTTGGATTAACCTCCTCGATCCCCTCATGGCCGATTCTTCCTTCTCTTTCAACACTATGATCTACATGGTTACTATTAAAATTTCCTTCACAAATTATCTTCTCTGGTGAAATCAACTTCTCCATCTTCTTCAATGTAAGAATCTCCTTAACCATGTCGATGGTTCCGTTGTAGTGCCTCCAATCACTATCGCCTCTGATTCTTCTTCCTCTCAACCGAATCCTAAATATGTGGAATGGCACCTTCAAGATCAACGCCTTATCAGTCTCATCTTCTCTTCGTTGACTGAAGAAGCCATGGCCGAAGTCCTTGGTCTCACCACTGCTCGTGATGTCTGGCTTGCTTTGGAAAATTCCTTTAGCCATATTTCCAAGACTCATGAGCTTCGCATCAAAGATGACTTGCAACTCATCAAGAATAGCACCTGAAGTGACATTGAATACTCTCGTTCATTTAAGGCTTTATGTGATCAACTCACTGCAATGGGCCGCTCGGTTGATGATACCGACAATGTTCATTGGTATCTCAGAGAATTGGGCATTGAATTTGCTCATTTGTCTACTGCCCAGATGTCTCTCATCCCATTACCAACTTTCAAAGACTTGGTTCCCAAAGCCGAAGCTTTGAGATCTTCCAAAAGTCACTCGGGTCCTTCTCCCCTATTTCCTCTACTGTTTTTACTGCCACCAAAGGTCCCTTTCTACATCTCGGGGTGGTAGCAACTCCAAGTCCCGTTGTTCTTGCGGCAGCTACAATGAAGGCCATGGTCATGGACATGGTAAACGGGGCTCTTATACCCCTCGATGTCAAATCTGCAAGACTGAAGGCCACACTGCTGATCATTGCCGAAGCCATTATGAATGAACCGAACCTACAACATAGCTTGTTGAAGCTTTCAACACATCCTGCTCTCTCTCAAATGGTTCGGAGTCCGATTGGTTCACTGATACCGGTGCTTCCGTTCACATGACACCTAACCCTTCGTAGTTGGACAAGGTTGAGCCCTATCATGGTAAGGATTGCGTAATAGTGGGAAATGGTGTTTCTCTTCCTTTTACTCACACTAGCACATTCTCTCCCTATTCCAATTTTAAAATTTTGGATGTTCTTGTTGTCTATCAACAAACTGACCTCTGATTTTCCTCTCTCTATCACTTTTTCTCATGATAATATTGTTGTACACAATTGAGTAATAGGACTGGAGGTGGCAACCGGTAAACAAGAAGATGGTCTTTATGTGCTAGAATGTGGCAACTCTGCATTTGTTTTCGTCCTTCAAAATAAAAATTTACATGCTTCCTTTGAATTATGGCATGCTCGCCTTGGTCATGTAAATTTCTCTATTTTATCTCTCTTGAATAAAAAATGATAATTATTTTTAACCTCTTTGTTGCCTAATCCATCTATTTGCTCTACTTGTCGACTCGCTAAGAGTCATCGCTTGCCTTTTTCCCCAAATAATACTCAATCTAATGTTGCTTTAGGCCTCATTCATTGCGATATTTGGGGTCCCGCTCCCGTCAAATCTAATTTGGGATTTACCTATTATGTATTATTTATCGATGACTACTCTCGATTTACTTAGCTTTATCCTATGAAATTAAAATTTGATTTTTTTTTATATTTTCCTCCAATTTCAAAAATTGGTTGAAAATCAACACTCCACCAAAATCACGATTTTTCAAAGCGATGGTGGCGCCGAATTTACAAGCAATCGGTTTCAATCTCATCTTCGACAATTTGGCATCCACCACCAAATGTCTTGTCCGCATACTTCTTCCCAAAATGGTAAAGTTGAACGCAAACATCGTCATGTGACGGAAACAGGTCTTGCTCTCCTTTTTCACTCCCACGTTCCTCCTCGACATTGGGTTGATGCTTTCAGCACAACCACCTACATTATCAACCAGTTGCCTATGCCTGTTCTTAATGGTTTTTCACATTTTAAAGTTTTATCTGGTAAGCCTCTTAATTATGCAAATTCCCATCCCTTTGGTTGCCGAGTATACCCATGTTTACGTGATTACGCACCTCACAAATTTTCTCCCTATAGCTTACCGTGTATTTTTCTTGGTTATAGTTCCTCACATAAAGGCTTCCGTTGTTTTGACACTGCAACCTCTCGCACATATATTATACGACATGCTCGATTTGATGAGAATTTTTTCCCGGTTTCAAATACTTTCAGTCCTACTTCTATTTCTCCTATTGGTTTTTCAAAATTTTACGAGCCCTACTCTCTTGAACCACCTTCTAGCACATCATCTCCTACTACTACGCAGGTCTCTACTACCTCTCCTTATCATTTTTGTGCAGATGACTCTACTGTTGAGCCCTTGTAGGTTTCTTCTTTTGCTACCGAGTCCACATCTCATTCAGTTGCAGTCTCGTCCGTCCCTGTATCTGCTATGGACGTGGCTCATTCTACAGTTCCCATGGACCAGATTCATGCCACTACTTCATCAGCTCCTTCCGGCTCTCATCCCATGATTACTCGTGCCAAATCTGGAATTTTCAAGACACGGCATCCTGCTCATCTCAACTTTGTGTAGTCTACTCCATTGATTCATGCACTGCTTGCCACCTCTAAGCCTAAGGGATTCAAATCCGTTGCCAAAAACCCAGTTTGGCTTGCTACCATGGATGATGAAATGAAGGCGCTTCAAATAAATCACACTTGGGATCTTGTTCCTCGGCCCTCCAATGCTAATATAGTCGGTTCCAAATGGGTTTTTTGGACTAAATTTCTTTCTGATGGATCCATTGAGCGCTTCAAAGCGCATCTCGTGGCAAAGGGCTACACTCAACTTCCCGATCTTGATTGCACGGACACCTTCAGCCCTATGGTCAAAGCCTCCATAGTTCGTGTTGTCCTATCTCTCGTCGTGTCTCAAAAGGGGCCCTTACGTTAGCTTGACGTAAAAAATGCCTTTCTCAATGGCATTCTTCATGAAACTGTCTACATGGAGCAGCCCTCGGGCTATGTTGATCCTCGTCATCCCCTTCATGTTTGCAAATTAAAGAAGGCACTCTACGGCTTGAAACAAGCACCCCGTGCTTGGTTTCAATGTTTTAGTTCATTTCTACTACAACTTGTTTTTTCTTGCAGCCGCATAGACACTTCTTTATTTGTCTTTAATTGGCATAATGATCTTATTTATCTCCTCCTTTACGTTGATGATATCATACTCATTGGGAATAACTCTGCTCTCATTGATCGATTTATTTCCCAGCTACATTTCGAATTTGCTGTCAAGGATTTGGGCCCGCTGACTTATTTTCTTGGATTTGAGGCGTCTTCCATCCCAGATGGCCTTTTCTTCAGCCAAGTTAAATATGCTACTAATGTCTTAGCTCGTGCTCACCTGTTGGACAGCAAACCTGTTACTACTCCCATGATTGTCTCTCAACGACTATCTTCTGAAGGTGTTCCATTTGCCGATTCGACTCTCTATCATTCCTTAGTGAGTGCTTTGCAATATTTAACCATTACGCGTCCTGATCTTGCCTATTTACTCAACTCTGTAAGTCAGTTTCTTCATGCACCTGCTGACGTTCACTTTTAGGCAGTCAAGAGAATCCTTCGCTACGTAAAAGGCACACTTCATTATGGTCTCAAGTTCACTTCATCCTCTTCAATGGGCTTAGTTGCATACTCGGATGCCGATTAGGCTGGCTGCTCGGACACTAGACGCTCCACCTCTGGCAACGCGATTTTTCTTGGCAATAAATCTTGTCTCTTGGAGTGCTAAGAAACAACCCACAGTTTCTCGTTCAAGCTGTGAGTTCGAGTACCGTGCTCTTGCCCTTACTGCAGCTGAAGTTTTATGGCTCACTCATATTCTACGAGATCTTCGGGTTACTTTAACTCACCGACCTCTTCTTCTTTGTGACAACAAGAGTGCAATATTTTTTAGCTCCAAACCCATGTCCCACAAGCGCGCCAAGCACATCGACCTCGATTATCATTTTCTCTGTGAGCTCGTTGTTGCTGGCACCCTTCATCTTCAGCATGTTCCATCCCATTTACAATTGGTCGACATCTTCACCAAGAGTGTCTCACAGGATCTTTATGTCTCTTTCGATCCAAGCTTCGAGTTTGTGTTAATCCCACTCTTAGCTTGCGGGGGGCTGTAGAGAATTCCAGTAAATCAATTATTGATTTACGGAATCCTCCTTGATGGGCTGTAGAGAATTTCAATAAATCAATTATTGATTTACGGAATCCTCCTTGATTGTAGGAGATATAGTTTAGGAGATACGATTTCCATTTGTACTTATCTTTCCTATTTTATCTGTATATTCAAACTCACTCTGTTTTGTATACATCTATATAAATGGAAATCCTCAACCCCATAGAGTGTGGTGGTTTTACAAATATTCTTAAGAACCATTGACTATTTGATGAATTTTTGCCATGCTTTCAGTGGATATGTCATCAGTAACACATTTTCACGACCAAAAACTATACGTTGGTGTTTAAATTCACTTTGATTTCCAAATGATACATTATCCTCAACAAGAACACTACTTCTAGGACTCATTTCGGCGTATTGTCTGTCATAAATGCAGTGCGTCATCTCAAAGCCACAGGTGCAATCCATGCTGCATTTTAAGGGTGGGCATATGCTTGAATTTCTAGCTGGAATTTCGGGTCCTGGTGCTTGTCACACTACACCCAGGATTTGTTTTAGGAACTTTGGCCAAATTATTGAAAACTAGGTATTAAGGAGTTCAAAGAAACAAAACATGACTTCAAGTCCATCTAGAACATCGCAGGCAATCATTCAAATGCTTGTGTCTTAAACCCATTTTTATGCAGGCCTAAAAAGTACAGTGTTGCATATAATCACATTAGGTTTCCACCCATCCTTGTGCATTGACCTAGAAAGCCTAGAAATCTATTGGTATCGCTCACCCAACTCAAAAGGTAGTTTCACAATGACATTCAATAATCTCATATACTCCTTCCTCTCAAACCTCACACGACCCAATAGAAGACTCACAAGAAATTATACAGAGGAACAGAGCAAAGACGAGTAGAGTAAAAACCAGAGAAAAGCAAATAGAAGAGCAAACAAAAATTAAATGTATGAAGCCTCATTTCATATGTCCTCCATGAGCTTGAAACAAGTGGGGAAAACCTAAAGAAGATTCAAAGCATAAATGAAGATGATCCTTCCACATTGCTACGCAATGTATATGGAATAGAGCCACAACAACCCTAAACCAACCCACAAGAAATAGCAGAGGAATCAATAGCAACAAAGTATATAGATATAAATTATCTGAAAATTAATAAAGTTCAACATGTAATCCATATTATCCACACCCAAATCAACAAGCAATACCAAGCAAACAAGAGAAATGATAGAAGAGAAGTATATAAATCAAAATAGGTTTCACAACAAACTTACCTGGAGTTGCTCTCTTTCTACATTATGCTCATTCTTCTTTCTCTTGCTTCCCTTCTCAGCCCTATCACGACCCAAATTCCGGGCAACCTAAATTTTGACCCATGATCCCAAGTCAAAGGTTTGACCCTAAGGGTTTCTCCTCTTCCAGGTTGGCAGTCAACCAAAACGTTCTGAATTTTTTTTTTCTACACATACATCACACTAGAGTTCCCACCAACTAACAATATCCCAATCACTACTCAAAAGCAACATGATATAATTATTATTATTGTAGTCCAAAAATAAAAGTTTACATTTAAACAATTTAATCAAAATAGGATCTCATTACAAATCCATAGTTCACAGTTTACTAATGCAAATTCTAATACAACAAACACACAAATACACCCCTCTCCACTAGCCTGCTCCAAAACTTCCAAGAGTATCCTAAAGTTCGCCCTACCCCACCTGTGGATCCTCAGAAATGATATCTGCATCTAAAAGGATGTAAAAATGAAGGAGTGAGCATTCCACATTGCTCAGTAGGGTGCTTAACACCCAAGGGGTTAATGGGGATTACTAAGTTTCAATAAGCACAAACGAAACATTCATCAACATTAATCAAGCCACATATTTTAATATCTATAATTATACACAATTCCACCATTTTTCAATAATTAATGAAATGCATATGAACATGTGACACACAGTCATACAATGCATTGTCGTTCTCGGACTTTCATCGAAAGATACGGGTCCACACCCAAATACACTCCCCATTCGGAGTCTTCTCGAGGTAAACTTTTGGGTCTTTCACCCTAGGGATCTCTCTCCCTTCTTAATTCGCCCCATACGGGCCTTTACTATCACTATTCATTTTTCTATTTCTTTTACCATTTCATGCATTTTTCATAGTTTTTATCCTTTCTTCACACAACCATGATGCAAATTCATGTCATAAGGTTAATTACCCTCATTCACAAGTATCACCAATATCATTGCAATTTCAATCATACCACAATTCCAAAATTTCTCAACAATTTCAATACTCAAATATAATTATTTTTCCACAACAAAATTACCAAAAATATTCCAACAAACTCTAAAAAATTCACATATCAATATATTATAATTTAAACCACAGTTTCGTAATTTTCCAACAATTCCAACAATTTCAATACTCAAATCTAATTATTTCTCTCCAATAAAATTATAAAAAATATTCCAAAAATTCTCAAAAATCCACATATCAATAAATTATAACCAATACCACAATTTCATAATTTTCCAACTATTTCAACAATTTCCAATAATCCAATCTAATTATTTTTCTACAATAAAATTACCAAAAATATTCCAACAAATTCTCAAAAAATCACATATCAATAAATTATAACATATACCACAATTTTATAATTTTCCAACCATTCCAATAATTTCCAACAATCAAACATGATTATTTTTTCACAATAAAATCACCAAAAATATTCCAACAATAAATTATAACATATACCACAATTTTATAATTTTTCAACCATTCCAAAAATTTTGACAACCCCAAAAACAACCATTTATTAACCAAACAAAATTTTTTGAATTCACAAAAATGCCAAAAATACTCCCAATCATCCAATAAAATTCCTATTTCACAAACATTACCTATTCAACTCATAACAACAAGATCTACAATTTTTTTCAAGGAAAAACGCATTTAATTAAAGTTTTAGGGTTAGGTTCCCTACCTTAAATCTAAAAAATCTAACCGTTGAAACTAAAATCGGACACCGTAGGATTGTTCCTCGCCTAAATAGAGCATTTCCTCAATATTTCATGCGGAACGGATGACATTCGGCCAAAGAACCGACAAAAATTTTCTCCCATGCAGCGTGGAGTCTCTTGCCACTTTCCTCTTTCCTTTTCCTTTGTTTTTTGCTTTTCTTTCTTCTCAACTCCCACACCCATCTCACTTATATATATATAAAATATAATATAATACTATTAAAACAAATCCTAAAATATTGCGCACGTATAAATTAAAACTATTAACCTTAATTCCACATTCCATAATTATGAATTATACCAAACTTATAATTTTTCACCTCACGAAAAATACTACCATATTCGTAATTTAATTTACTACAAGCCTACTCTTCAAAAAGTATAATTTGACTATAATTACCTGAAGCACTTTTACTTTGAAAATCATTTAAAACATGATATAATTAACTATTAACAAAATTCATTTTCATAAAAAAAATATTAAAATATAAAATAATTTTTCGACAACCAAGAAGTTGAAATTTGTAATAACCCTTAGCTAGTTAATTTTACCAATATTTATTTATCAACAAAAATTTAAGTAACTTATTTCCATAAATAATCATTTAATTTATAAAAATCAATTTCTCAATCCTTTGGTATAACTTTTTTAATTTACTTAATTTGTCAAATTATTCAATCGCATCAAAATTTCAAAAGTTAAATTCATAAAATTCACATTTAATTAATTTACCCCTTTTGTAGATATATATATATATATTAAAATCACATATCATAATTTACTCTTAATTTAATTTCAATTCAACTCCATTTAATGTTTCGTAATTCTATAAAGTTTAATTCCAATTATAAAAATTAAATTCAATTTCTTTTTAATTATCCAATATAACAATTTGATGTAATATAAATTTTTACCAAGTTTTTCTTACTACGATTTTTTTTATAATTACCCGATAATAATTAAATTAATTTTCATAACGTACTTAATATTCAAAATTTCAAAACCTAATATCAATTATTTGATGGCTAAATTTTTTCTCCAAATCTAAATTTAATTTCTAAAATTCTCACTCCTTACCATACGTGGCAAAATTTTCAAACTATTAACTTTTGACCAACTTTTCCAAAACCTCTCCCATACTAACACGCGGATTTTCATCACTCTTTTTGACCATTTGACCCACAATTTTATGAAAGACTTTATACTCCTAGAATCTGACGTGTCCTTAAAAACCCGGGTATTACAGCCCGGTCCCCACAAGCTCCCTTCCTTCTTCCTTTCTCAGAGACTGGAATCTGCTCTCTCTCTAGTTGTGCCTGTGAACTATTCCTCATGCCCCCCCGTTCTAGCTCCTTCTCTTAGCTTCCTTTTACTCTCTGTTTTCACTCTCCCCTTTCCAATGTTTTTTCTCTCGTTCACCTCTCTAAGAACCCATAAAAAATGATCAGCTCACCTCTTCTGCTCTGCTCGTAGCTCTCCCTTCTCACAGTCTCCAAAATGAGAATCTTCCTCTCCTTCCTCAACTCTGTTTCTTGCTATCCACGAATACTCCCCTCCAAAACCCTGTAAAATCCTCCTTGTAGAATTCTCACTAATACCCCTTATGCCCCCAACGGTTCCTGTCATCACCTGCTAGGTGTCTTCCCTTGTTGACTCTTCATAAAACCACCACCTCCACCAATTCTAATAACCTCTCCAAAAATGGCACGTGCTCCTCTAAAACTCCACTATTTGGCAAAAAATTAAGGGAGAATTGTGTTTTGGGTCCAGCTGGGCCCAAAAATTAACATTTGGTCCTCCAACCACCCATATTTAAGCCCAAGACCCAAACAAAGTATGAAAATTAAGATGAAGGATATTGTCTTTCATTAATTCCTAAAATACCCTTATCCCTTATATGCTTACAAGTGAGTGTGAATTTTAATTTTAATTTTTTTTGTGTTTTTTTTTCCTTTTCTATTCCCTATTAAATATTACTCATTTCTAACTTTTTTTCCTTTTTATTCCAATATATATTTCTATTTTATGTCAAATAAAAAGCAATAATATTTTTTTATTTTTCATTTTTAAAGATATTGAATCTTTTTGCTCTTATTAAAAGCAATGATAAAAATTTTGGGATTTTTCATTCAAATATTTTTTATCTTTTTGTATTTATCTTTTAGTTTAATTTTAATTTTTTATTTTAAATTTATATTACCCTTTCATCTATATTTTTCTCTTATTTTTAATTATTTTTTATATTTTCTACACTAACCATATTTTAAAAAAATTTTAAAATTAACTATCACTTCACTTTATTATATATATAGCTTTTTTATTTTTAATGTTTTTATTTTAAAATTTTTAAAAAGATAAATTTGTTGAAAAAAAATAACTAAGATATGAAGTTCTAATATTATATTAATAATTTTTCTTATCTAGATAGATTAATGTAAAGTATTTTGACCCACAACAAGAAAATTGTCAATACAATTTTTTAGTTAAACTTTAAAAATTAAGTTTCAAATAAAATATATTATATAAAATTTTATCTAAAAATTATTGAAAGCGGTATTTAATTTTTTTATTTATTGACTTTCAAACTTATCTAATTTTTTACTTGAAAGGTAATAGAATATGTTTATAAAAAAAAAAAAATTAGTTTTTCATTTTTTAAATAAATGAGTATAAATATATTAAAAGAATTAAAGATAATCTAAGTAAAAATTTTGATAAATATGATTATAATTTTAAATATAGATTCATTTGGATAAAATTTCACAAAAAAAAAAAAAATATTGAAAAGAAAGAACATTGCTAAAACTACAAAAACAAAATATGCAATTACAAAATTTTGATGATGAAATTTAAAAATAAAATTCAAAACAATTCTTGAGTGAGAGAATTTGAGTGGGGGAAAAAATCTTTGAGTGGAAAAAAATAGGAAAATTTTTCAAAATCACTTGAAATCCATAACAAAAAGTAATCTTGTACACTCTTGTACAATTAATAAATTTGTCTTGTACAGTTAGTGTAATACCCTTGTACAATAACTCAAATAACTCAAATTTTTATTTCTTATGTGTTAATTTTTGTAGGGAATGTCTTAATGAAATAGTTTGTTAAATAAAAGAAAAAAAAACTATCAATAATCGTCTTAATATCAAATTCAAGTTGTTTAAAAATCGTACAAAACCTATTAGGAGCCTTATACACCCTTGTACACTTAGCACATTTCTCTTGTACAATTAGTGTAATACCCTTGTACAATGACACAAATTTCATATTTGTCATAACTTAAACGTATTTTCAAAAAGAGACAATATAGAAAATAAAAATAAATAAAAAATAAAAACTAGAAAAATATTTTAAAACCAAACTCAAATATAATCTATATAATTTTTAGTTATTTGTTTTCATCTAAAACAAGTAAATATACCTTTAAACCCTTTTTATATAAAAATAAATAAATAAATCTCTACTATGTATTGATATAATCCACTTCTAAAATTAGGTCATATGAAAACATTTTAATTGAGTACTTAAAATAAAAACTCTCCATCCATCATCATTTTAATCGAGTACATAAAATAAAAACTCTCAATCCATCCACTTTCTTTATTTTTCTTTTTCTTATTTTAATAAATTTTCAATTAATTCAAATCATTAAAAAAAAATCCTTAATAAACAAATTTGTAGTATTTCATACAACTTATTACTAAAAGTCATGTTCAAAAAGTTATTAAAATAAGGAAGGAAGAATATTAAAAAAAAAAAAATTGAACTTTTTATTTTATAATAGTAAAAAAAAAACTTTAAAATACTTTTTAGTATAAAAAAAATTAAAATATGAATATATTTATTTTAAATGGTATTTTAATCATTAAATTATTTACTTCTAAAATGTTAACTATAAAAATAAATGTAAAAGATAATTTTTATTTATTTAAATTAATATTTTTTTAGAAAATATTTTCCAAAATAGTCTTTGAATCGTTAATATAATTTTTGTTTATTTATAATTTAAAAATAAAAAATAATGTAAATTTTCAATTATTTATAAAAGAGTTTTAAAAAAATAAAAAATCCAAAAATTGTTAAATAAGAAAGAAGAGTGGCAAGTAGTAGAATAAAGACAAAAATGAGTCAAGTGGGTATTTTTGTCAATTACTATCTCATATCCTTGGACTTAAATATGGGTGGTTGGAGGACCAAATGTTAATTTTTGGGCCCAGCTAGGCCAAAAACACAATTCTCCCAAAAATTAAATGGGTGCAATAACAATCCCTAAAACGGGGTCTACCATATATTATAAAATCGTCGTTTTCCAATTTTTTTATTAGATAAATGAACTCTAAATTAAACAAAACTTAAAACATTGAATTAATTAAACAAAACTTAATATATTGGTTTGATTAACAAACTTAATATTTTTATAAGTATTTTATAACTCAAATAGTAAACCATTAATATTAAAAATTTATAGATAAAAAATGGTCTAAAATGATTTTATTATTTCTATTTTATATAAAATTATTATTTTTAATTACAAAGATATTTTCATTTTTAATAAGACTTCAATTAAATTTAATTTATATTATATAAATTAAATTTGTAATGTCTTTACAAAATCAAAACGAAAAAATTATTTTTAAAACAACTTGTCCAAACAAGTTTTTTGGCTTTTATTTTTAAAAATACCTTACCAAACACCTTTATTTTTATAAAACATTAGTGTCCAAGGTGATGTCTTTTTAAAAAAATATCAAAATAAAGAACAAAAAACAGTTTTTAATTTAATTTAATTTTTTAAAATAAGAGGGTTTGGCAAGATATTTTTAAAAATAGTTTTTTTAAAAAAAAACAAAAAACTTATTTGGACGAAAGAATTTGTATTATTTTTAAAAACATTGTATTACTTTTATTTTATAAAAATTAATTTATAATAAATCAAATTCAATTTAAGTCTTATTAAAAAAATAAAAATTAAATCTAATACTATATGTGGTTTAAAGATAAATATATGTTTTTTTTTAAATTATAAAACAATTTTTTTATTCTAATGAAATAAAAATTACTATAAGATAAAAATAATTTTAATATTTATTTTTAATACAAGTCAAATAAGTACTTTAATTAAAATTTTCTAATTTCTTGTTAGACCAAGATTAGATTTCTTATGCTTGTTTTTAAAAATTGTTATTAAGTTAAAGAACCAAAAAAAGTTTTTTTAATGTTTTTATAAAAATAAGGATATTTGACAAGTTGTTTTTATAAAAGGACTTAAAAAAAAATGTCTTGTTTAGATAAATTGTTTTTCTCTAAAAAAAAAAAATTGTTTTGATTTTATAAAAACATTTAAAATTCAATTTATAAAAGAATAATTAATTAAATTTAACTAAAGTTTTATTGAAAATGAAAATAATTTTGTAATCACAAATAAATTAAAAAAAAAAGGTTTGTTTGGAGGTGTTTTTCAAAATTTATTTTTAAAAACTGTTTTCAAAATAGAGAACAAAAAACAGTTTTTTTAATTTTTTTTTAAATAAGAGTATTTGGCAAGATGTTTTAAAAAATAGTTTTTTAAAACAAAAAAAAACTTGTTTGGATGAAAGAATTTGTATTGTTTTTAAAAACAATGTCTTACTTTTATTTTATAAAAAAAATTTATAAATTTAATTTATAATAATATGAAGTTAAATATAATTTTATAAATAATGAATTAAGTTTTTTATTACATTTGCACACATTTAGTACTCAATTTTGAACATAATATTTTAGAATGTTTTGATTTGATCTATAATTAATTGAGTTGGTTTTTTTATTGGAAATTATTATTAAAAATTAAAGGATTTATTTTAAAAATAATAATTATTAACTATATCTTACTTAATTTTTAATCTATTTACCTAATGAGATTTTTTTTTTTTAAAAAAAAAAAGATAGTTGTGTGCCTAGGATAAATAGTAAAGTCATTACTTATGATATATAAGTTTTCTTTTATTATTATTATTTCAATGATTATATCTATTTTTGAGTTCCAAATTATTTTTAAAAATTGTTAAATTCATTCATAAATTCAATAAAAAGTGTCACTTGATTTGAAGTTCGTTTTTGTAGTAGGAAAAATTATAAAAGTATAATTATGTGTAGAAAAGAAACAATATAATCATTACAAACCATTTTTTATCCATAAATTTATGAAATTCATAAGTTTATTATTTGAGTTTTAAATTATTTTTAAAAATTATTAGACTTGTTGATGAATATAACGTATTAAGTCTTATTGAATTTGAAGTTCATTTGCCTATGGAAAAAATTGGGAAATAATAATTTTATATAAAAGAGAAACAATAAAGTTGTTTTAAACCAATTTTAATTTATAATTTTTTTGTATTAATAAATTTATTATTTAAGTTTTAAATTATTTTAAAAAATTAATAGACTTGTTAACAAATTCAACGCATTAAGTTTTGTTTAATTTAAAGTTAATTTGTCTAGCGAAAAAGAAATCGAAAAATAACAATTCTATGTAGAAGAGAAATAATAAAGTGTGTATGTTTCTTTATCGTTTTTAAAAACCGGTGAAAACAACTTTTATTTGTTCTCTAAAAGTTGTTCTCTATTTCACTTTGTTTTTAAAAACTAGAAACAAAGAACAACAACCAAATAGTGTTATGAGTTTTTAAAAACTCCACCAAACAAGCTCATAGTTTTAAGTAAAACATAAATAGTAATGTTATAAAGTATATATATTTTGGTAGAAAATATACTATTTTATTATATATTAGAAACATAATGATATTAACATAATGCTTTTTTTTTTTTTGTTAGAAATGAATAATACTAAATGTCAATAATATTTTATTTAGAATGAATAATAAATAAAGTTTTACTTTTTTAACATATAAATTGGTCAAGTTTTTTTATTACATATGCATATATTTAATACTCAATTTTGAATGTAATATTCTAGAATGTTTTGATTTAATTTATAATTAATTGGGTCAATTTTTTATTGAAAATTATTCTTAAAAATTAAAGGATTTATTAAAGAATTTAAATTATTAATTATGTATAATTTATAATTTATTTACCTAGTGAGAAAATTTAAAAAAAAAAACTAGTTATGTGTATAGGATAAATAGTAAAGTCACGAGTCATGATAAATCAATTTTCTCTCTTATTATTATTATTAGTATTTTTTGTTAACAATTAGATTTATTTTTAAGTTCTAAATTATTTTTAAAAATTGTTAAACTCATTAATAAATTCAATAAAAAGTATCACCTGATTTGAAGTTTATTTTTCTAGTGAAAAAATTTAGAGATATAATTATGTGTAGAAAAGAAATAATCATTATAAACCAATTTTTATCCATAAATTTATGGTATTAATAAGTTTATTTTTTTATTTTTTAAAATTATTAGACTTCTTGATAAATCCAACACATTAAGTTTTATTTAATTTGGAGCTCATTTCCCTATTGAAAAAAAAAATGAAAAATAGTAATTTTATGTAGAAGAGAAACAATAGAGTTGTTCTAAACAGATTTTTATTCATAAATTTATGGTATTAATGAGTTTATTATTTAAGTTTTAAAAATTAATAGACTTATTAACAAATCCAACGTATTAAGTTTTGTTTAATTTGGAGTTAATATGCCTAACAAAAAAAATTTGAAAAATAATAATTCTATGTAGAAGAGAAATAATATAGTGTGTGTTTTATTATTTTTAAAAACCAGTGAAAACGATTTTTACTTGTTTTCTAAAAGTTTTTCTCTATTTTACTTTGTTTTTAAAAACTAGAAATAAAAAACTATTACCAAACAATGTTATTAATTTTTAAAAATTGTTTTCGGTTTTTTAAAAACTCCTTAAAAATGCTCTTAATTTTTTTTTAATTTAAAAATAATTTTTAAAAACAAGTTTGAGAAAGATGGTGAAATTGGCCCATAAATTTTGTCATGTGATAATAACATTTAGGTTCATGGCTGATCAATCTTAATATAATATTCTCAATTATTTGATTTAAATTACTGCTTCCTTGGTAGATTACTATAGGGTCTTTGTTTTTTCAACTTTTATTGAAAGTAAATTTCTTTCAAAATTTATATGGTTTGTTTTTCTACTTTTTAAGAAACAACCAAAATATTTGGTTTTTTCTAAATAGAAAAAGTAACTTATTAATTTCTCTTTACTTTTTTATTAAATAGAAAAAGATCTACCTTCTTTATTCTCAAGAACAATGCAATCACTTGTAAATAATTTACTGAACTCACCTGTGCATAATTGTTAAACTTAGGCAAAGTGAATCCAACACTAATATAGAGGATTAATTGGTAATTTAATAGGTTTAGACCATGGTTGATCGAATATTGCATGGGGTAGGATAAAAGAAAGAATGTTATATCATATCTCATGTTTGATTGGAGATAGGATATGATAAATTATCACATCACTTATCATATTCTATATTTAACCAAATACATGATAAGCAGTGAGATATATTATTCACTAGTTTTTTTATTGTTTCTACATGAAATATGTTAATATGATACTAAGATATGAGATATGCATATTTCATGTATCATAAATTTATTTTTTATCTTTTTTTTAATCATTTTTATACTTATTTTGTAAAATAAATTTTTATTATAAATTAAATTTTTGGTTGAAAAAGAAAAACTAAAAAAAATTCGAAAATAATATTAATATGAGATATATAAATTATTTTTATATATTGAATAACATAATATAAAAAATTTTATTTATAAAGTTTAAATATTTTAATCATGAATATTATTAAACATAAGAGAGATTTTTTTTTTCAAATAAAAAATATTGGAATGTGATATAATTTTTATTTTAAACATTGAAAATAGTGTATATTTCATATTATTTTCTTATTCATTTCACAAATTAAATATAAACATAATATAACATAACATATCCAATAAGATATATTATCTTAAAAAATCATATCCATAGGATATGTATATCTAATGATATGTATTTATTATCCAATAAGATATGATATCCTAAAATATACATATCATATTCTATCATATCATGTCAATCAAATGTAGCCTTAAACTATGATCACAACTATTAATACAATCTCTTTTTAGTTAATAGATGATCACATTCTTTTGAATTCTTGATCTCATAAATTGAGAACTTATTCACCTCAAGATTCATTTCAAAGAGTTTGTATACATTTGATCAAAATTTGTCATCAATGAATCAAATATGATTTATAAGCATTCACTAAGCCAAATTCAGAATCAAGTATGGCTTATCTCGAAGAACTTGTATAGAGAATTAATCCAATCATGCCCGATATCTTTGAACCTAAGAATAAGGATAAATTTTATGTGATAGAGATGCATTCTGCGACTAAGATCTTCCTTTAGATGCACTCCTCTTCCATAAAAGATGATTTAACTACTCATACTTGAGAATTCGGTCTCAATGAAAATCTCAATTTGAAAATTTAAGACTCAGTGTCAAAATATCAAAGGTCCAACCCCCTATATATACTACTCAAAGTGCCATGTGCCATATCATCAAGAACTAAAATATCCAAGGATTATTAGTGTTTTACCCTAGTAGAGTGACCTTGGGTTTCAAGAATTTCAAAACAAATGCAAAAATCCAACACCACAGTCAAATTCCGATATGAACAAGTAGCAACTGATACCAAAATGGATATCGGGACATGCTTTGGATCCCCTTAACTGAATTATGATATGACAACCTAGGGTGGAAATGGTAATGCTTTTGGTGTCAGAGCAGCTTCCTTGCATCTAAAATCCAAATGATTTTAGCCAATACCAGATTGGATATTATAATTGAAATCGATTATGGTTTCACTTTTGTATTTCCATTCTTGAACCAAATTAGATACCAGTTTTGCCATCAGTTATGGTGTCCTTCATGTATTAAAAATGGTATTGTTTTGACTGTTAATTCTGAGATCAGCTTCAACAGCTACTCACTTGAAACTCGCAAACCACCTTTGCATTTAGATATGAACTAGGTATTAGAAATGCTATCGGAGTACTCTATTGGATCTGACACCAGCCCTTTAAGTCTCTCTTCTCTTCCGTTTTGTTTTCTTGCCTTTTTTAATCCTTAATCATCAACCCTTAATCTAAGCATGTTATCCTCCATTTTGTTGCAATTTACCTCAAATACCACATTAGCGACCAAGATGGGACTCTACCATAAATTCAAGATAAAAATACTGATTTGTACTCTTCCTGTGTAATATATATTGATGAATAATAAGGCTTCTGGTTACCTTCTGAAATGCCCCAAGATCCAGATTAGTTGTTTCACTAGTCAAATTTGTCGCCTCAAGTCATGAATGGAATTACGAATACGAGAACCATTCGTTTCTCACTGCACAAGAGCCTTGACCTTCATTTCATAGAGAAAACTAGGAATAACTTCAAAATAAAGGACTTTTTATTTCTTCAGAAGAATTATATTCTTACTCTTTTTGTTTTCCGGAGAGAAAAGAAAACATATTTCTTCTCTTTGTGATTTTCAGGGAGAAAGAAGTCAAAATATCTCTCTTTGGTTTTTCAAGAAGAGAATTCTCACCAAGAAAGATTTTCACTCAAAGAGAGAGAGAAAAAATAAAAATACTTTATTTATTTATTTTAATAGTGGTAGTTTCGGGGTAGTTTTAAAACTCCCAGAAACTACTCCCCCATTTTCTCCCATTAATTGGGTCAGGTCAAGTCAGCCCACTTGGGCATCCAAACCCAACTCCAATATATATATATTAGCATATTAAATCATCATATTTGGGCACAAGTCACTCTCAACCTAAACTTTGTTAGTCCTTGCCAAATACAAAGAATAAAAATAATGAAAAGAGTAAGATAACATTCATGGAATGCATCAATAAAATTTTACTCCTAATACAAAGTTATTCAAGCTACAAAATCTTTCCACCTAGACTCAAGCCTACATTAATATTTAATCTCTCCCTTAATCACCCTCAAACCACTCTCTTTTGAAATTATTTCAACTAAAGGCACAAGTGTTGCATTCCTAAACATCCTCTCTCATTGTAACTTTTTCAAGAACTCTCCCCTCAACCAAAGAGGACCATCCTTTGGCTCCAACGAGAGAGCACCTTTACTTATTGCTTCACTAATATTTTTCTTTTTCTTTTTTTTCTTTTTCATATAAATTTATTCAACTTATTTCTTTCAGCTAAGAAAATCAATTTCTATGTGGTTTAAAAGGGGTCAATTTTTAAATCCCAAGCAATAACTCAAGGTACCATGTATTAAGGATGGTCTAACTTCCTATGTAATTTCTTCTATTGAGCAATAACTAATTTTTAGCTCATATAGCAAACAAAATTTTGATGACCCACTCAAGACATACGTTTGAGCATTTAATCAAAACATTGCACTCTTTTTATTTATTGATTTTCTTGTTCTTAGCCCCTTTCTCCCCCTCCCAAGCCCCACCCACACACTCATTCTTTTTTTTTTTCTTTGGGCTCATTGACCTCTTGTAAAGGTAGCTCACTTTATTTTTGTCTTAAAAGAGCCTCTCTAAAGCCAACAAAATAAATTCTCAAGCAAGATTCAACAAGGATATATTGTGATATAGTGTGTAGAGTGAGTATTAGGTATAAATTAACCTAGAAAGAACTGATCCAAAGGCTCCTAAGATATCAATCTGATTATATCAGCACCCTTGTGTATAAAGGGAAAAGGTAGAAAGATTAACTATGATCATATTATCATGCCAAGCTCTTAAAATCTATAAAGGTCTTATATTTTCAATAAAACTAAATACTAGAGTATAATAAATCTAATAAAATTCCATTAATTCAATTTAGTCAGTCATGGATTATCATAAGTTTGCAAATTCAAATCAAGGCATGCTTATTAAAATGGCAATTCAATTTTTGGCATATATTCCCTCCCCCTTAACATGAGATGCACATTGTCCTCAAAGTACAATAGAAGAGATGCAAAGGTGGGTAGACTTACCTTCATTTCCTATTCAATTGCCTCAATTCAAAACAATCACAAAAAACAAACAAAAACCAAGATTAAGTAAAGAAGGAAACATAGCAAAACAACGAATAACATAACAGTATAATCCCAAAACAAAACCAAAATGAGTAGTGTATCTAGAAACCATGCCAATAAAGAGAGTACAAATCCAAAAATATTATCATAAAGGAAATAGAGAATAAATAAAAAGGATCAAGCATTTCCTTGTCCGTCCTCATCTCATCTCCATGAAGAGTTGCTATATTTGCAATAGTAGTATAAATGATCTAATTGTCATCAAGTACATCTTCAGCCTTAGTTGCTCACTCCTCGATATCAACTTTCTCTTTAAGCACTCCCTTAACCATGAAAGCATTGTAAAATTCTTAACAAAACAACATCTTAGCAAATAATGATAGCTCCAACCTTCTCATACACCATACTAGCCTCATCCCTAGCACTATCTGGAACCGTAACCTAATCCTCATCACCATGACTCTCCTCATATGAAAGGTCTTTTTACATTTAAAAGCTTGAGATATAGATTAAAATTTTCTCACTTCTCTCTACAAAAACCCTTTTACACAGAGATTAGAGAGATCAAAGAATGTAGGGCAACACAAGGCTAAAGATTTGAGGATTTAAGGTTTGAAGATTAATTTTTCAAGTAAGATTTTAATCCTTAAATTAGTATTTTATATTCGTGAATTAGTTTTGAACAATTTAAATTTTTTTTGGAAAATCTCTATCCAGATTAAGGTTTATTTATTAAATTTTAGATAAAAAAATTGAAATTTATGAAAATAGTTTGATTTAATAATGGAGATTGGAAATTTCTAAATATTCAAATGAATAGATCTAACCAAAAATTTTAAAATAAAATAGAAGAAAATAAATTTAAAACCTTTGATATGGAAAAAAAAAAAAAAAAAAGGTTTTGTGGTTGTGTGGCATTTAAAAAAAAATTGTAACTGTGATAATTGTGGTAGAGTGTGAGGGCTACTACAAGAAGGAAAAAATGGAAAAGGAAACGAATGAGGAGATGTGCACTATTGCCTAAAATAAATAAATAAAAAGGGTTGGATAGTGTGATAGATACAAGGGAGAAATGGAAAAAAATAATAAATAAATAAATAAAAATGGAGATGACGTTGTGTGGGTGAGTGTGAGATTGTAGAGTGAAAAACAAAAGGAAAAAAATGTAGTGGTTATAGTGTGGCAATAAGGAGGGATTTTTAATAATTACATAACAAAAACTTTGAGTGGTGTTTATCTCTTCGATGGATAATGAAATAGTAATAATAATAGTTTAATGCAATAAATAGAAATATTACATTTTTAGGAGTTTTAGATATATATATATATATATATATATATATATATATATATATATATATATATATATATATATATATATATTGATAGATTCTTGGGAATAGATTTTGGAAGGAACACAACTTCTATAAAAAATTGGAAATTCTTTAACTGAATTGTTATTGATAGATTCTTTAGAACATTTTTGTTTAAACTCTCATTTTGGACATTATTTAAATGTTAGAATTTAATTACCGTTTGAAGTTATTTCGAAAATAACACATTGGTTAATGTGTTAGTTTTTTTAAGTTAAATGTTGAGTATTATAACATATTTCACTACTTTGAATAGGAATTTGGGTAATTGGTAACCTTCCAATTATAAGATGATTGTTTGAGTTGTTTTCACATTGAGTCAGTCTTTAGACTTGAGGTGTGAAATGACCATCACACCCTTAGAATGGGTCTTGGAGTTTGACAAGATGGTATCAGAGCACTAGGTTATGATCATATTGGGAATTTGATTTAGTTTAGTTTTGGGGATAGATAAGTAAAGCATTAGTTTAAGTTTCAATTTCATCTAGTATAATTTATATTCTTCCTTTTATTCTAAATTGTCTAATTGGTTTATTAGTCACTAATTTAAGCTTAGTGCACTCTTTTGTTTTAGTATCTTTTATTGGTTTGTATGGTATGCTCATTACTTGCATGAATTTTGATTTGATTATTACTACTTCTATGGATGCTTTTGTTGTGGCAAATAACATTCTTGCTTTTCTTAGTAGATCGATTTGGATGCCATGTTGTAAACTGCAGTTTAAGTACCAAGCAAAGTTTTGATACAATTTAGTTTTTTTTGTGATAGAGTTATGGGTGACACCATGATCTTCCAACACAACATTTGTTTATCTTTTGAGATTCGTCAATAGGGCGCTTTTGAGAAACATAGTCTCGCTTTGTTGATGGTTGATCCTTTTAGAGGAGTATAGGCATGAGTTTGCATCCATTTTCAATTGAGTATCTGTGATATAGAGATGCTTCAATGACATGTGCGTGAGATTCCATTTGTTCCTTGAGCTTACACATTTACTGTAGGGTGTTGTGCTAGATGGACCTAAAGACATGTGTGAACCCATGATGTGTTCCTACTCAATGGAATGGTGAGACTCACTTTTTATTTGGTGAAAAGCTAATTTTTAGAAAAGGTTTGGAGTAGCCACTTATTATTATTTTTTTTTTTAAAGAGAAAACAAATAAGAAAGAAAGCATTTTATTAAGAAGAGACAAGTCTACGAAAAACCAAGTCTAGGTTCGGGGGTTAGGTTACTCATTAGGAAGGTACCATAGGTTGCACCCTTCTAAGCCCCTAATACAGATGTCTTACTAATCAAGGTGAGGCAAGCATGACAACTAATTATGAAATCAATGGATACCAAGGTAATCATGTGCTAGAATACATAGCAAGGAGGATGAAAGCACATCTAGGAACAAAGCAAGGCATATATAGTGAAAAGTAAATAAATAAGAAAAAAGAAAATAAGGGTGTACTTTAGCCGCAAGCAATATGCTTTCATGAGAAATAAGGTTAGTTCATAATAAGTATAAAAGTGTCATGTATATCACAATAGTAAAGCAAAGACAATTGATATTGAACATGTACAACATTTAAAATTGATAATCAAAATAAAATATCATGGATATTGGGCCCCACTAATGGCCAAGTTTATTTGCATGAATTAGTCTACAACCTCCGTTTTTCTAATGATCATAATAGAGAAAAGACCATAAAAATTTGGAGAAAACTGTATTGTTTTTTGAATTGTAAATTTATTAATGTTATTTCAAATCAAGAAAATTGAAAAAAATTATTAAGAATGAAAAAATGCAAGCCATAAGGAAAATGACAGTAACTAATTATTAAAACTAGATTTTATTGTCTAAATATGTATAAGGATGAAATTTTAAAAAGTTGGGATTACTTCAATTGAAAATAGATATTTGAAAACCCAATTTAAAACATGTAAATTCACATGAAAACTAGGAATACACACTCGGAGGAAGGGAAATGCGTACATTGGGCATGCACACTGTAGGATAAGACTATGCATTGGGATTGCGCACCAAGAGAGAAGAAAGCACACCAGAAGCAAGGAAAGATGACAAATTGCGCACCTAGAGTGAAAGGAAAATGTGTGCTCAGAAAAGCACATTGGAATAGTGGAAAACGCACTAGAACCTGTGCAAGAGAAGACATAAGAATTGTGCATTGAGAAGCTTTAGGAGGAAAATGTGCACCTATGGGAAGCAAGTTATGCACACATAATTGTGCACTTGGATGAAAACTAGTAATACAAGTGAAATTGTGCCCTTAAGCGAATCAAGATTGCATGCTAAGAGTCTTAGGTAGAGATGAAAGAAAGAATGCACACCAAGAAACAAAATTGTACATGCGGGAAGAAGTGAAAAAGCACTTAAATGTGAACTTAAGCAATGCATAGGAGATTGTGAACCCAAAAGTGCACACTAGGGAAGAGCGCACATAAAACATTAGGATCACACAATTGAAAAGCTAAACGAGAACAATCTTTAATATAGCACCCTAACGAGTAAAAGTAAGATCATGCATTGAGTGCATGCAAAGAAGATTGTATGCCCGACACACATGCTAAAGGGTGCACTAAATGAGAAATGAAGCAACACATGTGAAAGATTATGCACTTAACAGGGATTGCGCACTTAAATGCATATCAGATGATGCACTAAGAGACATTAGTGTGCATTAAACATTACGCATTTGAAAAGTAATCATTAGAAATAGCACACCCAAGCATGTGCGAGAAAAGGGAAATTGTGCACTAAATTGCAAATCTAAGAAGGCACATGCGCACTAAGTGCACGCAAAGAGAACACATGTGTAGTCTTACGCACTTGAGAAAGATTACGCACTTAGTGTGCGTTGTTAAAGGGTGGATCAGGACATGAGCATAAACCTTGCACACTTTGGATAGAGATTGTGTAAGAGAGTGTGCACCAAGACCTAATAGTGCACTAGAAAACAGGAACACTTAGATTGCATAAAGGGGCACTAACATGTGCAATTGATGAACAAAATAGGCAAAATGTGCACCTAAGATGTGTGCGACAGAGGAGAATTGAATAAGAACACACAACCATGTGTGCAAAATAAAGACTCCATATGCAAATCAATGCATAAACCAATTGTATATGAAAGATAGCCAAAAGGTAAACTAGAAAAGAAACAAAATGAAGAAAACGCCACCATAACAAACACCATGTGCAATCTGATACACAAAAGAGATAGACACTAATAGAATAGAGCAAAATGCATAATCTAATGCACGATAGGAAACAAACACGATAAATAGTAATATCAGACATAAACAAAAATGAAAAAAAAAACTAGAGAAAAATAAAATGAAAACAAATGAGGAACTAACAGCCAAGCAAAGCCTCACATCATTATGTTATCCATGGGCTTGAAAGTCATTAAGATGCCCCAAATGGGTTCAAGAAAAAATAAGAATAGTAGCATACAACCCAGTTATCAAATAGCAAAGTTGAACCCAAATTCAAGTTTCTTAAATAAGACCAAACAATAAATGTAATAGAATCATAATTAACCTAAAAACAACTTGAAAATGGCAAAATCAAACATATGGCCTCTAATATCCATACCCAATCAACAAAACAATACTTAGAAATTGGTAGAAAATAGAGTCAAACAGTAAAGAAATGAGAAATATGAAGCTCTATAGTAGTCATACATGGATCTCCTTCTAAGCAATATTTGCTCGACTTCTAACACTCTATTTCTACCCTAAAACCAGATAAAACCAATGAGTTTCCTTTTCCTCTGCTTCTTTCTTCTCCAATTTCTTTCTTTTTTTACAAGTTTTCTCTCCCTCTCCCCAACAAGCTCTAACAGTAGAGTATTCTCTATCCCCCTCTCTCTACCAAAAGAAAAGGCTCTCCCACAAAAGGCCAAAAAGATCTTTATAAAGGAAAAATGGTGGATGAGATGAGGAACCCCTCTCTTAAAGCCAACATAAGCCAAAACGCAAGAAGGATCTTAGACTAAGTCTCACAAACGAGTCTAAATTAGGACCTAAACCTAAGGAGCCTCTAAAAGTCAAGCTAAGACCCAAAATGACTCTCAAATAGTCTCTAAAATACAACTCAAAAATCAATAATAAGTCAACTAACCACAAACTGACAAAGGACATGAAGAATGACTAAGAAAAAGGATCCTAGGCATGCACTACAAGGGATTGAAAGATGGGAGAAAAAAATGATGATATGTGCTAGGAGACAAAATGAAAGGTCTACAACATGATTGATCACTATCATATATTGGGGCATACAGTTTTATTCCGATGGATGATTAGTTAGCTTTAATCACCTTTCCCGTTAGATATTAGACTCTCATTGGATCGTCCACTAATGTCAAAGGCCTGTATACTAAGGCATATTTCCCTTCATTAAGATTGCTAACTCTTTATTAAAATTTTATTACCATTCGACATGGTCATCGTCTTTTGTGATTTTCCATTTAGAGATTCTATTGGTTACTACTTTTTCATACTAGGGCATATTTCCTTTCTTGAGATTATCGATTTTTCAACAAATTTCATAGTTTCATAATAAGACATATCCCTTTCTTTGAGTTTCATCTGGGGCATCCCCCATTTTCTCATTGAGTTCATTTAGAGCATTCCCCATTCATTGAGTTTCATCTAGGGCATGCCCCCTTCATCGGGTTTTCTTTAGGGCATACTCTCAGCATTTGAGTTAGTCAAATCCTCTTTATCTTAGTCACCCTTTAGTGTTTTGACTAAGAGTCACCGTCCACATTCTTTTTTAAGCCCGAAGCCTATTTCAACCTTAAGACGTTGTCTGTCTTAGGAGGTGCAACTAGCATTATTCTCTGAGGCTTACATTAGAGCCCAGAGCTATTCACATAGACTTGAGTTATTCATTACATCACAGCCTTGAGTTGTTTATTTCATCATTAGCTTTAAGTTTTTTTTTTTCATTGTAACCACCCTTGAGTGGTTTGACTTAAAGTCACGAATCGTGATTTCCCCTTTAGTTGATATTTCAAAGCCTAAAGCTCACAACCTTGAGCCATCCATGTAGCCCAAAGTTGTTTATAGAGCCCGAACCTCATAGCCTTGAGTGGTTCATATAGCCCTAAGTTATTCATACAACCTTGATGAACTATTCATTGCAATATAGCCTTGAGTTATTCATTGCATCATAGCCCTAATTCGTTCATTGTGTCATAGCCCTATGTTGTTCATTACATCATAACCTTGAGATTTTCATCATTTTAGTCATCTTTGAGTGACGTGAGCTCACAACCCTGAGTTGTTCATATAGCCTTGAGCGATTCATACAGCCCTAAGTTGTTCATACAACCCTAAGTTGTTTAATGTATTCACAACCTAGAGTTATTCGTTGCATTCACATTCTCATAGAGTCTTATTATCTGGATTGTCTTCTCCTTCATTAAAACCTTTGAGCTTATTGCATCATGTGCTAGGACAAATTTATGATCTTTTTGTTCTTCGATATAATTCACTTCATTCTACTCATTACTAACGCTTTCAACACTCGCATTCCTTACACTTGTGATCTTTACTAAAGAGAGACATATTTATCGACTCTCAATTTTGTCTTAATAACACAAGTTATTCATCGTACTTGTTACCCCTCACCTTAGGTTTTTTCATAGTAAGTGCATAGGATCCCTTTCAACTTAGCCATTTATTGTATCCTTGGTGGTTTATCTGTTGCTTAGCTTTGGCATTGACTCTTAGGCCACTTTTGCAGACCTTTTGAAATGAGTTTTTGAATCTATAGTGTGAATTTAGTGGCACCTTATGTTTCCCCAAAGTTTTGATACAATGCGTGACCCGAGGCTTTTTTTGCAATCAAACTGATTAAGGTGAATTGATTCAAGCAGTTCAAGCAGTAAATCGAGTTTTTGAGTTTTGGGCTTATTTGAGCCCCTTTTCAAGCCTTATCTTTTGTGTTCTTCTTTAGAGGTTCCCAAAGGTGTTTTGGGTGAGTTTTATGAGCCTTAGTCCTAGGTTAATGACTTTTTGGGTTTGATTTTGAATTTAAAGAGAATTGAGCATTGTGGGGATCATGGCAAGTGTCAAAATCTTCACTATTCCTTACCCTAGAAGAAAAGGCATTGGGAGCCCGATTTAGGGGGATTTTCTAGATAATTTTGGAGGAAAAACTTTGCCAAAATTCAAAAAGAAAAGGAGAGAGAGAAGATGAGTTGGCTTGGAAGAAAGCTTGATTTGGAAGAGGATTTAGAGATTGTAAGAAGACAAGTGTGTTGGGAATCCTATATTACTTTGTTGCCATGCCCTTAATTGTTAGGGTATAGAAAATCCATCCTAGGCTTTCTAAATCAATTGTAACAAAAAAAACTAAGTATTTTAAAAACAATATTGATACCATAAAAAACATAGATCTAGAGAATTGTCACATATACCTTTGATTCGAATATTCCTGGATTGATTCCAATCGGTGTCAAATACTCCAAAGTTATAATAGATCTCGTAAACACCATGATCTTCCACCTAATGACTCTTTGAGTTTAGGCACTAAGATAGCAGAGATCTTAAGACTGAAGACTAGATTTTTCTTTCTAAACCGTAGGGAGAGAATGGTAAAAGTTAGAAACCCTATTCCCTAAAAAGGTCTTTATAGACTTCTTACTAAGCTTAAGTAACTTGAGTCTACCAAGGGCTTGAGTCATTTAATCTAGCCCAAAAAGGTTGTTAATTGATTAATTAACCATATAGGGCTCTAATTAATCAATTACCACAATTTAGAGATATCATTCACTTACCCTTGTGCAACCTTGCATAATTACTAAAACACTCTTATATACAAAAGTGAACTAAAAACCCATCCAACCCTCACAAACCGTGTCATCAAGGGATATGAGCTCAGAGCAATGATACTAGGGCCCATAGGACGTACTAGCTCCCTCATAATCCAATTCTAAAGTTGACTTAAAATCCCACTACAAAGAGTCACCTACACTCCAGTACTTTATGTATATTACACTAAGACACCAAGTGCTCAAGTATGTGTGTGTATAGTCTCCTCATGATTTGGTCAGCCATAGCTATTAAGGTGAAAGCTATCAACCTTTTAACACTATTTCTACAATCCTTAAATTATAGATCCTCCTATTATGTAATCAAATGACATTTTTTTAGCTAATTAAGAGCATATGTCAAATTTCACTAAAAAAAATTACTTTGAGGCCATAGATTTTATGATCACACATTCTTAGGATCACCTAATGGGACACACTGTCTCAAAGTCCATTAGATATCATGGTATTTCTATTGACTTCCATTAACATTGACCCAATCCATAGGAAATATATGATAAACTTATGATATCACCAACAGATCAAAGTCACTACTAACTTTTGTACAAGATTAATATTCTCTCAAGATTGAGAGAGTATATATAGTATAGAAACTTGGTGAAGTCATAACTATCATGACTCATCGTAAGTTTTATCCAATGTGTAGTTTATACACACTAGTGCACTCACCATGGGAAACTCATCCCAATAGCTAAGACCAGTTATCCCTCTAATTAGGAAGTGGTGAACTACAGTCTCAAATGGATTACCTAATTCCATGAATCGACTATGAACAAATCATTTATGTGCATAGAACTCATGACTTGGATTTTTTATGCAACTCCTAATGCAGCCAAATTATGTACAATACAAGAGATGCTATGCCAGAATGTTCATAGAGTATATAACATGAAATAAGGATAGATAAAAGTGAACTTGGAATATCATTAAATGAATAATGTATTCCAAATCTATTATATCATGTCATGCTTGTAAGGGCTCTATCCTAACAAAGTGATTCACTTGTATGGAGATATCTTGGTAAGTCACTTCAATTTTGTCTTCTTCATCTTATCTTCAATTCATTTTCATTTCCTCTTGAATCTTGGGATGATTTATGAATGTGGATATTGGAGGCTACGCACTTGATTGTTGGATATTTTGTTCTTCATTTATGCTTGTTCTTTTTATTTTCTTCACTCTATTCATCTTGATTGCTTAGGGAGTTGTTTAATCTTTGGTTTAATTTATCACACAATGGTTTTTAAGGTTTTATTTTGTTTGATTTTGATCTCTTTTAGGTGTTTTACCCCTTCTTGAAGCCCATTGACTAAATCATGATATAAGGCTATTTTGATTTGAAATTCTTATTTTTCATTTTATTTCTCTTTTGTGTATTTCATTTTCTCTCTATTTTGATTATTTTTAAAAGCTTTATGAATTATTTTAAAACAAAATTTAAGAGTCATAAAGTGTTTGTTTATTTACTAAAGAGATTTTCTCTATAAAAAGGCTCTTTGGAGCCTACTTCGACATTTTGGGTTTTTTTTGCAAATCTAGTTGTAAAAACTTTTTTAGCCCTCCATGCCTTTTGTGAGCTCAAATTCTTACATTTAAGGGTTGTGAAGGAGTGAATGCCCTGTGGTTAATCCATAGCTCATTTATTTGGTCTACATCACTCATTTTTTTCCAACTTGTAATTTTCAGATTTTTTTTATTTTGGAAACATGGATTTATTTTTCTAATCTTAGAGTAATGAGATCATCTCTAACCCTCATAAGCTTGTTTACATGATCATTAAAGGGTTAGGATTTGGGTTAGTCCATGGAAATTAATTTAGGCTTATGGCAAAATCCACATTCTTTGATTTTCAAAATTTTCTTGTTTATTATCTTGTTTTTAACACTCAAAAGTATTTTTTTTTGCATATTTGAACTTTTAGGTTTATTCTAAAATGTTTTTTAGGCTTTAAATGTGTTTTTTAATTCTTCAATTTATAAAAAAAGAAAAAAAAATTGTTTTGTTGAAAAAACATTCTCCAAACTTGTTAAATAATTTTTTTTTTTCCAAATATCTAGATTCTACCCTCTTTTTTTACCTTCAAAATGATTTTGTTAACCATTACTAACTCATGGGTTTTTAATTATTTTAAATATTTTTCTACATTCTAGACTTCTTAAATAGTTTATTAAGATTTTTTTTTTTTTTTGCTTAAAAATCATTTTTCAAACTTATGAATTAATTCCATCTATTTATGTTTGCTAAGTTGATCTGAACTTGGACTTGTGAATTGATCTTTGAAATCTAGGATAATCAGTGCATATTTGAACCTCATAGAAGCTTTTAATGTGTTCTAGAAACTTTAAATATGCCTAATTTTATTTTATTTTTTAATCTCCCCTCTATGCTTGTCAAATAATTCTATCTTTACACAACTTCTTGTTTTGCCCTATTTATGAGCAATAAGATGTTCTTTAGAATTTGAATTAATTGGTGCATGCTTGAGCTCCTTGGGCTTTTGGATTGTGTTCTAGACACTTTGAACGTGTTGTAAATTATTATTGTTTTTTTTTTATTTTATCTTATCTCTAACCACTTTATTTTTATTTATTTTGTAAATACATGTTCTTTGTTTCTGTATTATTTGAATAACTTGTTAATTTAGCTACTTTTAGCATGATTTTAACCTTCTTTGACCCCTAATTTGTATTATAGACATCTTTTATATGTTAAACAAGCCTTCCCTGTATCATGATCACCCTTTAATAATTTTATTTAGATTTATTTTATGATTACATACCTGCTACCCAGTTTTTGTACCTATGCATGATTAGTGCATATTAGTCCACCTAAATGCTAGTTTAGTCATATTTTGTTCTTGATTTTAATTGTATATATATTATATTTATTGGGTGGCTCTTACTTTAATATTATATCCCTTATTTTGTTTATGAACAAATCGTGTCTTTCTATGTAAGCGTGCTGCCCTATTTTGGGCATTATTGAGGTACACTTTCTTTTTCCTTTCATTTGTTTGATTCATTTGATATGTATATTATGGTCCGAGTATTCTTTATCTTTTTTTCTCCATCACTACTGCCTTATTGTTTATCTCTACTATTTTCTCTTGGTATCCAAGGTCTATTAGTCAATTGTCTTAATTCTCTCCACTTGTCTAGTAGAGACTTTTTTAGGGCTTAAAAGAGTGCTACCCTACAGTACCTTCCTAATAACTAATCTGCTCCTCAACTTAAATCCATTTTCATAAACATCTTTTTCCTTTAAAAATGAGTCACTCCAGAGTTTTATTTCTTATTTTGTTTACTCTTTAAAAAAAATTAAACAAAAACAAATGGTGACTCCAACTTTTTCAAAAATAAGTTTTTCTTAATAAAAAAATGAGTCTCACCATCAAATGAGAACACGGGTAAAAAAAATATTGATCCACAACCTAGCTAAAATATTGGCTACATTTTTTGTTTGAAAACTAGTAGTATCAATATAAATCCAGTTTAACTTTTCATAAAAATAATAACATGAACCAGAAATTTGCAAACCAGTATACACCCACTTGAGCCACACACTACTAAACCATTGGAAGATTACGTTGAGATATGGGAAAATCTCGGCTTTACTCACCACTTAATGCTATCAAAACTAAGCGTGCTAGAAATTAAAGTGTTGGAAAGTATATTTGTTAAATAATGAAAAACTATAGGAAAGTAAAGCTAGGGAAATTAAAGGAAAAGCTAGAAACAAAAGTTACAAAAGAACATTAGTTGAAATTTAAATTTCATCACAAACTAAAACTGGAGCTTGAATTGAAAGATTGCAAAAATTGGAAAATGAAATTGAAACTAAAATCAAATTACTCCTACCCCTACTCTTAAACTAAGAAGATGAAACTAAAACCCAAGTACTCTACTCCTATTGCTTAGAACTAGAATTGGAACTCCAAAAAAATAATAACAATAAAGAAAAATAAAAACAAAAAGAACTCTTTTTATAACTAGCCTTCTTTCCTTTTGAAAAAATACATCAAGAAAGTCGAATGAGGCGATGATTTTTCCAATAATTGTGCAACCTGCTTCCCTTAGCTTGTGTCATATGCATGCCCCAAATCTGCCAAGTTGTTGACCTACTACTAGGGATTACAACAATTGAAGTTTTCAGGTGTGGGGAGACATGATTCATAACACATGGCATCTCAAGAGTGGCCCTGTGCATCAGTTTTAGAGTTGTCCCAAGTGTGTGCAAATAGCGCTTAAGAAGTGGCCACTATGCATATGCACAAAGATTAGATCTTCTATATGGGCACAAAGTGCTAAGTGTGTTTATATAGAGTCAAGATAGTCCTTGCTTTCATGTCCAAGTATGCTAAGAGCTTGTGAGAGTGTGTGTATGCATTTGCTTTCCATGGAGGAAGGTCTTCAAGTGTGCTTGAAGCTAGGATGAAGTGTACTACATAGATGTTTATGTGCATACACTCTATTGTTGGCACCCTACATGCGCATAAGCCCTTATGACTATGTATACTCATAGTTATTCGTTGTGTTAAATTCCCCTAATCTTCATATTTTAACCAAGTTTCCTAAATCTCTCCTCTTGTAAGTTGCTAGTGGTCATCCATTGTGCCTTCTCTTACTCATTTTGCACCTGAAATTAATAAAATATGGCTCAAACACTAACAAAAAAAAAAAATCATTAAATACCAAAATACCAAGGCCTTAGCAACAAATGTGGATAATAAGATGACTACATATATGCCCAAATTCCCAAAATTTGATACATTCTCACATTTTATAATACTCTCATATAAGAATATACCTCATTAAAACCTTATTAGGAAAAATCTAGTGGGAAAAACCCTAATGAAGGAAATAGAGTATAATATTCTTCAAAACCAAGACAAAGGAAAGAAGAATACAATATATCCATATCAATATTCTTCCTCTCATATAGACTTGGTTATGCTTTCTTTAGCACTTCAATTGATAGATCTCTCAATCTCTGCATTTCAATATTGTATCTTAACATTTTCAATATAGTTGATAATAACACTTTTGCAAATAGTTCTTTTATATGATCACATGATCGAATCTACTAAAGATCAATTTCACCGTTTTCCGAGAGCTTGTGAGTATAGAAGAGTTTAGGAGAGATATGATTAGCTCATTACTTTTTATAAATCCTCATTTAATTTGTCAAATACAAGTAGCATTATCTTCATGTAACATGGTGACATTATCTTTAATGAAGGGCAATCTATATAATTTCCCTCTCATTTTGATTTGCTTCATGAATTGAGAGTATTTCTACATGATTTGAAGAAGTGACTACCATTGTTGCTTAATTGATCTCCATGATATTGTTGTGTTATATGTTTGATCTCATTCCAATGTCTTCACATTGGTGTAGAACTTTATCTTGTTAGCATATTGACAAAAAAATGCTATTGTGTTTGGGTACAATTTGCAAGATACATCAATGTGTCAATATTGCACTAATATATGGTACTTATGGACCAAACACTTCTTCATTTTCTTCTTTGAGATGGAACATATCTTGTTCACTTCAAGTGAACAAACAATCATAAAAGGGTCAAGTGGGTATGATTTGTCCATATAAAAGCTCTTTAGAACTTTCTCTATGTACACTAACTGATGGACTAACATTCCGTTTGAAAATTGAAAAAAATTTGATTTGCAAGTCAACATAATTTTTTTCCCCAAGATCTTTAATGTCAAATACTTTCATTAAATGATTAATTGTTCTTATGAACTCTTCATGAGTCAATAAGATTGCAACAATTACAAGCCTTCAATTTAATCTATAAAAAGACATAATTTGATTTAGTATATTATCATCATGACTTGATTGACGATGTGATATGAGATTTTTAATCATTGCTTCAAACATTATAACCCTTCAAATAATTATTTGCTTCGGGCATGTTAATTCTTTAGGGAATTATTTACTTTAGGAATTTTAAATCCTTCAAAACTTGGCTATTTCATACATTTTGGATCCTTTATGGATTTTAACATATCTATAGATCCATATACTTTATATATCAAGTCCTTCAGTGATTGTCAATTATATGATTAAATCATTACCAGGATGATACTAGGTATTTGCATAAAACCTTACGTTATAATTTTTTCTTTATAGCATAATAACCCATTGATATACAATAATCTTTATGTCTTCAAACATTAGATTTCTAGCCCATTCATATTCAACAAGCAACATATTCTAGCGTTGGACTACACATCTCAATATTGCTCATTTTGCCAACAAGTAACTTTGTATGTATTGTATCTTTCCATTTTGGCCAATTATTTTTATGTTAACACAATTCATGATTTGGAATCTTCATTATTTTTTATTTGGAATCTTTATTATTCTTTATCATGCCAAAAGCCATTTAAATATATATATATATATATATATGCATTGTCAATGACAATATTATTTTGATCTTCTCTTCCTTTTATCATGTTCATCACTAATAGAGGTATCTTTTACTTTCAAATATAGAGGTAATTATGCCTTTTTAGGGGTCATTCATTCAATTTGTGCCTCTTTTGGGGTTATTCATCCAATTTAACCTCTTTAGGGATTATTTGTTCAAATTGTTCCTCTTTAATGCTATTTATTCAATATTTGCCTCTTCAGGGCCTATTTATTTTAGTTGCACCTCTTCAAAGGCGGTAAGTTTCTCAATTCTATGCATTTATTAATAAAATTTCTAGTTCACTTTTATTTATCCCCATTCCATGCATTATGCGTAGTAAGCCTTCTAGCTTGCATCTTTTAAATTGTACGTGACTTGAATACATTAGGAATTGCATGAAAGATTCAAGTAACAGGTTTCTTGCAAGTAGATGACTTGTTCACAACCAATTAATGGGCCAAGGCAAACCCCATTAGAGGTTGTAATGTACTACCTCCTAAGTGGAATGATGGGTGGTCTTGGCCATCGAGATAGGTTTCCCATAATGAGTGCACTAGTGTGTATGGTCAGATCAAGCCGTGGTTGCATGATTTGTCTCAAGGTTCCCTCGATATTATACCTGTTTGAAAATTCTTTGGAATGAACTTAAGAATTTTTAACCCATTCCTATTTGTCAATGTGGTGGCATGAAAGTATGGATGGTTATCAACAACAAGAGTGTGTAATGTAATTTTTTATGGGCTTAAACGAATCCTATGTCAGATGCATGAGCAAATTTTGATGCTTGACCCATTACCCCTTGTTGCGAAGGTTTTCAATCTTTCCATTCAAAAAGAATGACAACGCACCATTGGATCTAGTTCCCATACTCTGTTTCAATCCCTGGCATTTAGCGCCTCATTGTCTCTGTCACAACTTCCCTTTCTCAAGGTAAGCCTAAGCATGATTGCTCAATTTGTTTTCATCGTGGGCTCATGAGGCATACTGTGGACCGTTGCTACAAGTTACATGGGTACCAACCTAGGTATAAGCCCAAACCCAAGGCCCAATTGAGCTTTTTTTAATCCACAAACAATTCATCCTCTTTCACTGAGGCATCAAAGGGCACCTACTTCTCTCATTTAACTACAACTGTTATGGCACCCTCTCCACCTTCGGGTTCTTTCTCAACAAATCAAGTCCAACAACTCATCACTTACCTCGGCTCGCAACTTCATCACCGTGCCATTGACCCACCTAAGCTTCAATCTGCAACGGACCCTTCTATTCTCACATCTATGGTAATTCTTTTTTTATTCTTTCCCTTTCACATCCTTCCATCCCTTTTGATGATCGGGTCATTAGTACAAGTGTCACGTACCATGTATGTTGTAATCTCTCTTTTTTCTTTTACTCCACACTCATTCAAAATACTATAATCACTCTTCCTAATGGTCATGTTGTTGCTATTAATCGAATAAGATCTGTCAAATTGTCTAATTCTCTAATTTTGCACAATGTTTTATTTGTTCCCATGTTTACCTTTAACCTTCTAAGTACTAGCGCTCTTACTCTCAATCATGATTGTTGTGTTAACTTTCTTTCAAATTCATGTGTGATTTAGAACCTCACTCAAGGCTTGACGATTGGGAAGGGTAAGAGACAAAGCAATCTTTACTTTCTAGAGTTAGGACTGCTATTTGTAATTCAATCTTTTCATGTTCTATAATGTCTAAAAGTGATGTTTGGCATTTTAGACTTAAACATCCATCTCTTGTAAAAATTCAACTTCTTCAAAATGAATAACATATCCCTATTTTTTATTTTTTTTTATCTAAGTTGTCTTCACATTGTTGAATTTGTCATATGGCTAAACAAAAACGCCCCCCTTTTGGTTCACATAATCATGATTTGGTCCATATTGACATTTAGGGTCCTTTTCACATTGCCACACCAACTAGTCACAAGTATTTTCTTACCATTGTTGATGATCATACACGTGTTACTTGGGTATATCTTTTACATGCAAAATCAAATGTTTGTAGTATTTTTACTTTGGTTTCTACCCAATATAACACTACCATTAAGTATGTTCATTCTGATAAAGCTCTAGAATTGGCATTTTATGATTTTATTTTATTTTTTCATTCCAAATGGATCATTCCTTATCATTCTTGTGTTGAGACACTTGAACAAAATTCAATAGTCGAACGAAAGCACCAACGCATACTTAATATGGCATGGGCTCTACTTTTTCAATCATGTGTTCCTTTTGTTAATGGGGTGATTGTGTCTTGACAGAAGTTTATAAGATTAACTGCACACCATCCACATTATTATTTAACAAAACCCCATTTGAATTATTGAATAATGAAAAACCTACCTATGCTCATCTTCGCACTTTTGGGTGTTTATGTTGTGGTTCCACTCTTCCTAATCAATGCACCACATTCACTCCTTGTGCCCAAGCTTTGGTTTTTCTTGGCTACCCTTTTGGCTATAAAGGGTACAAACTCCTTGACTTAGAGAGTAATAAGGTTTACATTTCCAAAAATGTTGTGTTCCATGAATCACTTTTTCCATTTGCTAAGTTTAACATTGGAACTAATTCTCTTGATTTATTTAGTGATTGCATCCTTGCTAGGTTGTTCACCTCACATCTGAGTCTACCTCTTCCCATGCTCAACCAACTCCTAGTCCTTCTAGTGTTAACCATGTTCATGCTCTCTCCCCGATTTAGTCCATCTCTTGTCCACATCGTGTCACTAAACAACCAACTTACTTATCAGACTTCCATTGTTACTTGGTCGTACACCCATCCTCCACTTCATTTATTACTTTCTCCACTCATCTTTATCTCATCTCTTCCTTTTTAAGCTATCAAAAGTTTTTCTAGCTATACCGAACATTTGTCTTAGCCATTACCTCCCACACTACACCATAAACTTTTTTCCAAGCTATTGAATCTCAAGTGTGGCGTGATGCTATGAATGTTAAGTTGTAGGTTTTAGAAATCAATGGAACTTGGTCTATCCTCTCTTTTCCCTCTGGAAAACACCCTGTTGGTTGTAAATGGGTGTACAAGATCAAGTTTTGAGCTGATGGTACAGTGAAACAACATAAAGCCCATCTTGTGGCTAAGGGCAATACACAACAAGAAGGTATTGACTTTCTAGACACTTTTTCTCCTGTAGCAAAACTTGTTATTGCTAAAATTCTGCTCTCTTTGGCTACTATTCATGGTTGGTCTCTTACTCAACTTGATGTCACCAACATTTTTTTTCATGTAACCTTACTAAGGAAGTTTACATGACTATTCTACCTAGTTTCAATTGTCGAAGGGGGAGACTCTGCCTTCTAATGTCGTTTGCAAGTTGCACAAGTCTATACATGGGTTGAAACAAGCATCCCGCTAATGCTTTCATAAATTTTCAAGTGTTCTACTGTCAAAAGGATTCACACAATCTGCTAGTGACCACTCATTATTCACCAAATACCATGATAACTCTTTCTTGGCTTTCTTGGTGTTTGTTGACGATATTATCATTGCAAGTAATGATCAAATAGTTGTGGATACTCTAAAATTTGTCCTCAGTAAGCGATTTAAGATGAAAGATTTGGGGCCCCTAAAGTACTTTATGGGTTTGGAGGTTGCTAGATCTGTTGTTGGTGTTTCAATTTGCCCAAGAAAATATACTTTTTAATTGTTTTCTAACATGGGGTATTTGGGCTACAAACCTGCCTCCATTCCAATGGAACCTAACCTGAAACTCTCTTAAGATGTTGGTGATTTAGTTGTTGATCCCACCAGTTATAGTGGCTAATTGGTAAACTACTGTATCTCACCATTACACATCCTAATCTTAGTTACTCTGTGAATAGACTTAGTCAATTTTTAGTTGTTCCTCGTACTCCACATCTCTAGGTAGCTTTTTAAATCTGGTAATACATCAAGAGAACTCTAGGCCAAGGTATTTTCTTTCATCCAATTCAATAGTGCAACTCAAGGCATTTGAAAATTCTGATTGGGCAACATGTCTCGATACTCAACACTTTGTTTCTAGTTTTGTGTGTTTCTTGGTTCTTCACTCATTTCTTAGAAGTCCAAGAAGCAACAAATTGTGTCACGTTCCTCTGCAAAAACTGAATATCGTTCTATGGCCAATACTACTTGTGAGATCATTTAGCTTCTCTCCTTGCTTAAGGATTTGTGAGTTGTTCACCATGGTCTAACTCTTCTTTTCTGTGATAATCAAGTTGCCCTTCACATTGTAGCTAATCTGATATTATATCATGAGCGCACTCAGCATATCAAAATCGATTGCCATATTGTGCGAGAGAAGATTCAAGTTGGGCTTTTAAAAGTGTTACATGTTACAACACCATCAACTTGCTAACATATTCACCAAAGCTCTTCATCCTTCACAATTTCATGTTCTTATGGGCAAGATAGGAATTCATAATCTTTATTCTCCATCTTGATGGAGAGTTTTATCATACTAGCATTTTTTTTTCCTATTATAACAATTATATTAGTATAAAACATTCTAGATATAGTTTATTAGAATAAATGCAAAGCTGTACAACCTCTTTTGTCAATGTAAGGCAAAGCACTCTACTATATATTTTTTGTACCTTCATACTATCAATGAGATATACAATGAAATGAGAATATGTTTTCCCTTTTCCATTCTCTCCTCATAATATAATGAAATATGTTTAACAAAATATGACATTCCATTTAATTAATTTACAACAAACCCACAAGCATAAACTATCCAATGTTTTAATCAATTAGGTAGCCCAGTTGGTCAGGGCAACCTAGTTGGTCAAGGCAAATACTAAGTGTGGTCCCAATAAGTAGCACATGGTCTTGGGTTCGAATCATGCCATTAATGACAACCTCAGTACCTCGAGGTTTGGGTCCCTATGGAGAGTTAAAAAACTATTCAATGTTTTAATGAGCATGTAACTTACAAATCATATGTTTGATTTTTCAAAAAAAAAAAAAAAAGGGGAAAAATGCAATAAAAAAAATATAAAGAGAGGAAAAATTAAAAAAATGAAAAAAAATAAGAAAAATAAAAATAAAAATTTTAAATTAATAAATTATTTTTATATGTTTTTTCAAACTCACTTCACTTTCTATATAAAGATTAAAAAAAATTGAAAATACATATATTTCTAATTAATTTTAATTATATTTCATTTTCAATAGTAAACCTAAAGGAAAAAAAAACACATTTTTCTTAGTATTTTCCTGCAACCACATATATATCTAGTGTAAATGTTGCTACCGGTTTCAAACCATTATGCACAGGTATGACCATGTCATTGCACGAACCATCAAGGTAAAAGTCGCAAAAAAAATTTAATCTTGCAAAGAAAAATATAGTATCAACTCACTCCTAATTTGGTAGCCAAAATAAGTAGCAAAAAAATAAAATTGGATTTGGAGAATTGTTTAGAGCAAGAGACCTCAATTTTTCTGAATTCAAGTGGGAAAAAGTTAAAAGGGTGTAGATATTAAGTGCCACCGAAAGAGAACATCTTTTATAGGAGAAGCAAAAGAGAGTGCAAGTGGGTTTTTGAGTTCTTTATTCTAACTAAAAAGTGCTCAAAACAAGGATTCAAGCACTATTCCAGCACTCCTTTATGAACTCCTAACAAGAAAACCATGCATGTCTTCTTTCTTGAATTCATATTTTGGCAACTTGCACTAGATTATATGGCATACCATAAGCTCAAAAGGAGTGCATACTGCATATCAATAATTCCCAGTAATTGAATTGTTCAATATAAAAGCAATAATAGTATTGATACAAGAAATATACAAGACACAAAGTAATGTCAGGTTACTCATGCAACCAAAATTAAGTTATATGCATTTGCAGAGTCGGCCTAGGCACCCAACTGCTACAGGAAATGATTTGACGAAGTCATTTTTGTATAAGAACCATAATGACACTATGGATACAAGCAATATACATCACAGACAATAATGTCACCTTGTTCATGCAGCCAAAATTAGTTCAAGCATTTGCCCAGCAGTATAGAGAAGCAACCAGTGTGATTCTTGAGTTTTTAAATATAAGTCCAGGTCAACACATTTCCACTCTCCATCCATCATATCTAAATTTTCAAACACTAGAAATGCCCCAGAGTATCCCCTTTCTTGTTGACAGAGTAAATTTTTGTTGTCCTACATGAAACCTAAAGACATGTTAAGACAGAAACTTAGAAACATAACTCCAAAACCAGTTAATCACAACCTGAAGCCAAAAACAGTGATCATGAATATCCCAACAAGATTCAAGATTTCCCGAGTAAATCAAGCTAAGGGTATTTACAAAACTTGCAACAAGACCCTGAGATTTTTTAACCCACTTTTTATTGGACTGGTGACATTGATTTCCCATGGTTAGCCCAACACTTCATCCTCACTTGCAAAAATCAAGAACCCACCCTGCGAGTGAGAGCTCTATTCCCACTGGTGTGATATAACTTGGTTGCCTAAGTGTGAAACTAGAAAGATCTTAGACCAGGAAATCATCCAATCCCTTCCAGAAAGAAAACGGAAAGGGCACTTTCTCATGCTGAAAAGAAATACATTGTAATGAGAAAAGAACTTAAAAATCTTTCAAGCTACTAGAAGAAAAGTTTGGTCTCTCCCAACACAGCTGATTATGCAGTGCTATACACAGACAAGCAAAAGATGTCATATCAAATAATCAGCCAGAAAATCAGCTTTCAAAAATATATATTCTAATCATCAAGAGTGAAATAGCACAAGAAATTCACTGATAATGTTAGCCAGAACTTTCATAAATATCAAAAATAGATCACGTCATGGTATCTTCAAGTCAATCAGTTTCCAGATCAGCAATGTCTCGGCATTACAATGGCCTTAATCAATATTACATGGTAACAATAAGATTGCATCCCACATTGTACATTGGCATTTTTCACAAAATTATTTCTTCTTTCTCAAGTATAGCCCGAGACTATGTAAACTAACAAAGGAAAATGGAAGCAAACACCACAATTTCCTTCTCTTCTACCTTTCACTGTTGAGAAACTAAAAACTGATTGTAACCTTAACTTCCAAATTAAAATAACAAAAATATTAAAACAAAAAGGATAAAAATAGGCAAATCTATTGTTTATAAAAGAAAACAATTGAAATTAGCAAAAATTAAACATTCTGACACCCCCAAACAATTTAAAAAGGTACTCTAACCATCAATTTCAATCAAAATAACAACAGGATTAAAAACAAGACAGGTTAAATTTGCCATTTTACAAGTGCAAGTCACTAAAGGTATATAATAATCATAAAAAATCTCCCCCAAAAAACTCTCTTCCTCACTCTCATATAAACATCTAAATTTCAATTATTCACACTTTGATATTGTACTGTGTTGCACACACAGAAGATTGCTTGTGCCGCCACCATTTGTATTAATTAATATGAAATTGAACACTCACTCACCATGGTAACCGGGAAACTGAGTCCTAGTTGGAAAACACTTTTCTGAAGCAAGGATAAAACTTCTTGGAATGTTTTGGGAAAATGTTTGGGAAGGCTTGGAAAATATTTTAGTAACAGAGAAATGTTTCCCAAACTCATGAGGAACTTGTTTCCAATAATTTTCATGTTTTTCGTTTATGTTGCCAAGTGTTTCCAATAATGAATGAAACATTTTTCCCAAAAGTCACTTCCAATGCTTTCCCTAGTGCTCCTGTTTCCATTCAAATAAAGGCAAGAAAGTATACTTTACCAAGATCCAAATTAACAATTTTACAATCATTTATGTAAAAACCATAATGGCATATTGCTGAATTTAGAATCGCACACCAAATATTCTTATCTAATTTAGAATTTCAAAATAATTTTGATGTATAAATTAGAATGATAATGAAAAATAAAACAACAAGAGAGGCTAAGTGGAATTATAATCATTAGAAAATTAATGACTGAAGATATAATGCAGCTAACTTCAAGAGTTATGGACAACCCTTTTTGCAGAAAATTCACTTCCAAAAGGGCCTTTAAAATAGAACTCTTAACTGCTCTGCAACCATACTTGAATTAGTATTTTTGTATTGATATCAAATGAAAATACAGATTTGGGAGTAACATCAATTACCCCTCAAACTCTTAATAGAAAAGTTAAGTAACAGCATTTTTGTTAAAAAATGTACATGATAATTTTTATCATTTTACTCTAGTAATAAACAAGGAAGAATCAGAACCAAAAAGGAAAAAGAAACTATCACAATTAATGGAAGCTGGGAAAATTTTACATACATTCATGATGAATCATCTTTCAGAGGAAGATCATTGATTGGAGATGAGATATAGTACCCCTCATGCTCATTAGACTCAATCAGCATCAGCACAACTTCCCGCATTGAAGGCCGGTCAGGAGGGGACATATTTGTGCACAGTATAGCAATTTTTAAGACAGCAATCATGTGATCAACAGTATTTTCGTCTTCTAGATTTAAACGAGTGTCAAATATCTCAGATGTCAATGAATGGTCCCGAATATAATTCCTCACCCATGAGACAAGATCGCCCCCTTGATCTAGTGGCTGTACAGGAGTTCTCCCTGTTAACAGCTCCAATAGAACAACCCCATAGCTATATATGTCGCATTTCTCTGTAACCTTCATAGTGTAAGCATATTCTGGCATGAAGAAGAGATAAATTATCAATCAGTTACATGGAATGATGATCAATCATCGCTATCTACAAAGCTCAACCCTGCTAATAGATGATGTATCTTTCTATAGTAGACAGACAGACAGATGTATAGACACGCATACCTATATACAGAGTAAGGGAAAGAAAGAGAGAAAGAACAAATGTTTGTTTTTCTCATGACAAGAAATAGATTAGAATTCTCTTCTCTATGTGTCATGGTACCACTGTCAAATCAATGAACAAATGAGAATGTATTAGTCATACAACTGAGAACCTCACCACTTTTGTGAAACTATAAAATGTATAATTGAATGTTATCATGTTTCATCCAACTGAAAACCTGATGCAAGTAGATACTCTTCGTGAGGTTTGAGTCTAGCAGGACAAAGCAAGTTTGTTCAAACTGGACTAAAACAGCTAAAATTGAGAAATTCTCCAATAATGCAAACATTCTCATTGATTCTATCACTAGGGTGTGATTTTTAATTCCAGGTAATCATTTGGAATCCCTTTTTTGATAGACTTGAATTTGCAAGAATAAGTAAAATAAACAACCGGCCAATTTGTACAATAAGTCCCCAAAAATCATAATTTTTATTTGAGGCATCAAACAAGAGCTATTAGAAAATGACAAATAAGTAAAAAGGCTAAAAGGAACTATAGCACACAAGTCACGATATATGATATGACTCTTTACAAAGAAAAGAGGAAAGGAACCCCAAATAAGGGTACTTCTCCAGCAACTATAGGATGTCAGTCCAATGTTTAATGAATCTGGAAATAAATACTATTATAGGAAAGGACAATAAGGGAGCTCACCAGGGGCAATGTATCCGTATGATCCAGCAACAGCTGACATTGATTTAGATTGAGGCATGTCCACAACCTTTGCCAAACCAAAATCACCAACATGAGCTTCAAAATTACTGTCAAGTAGAATATTATTAGATTTTATATCACGGTGAATGATCCTTGGTTTGCAGTCATGATGTAAATAAGCAAGACCTTCAGCAGCCCCAAGAGCAATAGTGAACCGGGTTTGCCATTCCAAGCTACAAGATGCCCCATGAAGCAACTCACCCAAACTACCCCTTGCCATGTACTCATACAGAAGCAGATTGGAACCCTGGTGATAGCAAAAACCATAGAGCTTCACGATATTACGATGCCTAATCTTTCCCAGTGTGAGAATTTCAGCTCGGAAACTGTTGTCAATGCTGTTTCCTTCCCTGTTAGAGGCAAGCTTCTTAACTGCAATGGTTTGCCCAGAATGCATAACTGCCTTATAAACAGTTCCACAAGCCCCCCTTCCAACCACGTAGCTGTCATGAAAATTGTTTGTGGCCTCAACTAGATCTTGGAAAGTGAAACCCTCCTTTGGAGGAAAGTAGATATCAGAAACAGATGAGGGAATCTCTTTGTCTTGCAAAGAAGCAACTACTTCAACTGGACGTCTCATAAAATATAAAATAATTACAATCAGAATGAGAGAGATCCCACCTACAACAGCTGCAACTACTGTGATGATTTTACCCCGAGGAGCATCCACACTCTCCAAAGAAGGTGGAACAGAACTAAAAGATGGAGTTCCATTGCAATTGCTAAGACGCCCACCACAGAGGCCTTCATTTCCAATAAAACTGCTGCTAACCATGTTCTGAAACAGTGGAATGGAAGGTAAAGGTCCAGTGAGGTCATTGTATGAGAAGTTGCACCCCATTAAACTTGAGAGATTTCCAAATGTGCTTGGAATTTCACCACTCAAATGATTGTTGTTAAGCAGTAGAAACTCCAGTAAAATAAGATTCCCAAGCTCAGGTGGTATTCTCCCCAAGAGATTATTATAACTAAGATTCATTGCAATCTGCAAGCTTGAAAGAGCACCCAACTCTGGTGGTATTTCACCTGAAAACAAATTTCCACCCATCTGCAACTCTGTCAAATGGGAGAGATTTCCCAATGCTGCAGGTATATTTCCAGAAAATTTATTTTCGGAGAGCTTGAGAAGCTCCAACTGCAAAAGAGTCCCAAGTTCTTTTGGTAAAGCATCAACAAAGCTGTTCCTGCTGAGATCAAGTCGTTGAAGCATCTTGCAGTTAACAATCGTAGGGGGAATCTGTCCAGTGAGAAAATTAGATGAGATATTAAAAGTCACCAACTCGGAGAGGTTCCCTATCTCCTTTGGTAACTCAGATGTGAAGTAATTGTTTGCAAGATGAAGCCTTTGTAACCTTCTGCAGTTTGCAATCTCTGGAGGAATTAGACCACTGAACTTGTTCTGGTCCAATTCAATAGCTGAAAGGTTCACCAATCTGCACAACTCTAAAGGGAAGCTTCCAGTAAGACTGTTTCCAACCAGACGAAGTTGCACCAAGGATTTACATTTTAAGACCCCCATTGGGATATTTCCATACAGCTTATTAGACTCGAGATTCAACAAAATCAAATTAGATCGTCGACATATATGAGAAGGTATGCTTCCTGTCAAGTGGTTTTGAGAAAAATCAACCACCCAAAGTGGGCTATAAAGTCCAAGAGCTTGAGGAATACGACCAGTCAGACGGTTGTCGAACAACTGTAACTGGAACATTTGTGTCAAATACTGAAATCCAACAGGAATAGGACCTGTTAGGTTATTAATCGAGAGATCAAGCTTCGCCAAGTTCCTCAAGCTACTAAGCTCATTTGGAATGACACCACTCAGCTCATTCTGGAAAAGATACAGTAATTTTAGACCCTTTATCTTACTGAACTCAGTTGGAATCCCTCCAGTCAGGTAGTTCTCCGAGAAATCAATTTCTGTGGCTTGAGAAAGATTACCTATCTCTCTTGGAATGGTACCATTCAACTCATTTCTATAGATGTATAACTTCTTCAAAAACTTGAGGCTCCCAATCTCCCTGGGTATCTCTCCCACGAGATTATTCTGGTACAAAGCAAGAGTTTCAAGATGCGTACAATTCCCAAGTTCCTTTGGGACAAAACCTGACAACTGATTACCCCAAAGAATCAGATCCGTCAAGTTCCTAAGCATCCCAATCTCCTTGGGTATTTCTCCAGCTAAATCATTTTGGGCAAGTCCAAGATATCTCAAGCTCCTACATCCACCTATCTCTGCAGGAAGACTTCCAGAAATAGCATTCTGCCCAGCTCGAAATGTTTTCAAACTCTTGAGATTCCCAAAAGAACGTGGCAAGGGACCTGTGAGATTGTTAGTGTATGCCACTAATTCAACAAGCGCGTAAAGATTCCCAATCTCTTCAGGGAAAGGACCAGACAATTTGTTATTGCATACATTCAAATCTGTCAAACAAGACAAACTACAAAATTCAGCAGGAATTGACCCGTCAAACTGATTATCGTTCAAACAAAGTGTCTCCAACTTCGAACAATTTCCAATCTCCTTGGGTATATTTCCAGTAAGCCCATTGTGAGAAACATCAAGATAAGTTAGGTAGCTCAAACCACCAATGCTAGGACTTAGAGTTCCAGACAGATTCATCGAGTTCAAATCAAGAGAGATGACCACTGGATCATAACCCGTGCAATTCACACCTATCCACCCACATGGTGTCTGATCACTAGGATTCCAGTTATACAAATGATTAAATTGATCGTAGAGCCCATGCTTCAGCTCAAGGAGGAGTAGCCCCTCGGAATTCAACCCTTCTGAACCACAAACCAGAAGAGCCGCAACAATTAAAAATCCAGTAAACCCCACCCCGAAAAGTCTCCTTGATCTGCAATTCTTTGACATTCTAATAACCATGGGAACCACCAAATTAATCCAACAAGTTGATGGTTTAAAACCTGCACAAGTCTAGCCACCTCAGATTGAAATGCCCAAGAACCCAACTCATGCAGTCAGTCCACAAAAAAGTGACATGACAGGTGATAATTGAAAAAGGGTTTGGAATCCGGAATTACGAACCCAGAAATTCAATCGTGTGAAATGAACTAGGCTTCAACAAAGGGTGATGAATCAATTAAATCATAGAAGCCAACAATAATTTTACCCAAAAGAAAAAAGAAAAGAAAACGCGCGCACACAAACAAAAATGAAGGTCAGCAACACAAATGGGTGATTCTGAAATGTAGCCAGAAATCCAATCATCTGATATCAACCAAACTTTGACAAACCAGTCCAAAGGGTTCGAGGAATTAAGAACTTGTAATACAGATAAATCAATCAAATGAAAGAATCCAACCATTTAGAATTCAGAAACCCAGCAAACCAAACAAACCAAAAGTTCAAAAAAAAAAAAAAAAAGTTAAATAAGGGATGAATGAAACCAATAATCATTAAAACAGAACCCAACACTTCAAAATCGAATAACCCAAAAAGGATCAAGACTTTCACATACCTCAACACTATGGGCTTATCGCTCATCACTCATCAAAAAAGAGATACAGAAAACAACAGCTCCACCATTTTCCACAGATTCCTTGAGATGACAGTGAGAACCGCGTTATTCATGAATTACCGGACAAAAGAAGCAAACCCGGTTCCTCTTTTTCTAAGAAAAAGAAAAAGGTGGGATCTTCAATTTGGAGCACAAAGATCAAATTTTTTTCAAGGGAAATACACCGAAGCTCTTTTTTCTTTAATTGAAAATGAAACAGTGAAAGCAAGAGGAAGCAGCACATACGTCGTGGAAGTTCTTGGTGAAGTGAAGGGAATGATGATGAAGGATCTTTAGGTGAATCGAAGGGACGGATGAGAGCTCCTCCTTGAAGCTCTAATGGCCGACAAAGCATGCTTTCCCAATTTCACCTCTCTCTCTCTTGCTTCATTCTCTCTCTAGTCTCAACTCCTCTTTTTTAGTGCTTGCAAACGTAACAAAACGGAGCCTAACCTTTTTGGCCAGAAAAAGTTTTTATTTTCTCAAGAAAATTTTGGATTTCTTCGATTGTGACAGGTTTGGTAGTTAGGTACTCGGATATTCAAACTTGGGTCACTCTCCACACTCCACACTCCACACTCCACTACAAATTTACAACACACCTCCGACCAAAATTGATTTCTTCAATCCTCATGGGGTCCTTCTTTCCATTTCCTTCCTTTCTCTTCCCCTACATTTAATGTCATATTATATAAAGAAAAATTATATACTTTTTTCTTAAAAAAAAAAAAAGTAAATTAAATTAACCCTTTGAATTAATTCTCAAAAATGTTCATAATCAGCCATGGACGCGAAATCTCACATTTAAATCCATTTAACCGAGCAAAACGAATGCCAATGTCTTGGTTTTCCTTTGCCGTTGAAAAAGAAGTGAGTGAAGCAGCCAAAAGAGCACAGACAAACGACGCCGTTTTGCTGGTTTGGCAGTTTGTTTGGTAATTGGACCATGGAGGAAAAGTACAAAATAATGGGACATTGGAGGCTTTAGGGCCCACCAAATTGGTGGGAAAATGTAGATAACCTCTTTGAGTTGTCCATGCACTAGAGTCTATGATTCTATGTGGAGATAATACCAGTCCAACACCTCATAATGTGACCTTAGAAAGGTGAATTTGTTGAGACCCCACCTTAAAGAAAATCAAATTGGTGGGAGCACATGTCAGTCCGATCAGGCCCTCTTGACTTTTATGTGCCCCCATTATTCTTATTTATCAGACCTAGTACTTAATTTTATTTTATTTTATTTTTTATTTTGCATTATTTTCTCTTTAGAGTTTGGCTATTCTCCACTGAAGTCCTTGTGAGATAACGTTTATAATTAGTTAACTAGTCGGCCCTTTTTATCATTTTTTATTTGGATCATTCAAATTAGAAAATTCCAATCTTAATTCAATGTGGTTCAATCGTATATGATTACGTATTCTATCCTATTTATCTTTCAACTAGGCTTTCATATTTTTTATAATTTTTTTTCTTTTATATTTTGTTAATTTATTACTTATTTTTTAAATTTTTTATTAAATAAAAAAATTAAAATATTTTTTTTCTAAATACTAAAAGTAATATACCCTTTTTTTTGTTTTTTTAATATTTTATTTTGTTTGGTCATATAATTTAAAACCAATTTTCTATATTTAAAAATAAATAAAAAATTTAAAATTTTTAACACTATTTGATGGAAATAATTATTAAAAACAGAATGAAAATAGATAACAATTTTTATAAAATAAGTAACAATTGTTTTCATTAATTTTTAAAAATATAAAGAAAATGTAAATTTATTTGATCATTTGATTATATTTTTAAAAACTTATTTTTTTTATTTTTTAATTTAAAAATAGTTTTTAAAACCAATTTTCTACATTTAAAAAAATATATTTTTTTAAAAAATTCTGAAAATAGATAATAAATTTTATAAAATAAGTAAAAATTATTTTTACTAATTTTTAAGAAAAATATAAATTTATTTCAACTTACCCGAATGTTTAACACTATTAATCACCGTTTAATTTTAAGTTGTTAGAAAGAATACCTTTATCCTTATTAAAAAAAAAAAAAAGTATTCCCACTGACAAAACATCATAAATGGAGATAAATCAGCAAATTGAGATGCAAATGGGTCTTCATGATTAATAATATGACTCGTAGGAGATTTGATACCATGAAATATACAATATCGAGGTGGGAATCCAGTGGCTTGTGAAGGAATAAAAGGAGCGGTCAATGAACAATTATTTTTGGGGGTTGGGTTTGATTATCTTGAGATTGCGTGAGATCTAACTCTCCAATTTTTATTATAATTAATGTTGTGTTTGCGTCCAATCAACACTTCGATCCTTAAAAAATGCAGGTGTATGAACGCGCCTAAAGCCTAAAACATTGAATTCTATCCTTCTTCCTTCTCTCTTAAGATTCGGGTTGGCATCAAATAATGTAAGTTATTCCCCTTGAGCCGACCTCGATTTGTGTAGCGAAAGCCAGACGTAGTAGTATATAAAATTGTGGTTATCTTCTTCCCCTCATCATCTTCTACCTAAATGTACCTACCATTGTTGTTAACTCCCATGTGATTCAGTCAGATTTCAATAGGTATAGCTTATAGAACTCTTATTAGCTTTAAGCTAATATTTATATATTTCCAAGCCCATGGATACCTTCAAGTCTATTTAAAAATGATTTTAAAAAATATTTTTAATATTTTTAAAAAAAATTTTATTATTTAAGTGTTAAAAATATTAAAAACGCTTTCTATAATTACTATCAAACGCACTCTTAATTATTTTTTAGGAAGCGTTTTTTCTCTTTTTTTTTCTTTTTTTTTTTTTAAAAAAAAAATTGCTCACTTGAGAAATATAATTGACACCTAGAATTTTTATAATTTAAGACTCGGAGTGTTTGATAAAATCTAACATTTCTTGTTTAATGACTTAAATTGATTTTAAATTAAATTATATTTAAGCTATTTACTTAAAATTGATTATTTATTTCTTATTTTAAGTATTAAGATTATATGATGAAATTAATTTAAAATTTGTTTTAAATCGTTAAATTAACATATTTATCCTCATAAATTATAATTAGGGTAAAAGAAATTAAATAACAATGAAGATTGTGGAGTAGTAAAAAAAAATCATAGAGGTAATTACTGCTATAGGGAAATATGAGGAATATTTAATACTTCTTGAGAAAATTATTTTAAAATATTTTCAAAGTAAATCATTTTTTTTCAAAAATATTAAAATTATTTTTATATTAAAAAATTTAAGCCTATATTTGCTTCTTGAAAATTTTGAGAAAAAAATGAAGGACAAGAAAATAAAGAACAAATAAAAGAGAAGAAAAAAATGATGAAAAATAAAAAATATATTTTAGAATTATAATTATTTATTTTAAAATTTTCGTAATAAATCAAATAAGAGAGATCCAAGAATGTGAATGTTTAATAATTGAAAATAATAAAAACAAATATATTTATTATTTTTATTTTTCAAAATGAAAAGAATTACTAACAACTTTGTTCTATAAAATATTGAGAAAAAATGGGAGGAAAAGAAAACAAATAAAAAATAAAAATGAAGAAATATATATATATATATACATTTTTGAATTAGTAAATTATTTTTATTTGGATTTTAAAATTTATTTTCTTCATTTATCCTTTATAAATACATAAATTTTAAATCATTTTAAATGATTTATTTTTTAAAAATCCGTAATATATCAAATTAGAAAGATCAAAGTATATGAATACTTAATAATTGAAAATAATAAAAACAGATATATTTATTATTTTTATTTTGCAAAAAGAAAAGAATTTCTAGAGAAAAGCATCACTCCATTGTTCCATCATCTCCACACAATTTTGTGGTGGTGGTGGTGGCAAGTGCTAAATCTTGGGACAGATATGGGGCTGATACTCCTTTGATATTTTGCTCCCAACAGGGAAGAGCACCCAAAAGTCCAGTACATGAAATTGCCCTAAAAGACAGGAGCTTGGTGTGTAGATGAGCACAATCACACCTGGCCATAAGCACATGTCATCCCTCAGCCACATAGGCCAACCCCTAGGCTTGGCGTAGGTCTGAGTGGGTTCCCTGTTTCATCCTCCTAGGGTGCCCCAACTCTTAGTGGCCTCCCTGTTTTATCTTCAATGGGGCCACTTTTCTCAACTCACAATCACCTACTCCTTAGTGGATGCTTCAATGAATTAATTCACAGATTTTTTTCAAGAGATAAGGGGAAAAAATTGTCATTCAATAATAATAATAATAATAATAATAATTTCCATGTAAGGTGGATCCCACTACACCGTTAAAAAAATTATCCATAAAACCATGTGATTAATCAAATCATACTATATTTATCTTTATGTCCCATTTCTTTGTACTTTACTCTTATTTATTTGTAATTTGGTCTTTTTTTTTTATATATCTTAGTCTAATTATTTGTATTTTCATCTTAAGGTCAAAATTTATTTTATACATTTTGAATAATGGAGATTAAGGGCATCAAATTTGTTAGAATACTTGGACAATCCAATCCAAACCTTAGAACATAAAGGTGCATGTATCTCATCTTCCTAGAGATCTAGATTTGAGCACAAAGTGTTTAAGATTAAAAATATTAGATTCATGGGTTTAAAAACATTACTTTTCTAATATCAATTTCAGTAGATAAGAGGATCTTGAGAACTAAAGATTTTTCATCCAATAAATCTCTCTTAAAACTTGGAACTTGGCACTTGAGGATGGTGGACTTCTCTTTCTGTAGGGATGGAGGTTAGGGCTCTTTGTCTAGAAGGCAATGACTAAGAGTGTTTAACCTTGAACCTCTAAGGGGGTTTATAAAAACTTCTTTATGGGTTTAAGTGATCATAATCTTTATTGTTATTAAAATAATAAAACTTAAATATATGATAACTATGACTAAGAAAAACCAAATATATTTTTACACAACTTTATAGAGTTCAAGTTGTCACCATTTGGGATCAACTTTAATGTGTTCAATTATTTTTAAATTAGAAAAATTACTTAGTTACTAAAACTAATGAAATCCTAATTTAAATAAATAAAAATAAAATATGAATAAAGATTTCTTAAAATATTTAATGAAATAAATCAAATAAGAGAAAATGTCTTGGAAAGTTTTACAATCTAGTGTTGAATCCTTAGAGATAGAGCATTATAAAATCCAAGGTTTAGGATAAAAGTAAATCTGAGATCAAATTGAATCTTAGGGACCAATATTAAGTTTGAACTTAAATTTTTATTTTTGAGAGTGGATTTTTGAAACTAATTAATATGATGGTTAATTTTGGTTTTTAATTCTATTTAATTAAAAGCCAACGTCCATATTGTAGATTGGACCATTAAATTCCTTAATAAAAGAATAAAATTGAGTTAACTAGTGATTAAGGTTTTCCCAAGAATCATCATTAACTTAGTAAGAATCATTTGTATCTTATCTAAGGTAAACTAACATAGACGGTTTATTCTTACCAATTCAAATTTGAAAACTTAACCAAAATTAACCATTCAATATATTACCGTTTCTTATCATTCCTTCTTTGGATTCTTTATTTTCTTGTTAGGATCTCTGGATTACATTAAGTTAGCTAAACATGGTGGAGATTTCTCCTCACAATTCATGCTTGGTTGCTAAGAAAATAGAATATAAAGATTGGAAAAGAAAAGAAAAGACAGCTTTATTAAAGAATTTAAGAAGAAAAGATTAATCTCTCCCTTTATGTTTCATACCTCATCAACCCTAAAATAAAGCATATATATATTGCCTAACCTTAAAGAAGATATGTAACATCTTATAATTGACTACTTGTTCCCAAAATTACTAAAAAAAATAATAATAGAATTACAATTTCCAAATGTCTGGGCCCCACTTTGGATTGAAGATGTGTCAAAATTTACAAATCTCAAAGGATTGCAACTTATTTTGGATTGAACAAGGCACGTGTCAAATTTTTCAACATGAATTTTGACCTAGAAAACTTCAAAAATCATAACTAGTGTACCAAGTAGAAAATTTTCAACTTGGTAAGTTATTGGAATCCTTGGGTTCAAAATTTTTTGTCATGCTGTTGAAAAATTTTGGCTTGACATTATACCATTATGCAACTTGTTTCAATTAGCCATAACTTTTTTGTTTCAACTTTGATTCACACACCGTTTGAAGCACTAGATTCAAACTTCCTGAAACTTTTAATTATATGTGGTTTGATTAAAAAAAAAACATGGAAATTATCCTTAATTCACCTCAAATTTAAAGTATCTACTATTGCCAAATTTTGGCTTTCCAATTTGATTTTGAACTTGATTTCATTTGCTTCCAACCTCCTCCTTCATGGTTGCTTGCCTTCTATCTCACTCCATAACATTTGTTTCACATCTTTCATGCCCATGACCTTCTCATTTAGTCATTTAGTAAATCTTCTTATGTTTCTCAAGTCTTGAGCTTCTCTTTAGGCATATTTTACCATTTCCTCTTCTTTGGTTGAAATTACCTCTTGCAAGTTGTATCATTTTTCTCCTTTAAACTTAAAATTAAGCTTAAAACATATGTTAGATCCATAACTAGGGTCTTAAAACCAATTCAAATTAATTTGGATGAGTTGAGTATTTTGTATTGCATAAATCATATAATATATGTCACTAGCATATTGATAGCTACTGAATGTGCATAAATAAAATATTGGTTCCCCAAGCATAAGGATGCGATTGTAGCTTTGAAACCCAACAAGTCAAGTGTGAACCTTAGGGAGATGATCTTGGAATAGAGGTGAAGTGGAATGATCTAGAGAATAAAAGTTATATGTAGTGAAAAACTACTTCTTTAAATCTTGCTTTGAGTAAGAAGGTTGTTTTGTTAAAAATGAGAATTAATTAAAACTTCTTAACCTTCTCACCATGGAATGACCTTTGCTACTATTATTATAACTAAGACACTAAAAGGTTCACTTAGTTGGATTTTTTTCAAAAAAAAGCACTTTAATTTATTTTAGAGGTATTAACCTATCAATTGGATTCCCATGTAAAGTGTTCAAACTTCCCAAAACTTCAATTATTTGGCAAATTGCAGTATTAAGGGCTTAATAATGGTTGTTCCAAGTCAAAATGGTTTTACCATTAAGTGCTTGGAATACCCTAAAGGGGTCCCTTAAGCTCCAAATACCAAGATATATATGGTGTCTTTAGTTAGATAAAAGGGATCCAAATGAAAAGTTGCTTTAAACTATGAATATATAATGGTGCAAAGACTCATTCCAATGGTGGAAGAGGATACCCTACGACCCCATTCCCTCAACCTAACTAATTACTTATGAGACATTAAAGTAAATATAACTTAAAAGAATGAAATATTTAGCAAGAAATTGAACGTTAAGAACTTAAAACAAATATGAAATTGCATAAATCTTGAACGACAAAATAATTCAAAATGCACTTTAATTAAAAATCAATTTAAGAACAAGAGAAACCATCTAAAGCATGAATAAGAAAGTATTTAAAACCTAAAATGAATGGAGAATCAAGACTTCTCTTCTAATAAGTTGAGATTCTACTAATGATGTGTCAAAATTGAAAATGAACAAACCTTTTTCTTGGTTGCTAATTTTACTTTCTATTTTTTCTCTAACCAATTAGAACGTGGAAGCATCTTCAACACACGTGTGAAGTATCTAAGGGTGGTTAAACAAGTGGAGTTAGCTCATTTCCTCAAGTTTAACAACAACAGGTGTCACTTATGGGCGACAATCACAAGCTCTGTAGAACAAAGGCACTACAAGAAATAACACTTTTAGTCACGGTCAATAATCGTCACCATATGTTACAAAACTCGTGACTAAAACCAATTGTCGCGGTCCTATGAAACCATGACCTAGCATCACAGTAATAGGTGCAAGTAAAGGTATTGGTCACGGTTTTCTACGTGACCGTGACCATTTGGTTAGTTATTTGTGACGACCATAGAAAAATTGTATTCCAAATGATTTGGTCATAGCCAAGTAATCTATCGTGACTAAATGTAGATTTATTGTTACAGACAAGTAAGTGACCGTGACTAAATGTAGAAATTGTTTTTGTTTTTTCAAATGATTTAGTCACGGTCACCTACTTGACCGTGACTAAATGCAGAATTATGGTCATAGCCAAGTAAACAATCGTGACTAAATGTAGAATTATAGTCACGGTCAGGTAATCAATCGTGACTAAATATAGATTTATTATCACGGTAAAGTAAGCAACCGTGACTAAATGTAGACAATATGTTGTTTCCTTTTTATGATTTGGTCATGGTCAAGTAAGTGATTGTGACTACATATAGAATTATGGTCACGGTCTCTTACATAAATGTGACTAAAGATAAACTTATGGTCACGGTCAAATAGTTACCATGACTAAATATGGACTTATGGTCACGCCATTTATGACCATAACTAAAATTTGTTATATTTAGCTAATTAGTCTTTTATAGATTCACATTTTCCAAACCTGTTATATACTTGAACAAACTCATTTTAAACCTGTATATACAATTAAGTATCTAAAACAATTTCAAATTTCAAAATTTAAATGTAGTACAATATATTGTAATCAATTATCCCAAGCTAGTTAAACTAATATATCAATATCTATCATCAAATAACAAAACTATAAGATGACAAAAAACAACAAAAGAGATTCAAATTTAGTTTCACATTCTAACATAATGTAAAAAGTCAACCAACCAAACATCACATATATAACAGTCATAGAAAACAAAAAATAGGAGAATCTATCATATGAAGATGTAACATAATCTCCAAAATTCTATTGCCTTGGTTGAAATTGTTGCATCATTTGGATCATCTGTTCTTGAAATTTTTCCTTCAAACTCTTCTTTCACTTCTTCTCGTGTCTTTTTTTGAACTTTTATCAATCGTTCTTCAAATGTTTCTTTTACATGTGAGAGTTCCCCAATTGCATTTGCAAACTTTTGCTCTGCAGCTGCTAGCAACTCTTGAGCATTTTCCAATTGTGTTGCAAGAGCACCTACTAATTGTCTTCTGCTAGTAGAACCAAAGGCTAAAGTAGGAATAGGACCAAACCCATACTCTCGAACACGTCCATGCCTCTCTGGACTCATCACTTGGGTATATATCTCATCTATAGATATATATGCTATAGATGATGTAGAAGCAGAAGAAGATATATTCTCAGGCCGGGTAAGTAATTACTGAAATTGATCCTAAAATTATAAAAAAACAAAAATAATTGTTAGACTTCTAAAATAATTTTATGTGGTTATGATTGAAATATAAGTATATAAAATTTATTTACTTCATTACCATAATCTCCTTAGAACGATCATCAATAGGCGTCCCATCCTTTTTTGTATGTGTCAAGACAAACATCTCAATTCTGTTAGGCTTGGTCCGATCTTCATTCTTTTATGCCTATTCTTACAAGTGAAACAATTTAGTTATTTTTTTATGAACTATCTATATACAAACAAATCTTATAATAATAAATTTTAAACCTGTTCATATCGAATTTGGGCATAACTTTTTGATCTTGTGTATGTTTTATCACTTGCTTTGCCCTATTTCCTTTGTTTTTTTCTAACATATCCTACATGAAATAAAAAATAACATGTCACTTATATAGATACTAGAAACTTAATAAAAGTTGCTATATATGATTTATTAGGTTAAATATAGCTAATAAACATTAGCTTATGTCAAGATGTATATCACAACATACACTATAAAAAAAAAAATCATTATGTTTACCTTTGCCTCAGGCGTGCCCCAAAAATGGATGAGCCACCTCCACTCATTGTCCAATAAGTGTGGAAGTCGATGACACAATCTTTCCTCATTTGTATCATAAGGGGTATAATATTTGGCCTTCATTTTGCTCCTATAGCTTTTGAATAAATTTCCACAACAACTAAGAATATAACTCTTGCATGCTTCATCTACTTCATATATCTCCTGTATTTCATTAAAATATCATGTATAAATAAAACTTATCATTTTTAAACAATAACATTAGAATTTAGATGAATATTAATTGATATATACCAATACTAAAGCCCAAATCTTTTTCCTCGCATCGTCACTAACATGATTCCAATCTTGAACTTGGATGGGTACATTATGTTGAGATTAAACCAATGTCCCCATATAACTTAAGAGTCTTTCCCCTTTTCCATCATAAACTTGTCCTTTGTTATTAAATCTTGTAGATTTCTTTTCCCCGAGTTTCATGGTGAGTAAATCCAAGTTACGTGTTGGCCCACGTGTCCTTTTTTTGGTCGAGGAGGAACCTATTAAAAGCAATAATGAGATTATAAGAAACACAATTTATTTATCTTATATAAAGTTAAACATTAAATTTTTTTCACCACAGAAATTAATTATATGTAAACATATTTATCATATATAAGGTGAAATGAAATTTTCTTAATCATACCAATAGTGGAAAGATTTGAAGAATCAGAAGGACCAGAACTACTAGGAGTAGTAGTCATAGGTGGTTGCATGTTTGAGAGTTGTTGTAAATTCTCCAATTCATCTTCTGCAGCCACTATCTGTACTCTTCCTCTTCGAAGTGACATTTCCTACATAATAAAATAAATTATAACATATAGTACAAAATAAGTCACATAAATAGTTTGAAATAAATTACAACTTATATACCAAATAATATATATTAAGTACTTACCAATATTATTAGCTACACATCATCTATATCATCATCATCAATAAATTCATTATCTCTTTCAACACTGTTTCCTTGTCGTGATAGTAGAACATCTACGTGGATAGTTTCTCCTACAATATCATTTCTATCCTAATTGATTAAATCATTCTTGAACAAGTCATGCACATAACGTTGACTATGAAGTATTATAGGCTATTGATATGACTCTGGATCATCGGTAAATACGTCTCGATTCATATCATTAACCCCTCGAGTTTGTATCTCTACAACGGTGTGCCATTTTGTGTCTAAAACACGTGACTAAAACACTCTTTCATCACATCTTTTGTCACGGTTAATAAAATCATCGTGACTAAAAATATTAGCGCCAGAATTTCCCTCCACCAAATATAAATATAGTTATGGTGTCAAATAAAGTCGTGACTAAAATACCTTTTTGGGTGACGGTTGTTAAAATCATTGTGACTAAAAATATTGGCAACAAATTATCCTTCCATTTTTTTCCCTAGAAAGTTGATAGACATATATAGTCATGATATTATCATGGCCGTGACAAAATGATATCTTTTGGTGACAAGATTTTGTGACCGTCACTAAATAATCGTCACTAAAAACCAATTTTTTTGTAGTGAGAGTAGCAGCTAAGATGAAACACCCTCTTGAATTAGAAGCATCACTTTGCTTTCTCTAGTGGGTTCTCCAAGCAAATGACTTCCAAAAATTCTGAAACTTAGTCAAATTTAATTTCAAAAAGTGAAAATCCAACAAAATTGATTTCAAGTCATTTGAACATTTCTAACATTTTCAACCACTTCAAAACATTTTATTGGTTGAACAATGACAACATTTGAGAACTCTTTGCAACCTCAATTTTTTGGGTCAATGTACCCTTCTATGTATTGTCCCTCGATTTGCATTGCCTTATAGCCATCTAATGGTGGTCCATTGTCACTCATATGGTTTACTATTTTTGAGTTGCCTTTGGAAACCTTTTGTCGAGGGATTTTTATGGATCCCAAATGTGACCTTAGTTGTACCTTAGCTTAGTTCACTTAGTTTCACTCTTAGTTTAACTCATTTAGTTGCATTTTAGGTTTAGGTCACTTAGGTGCATTTTAGATTTGGCTCACTTAGTTCACTTTAATTTATCTCATTTAGTTGCATTTTAGGTTTAGCTCACTTAGTTTCCTTTTAGTTTAGTTCACTTAATTGCCCTTTAGTTTAGTTCACTTAGTTACATTTTATGCTTAACTCACTTAATTGCTTTAATTTAACTCACTTAGTGACACCTTAACTTAGCTTAGTTGCATTTTAGGTATAACTCACTTAGTTGCATTTTAGGTTCAGCTCACTTAGTTCACTTTAGTTTAGCTTACTTAGTTGCATTTAGGTTTAAATCACTAAGTTGCATTTTAGGTTTAACTCACTTAATTCCCTTTTAGTTTAGGTCACTTAGTTGCATTTTAGGTTTAGCTTACTTAGTTATATTTTAATTTTAGCTCAATTAGTGACACCTTAACTTAGTTCACTCAGTTGCATTTTAAATTTAGTTCACTTAATTACACTTTAACTCAGCTCACTTAGTGACACCTTAGCTTAGTTCACTTAGTTACATGTTAGGTTTAGCTCACTTAGTTGCAACTTAACTTAGTTCACTTATTGACACCTTAACTTAGTTCACTTAATTGTATTTCAGGAAAGCTCTTAGTTGCACTTTTGGATGGTTCATGTATATGCATATTAAGTTCATTCTATTTAGGTGCACTTTAGGATAGTTCATCTAGATGAATATATTTAGTTCATTCCATTTAAGTGTACGTTAGGATAGTTTGTCTAGAGGCATTTTAGGAAGTGTTTTTTAGTTACACTTTAGGATAATTTCATTGTTACCTTGCATAGTATGTGCATAGGGTTTGATAGGAGAAAATAAGGAAAAATTGAGACTTGGAGATTGAACAAGACTCTTGGAAAATGACATGAGATTTTTGTGATTAAAAAGATTCATATTATAAGAGGGCATGCCATATGAGTTGGAGATTGAGAAGGACTCTTTTGGGAAGTTGAAGGTTGAGGAGAGGACTCTAAAGGGTGTTTGACTATTAAGATTAGGATAAGGAAAACAAACATTTTTTTTGGAAAGATATGGAAGACACGACATTGAGATGCGTTCATTTTTTTTCTTTAAATGAAATGAAGGAGATTGAAATTTGAGAATATTTGTTTGACTCACAGTTTTCGCTTGGAGAGTTGGAGATTGAATGAGATTTTTTTTAGGCACAACATGAAGACTTTGTGATATAGAAGGATTCTAAGATGTACACGACATAGTGAGGAAAATAAGGAAATGAAAGTTCTCCTAGGTGGGCGACAAAGAGATTTGGAAGGTATGGGAAGACATGATTTTGGACATTTGAGAAAGGTAAGACTTTTTTGGGTGATTCACGGTATGGGGATTTGAAGATGTGGAAGACGAATTGAGAGTTTAAGGAAAGGAAGATTCTCTTGATGTATGGTTTTGGAGAGTTTAAAATTTAGGGGATTCTCTTTGGTGAATAGTTTTTTAGAGTTTCAAATTTAGAGGTTTCTTTTGGTAGATAGCTTGGGAGTTTAAGGAAAGCAAGTGGAATTGGGGAATATTTTTGGAGAGGCACACAACTGCCATATAGTAAGATTGGGTTGCCATTGAGATGTAGATTGAGTGAAGTCTCAAAAGTACTCATAGCTACATTGGTTTTGGATATGGAAAGGAGAGTTTAAAAGAGGTCTTGCCACATTGGAAAGATGAGTTTTAAGGAAGGTAGGATCCTTTTGATTGAGGGCATAAGAAAGATTGAAAAGGAAAGAGAACAGATTGAGAGAATTTTTTTTTATAGAGACTTGAGAGTGAAGAAAGCTTTGGGTGGGGACTTGTTTGGCTGCTAAGAAAATTCTTAGAGAGAAAAATTTGAGGAAAATTTGGGAATGAATTTTAAAGCAAGTTGCAATTGTGTTCTTACATAGATGTTAGTGGGAAAAAAAAAAGCTGAATATGGCAACCGTGAATGTTGGAGGTTCAACCACCATTTTTTGAATTTTTTTTATTGTTGCTAATACTTGAATTTATGAAGAGTTTTGAGAACCGAAGATTTAGCCATGTAAGTGGAGGGAATCAATGGAATTATGGTTGGATTTTGAGAAAGAAATGTGGCTGCATAATGGACTTTTTGTGACTGATTTTTTTTAAAGATAATTCATGCATTATGGTGGATGTTTGAGGAGAATTTCATGGTTGAATTTTGGTGGTTGCATATGCTTAGTTGCGTGTTGAATTTTGGTGTAGATTCATAGTTAAATATGTGGCTGAATTTTTATGGAGAAAATGGTGTTTCGGTGGCTGCGTAATGGAGGTTTGAATTGCTAAATTTTATTGGTGGAAAAAACATATATGATTTGAAGAATTTTAAAGGTAAGTTCTTGATACTTTATTTTTATTTTTGATTTCATTTCTTATTCTTCTTTTTCTTCTTCTTCTTCTTCTTTTTCATTCTTCTTCTTCTCATGATAATAGAAATTTTAATTCATGTTTGGGTGTAAATGTATAGGCCACGTGGATTGTTTATTAATTGATGATGATGACTTTTTGATTTTATGTTGATGTTTGTTTAAGTGATAATAGTGAGATTAGGATAATTTTCCTTTATTTATTTATTTATCAAAGAAAGTCATTAGATAAACACATGAAAATTAGCTTTAAAACAAACATGTGAATGCGATTCATGTTTCTTTGATTTTGCGTTTTTAGTTGATGGATGTTTGTAGTTCACTTCTCACAATCTACACACATGTAGCACTCATAAGTGATCACTATGTTTAGCTGATTAGGAACTAGCTTAGGATACTTTTGGATCATGATTTGGCACTTAAAATAGGTCTCTAATGGTCTTGTATATGTCTACATATTTGATATGTAATTTATGTCACTTCTCAATCTATATTTAGGTTCACATTGGCACACAAGAAAGTTCACTGTCACATACTACACTTTTCCTTGGTTGTTTGCATATGATATTTTATGTTGTTTAATGTCTTTAAAACCTTTTCCTAAATAGATTAATCCTCCAACTTCTCTTAAAAATTTATCTTAGGTCATTAAGGTTAAAAATTCATTTCCAAAAGACATGTAACCAATTTCAATCTATATGCACATTTTCATTGATTTTTAAATGAATTTCAATTTTTGTCACATAAAAAAAATTCATGTCTCCACACTAATGGAGCAATTCCTTGTCTTGATGAGCTTATTAATGATCACCTGAGGTTAAGGAAACATGAATAATTTCATAGATATTAATTAGGGACTGTGGAAATCCCTACATTCAAAGTTCTTTAAGAATAAATACTTTATTGTTTTTTTTTCTTATTTTGTTGAACCTTTGAGATGAAGAATTTAGTTCGAATTATTTAGAGCTTTTCTAAATTATTTATTATTATTGAATAATGTTATAGATCTCCTAAACATGTCAAAGGAACTTTGTTTGAGTCCAAACCCTTTTTCCAAGTAGGATATATAAACTTATCTATCAATAGCTTCATTTTTCACTTTTTTTTTTTTAAACAGTTGAATTTCTATTGTAAAATAAAGTTAATTGATGACCACTTCAATTTATTTTGGTATTTTTATTTAATTTAGACTTCTTAAATTGAAATTTAGGACCTTGTAACACTTAAAAATGACTTTTCTAATGGGAGACACAATTTTGTCTTCTTACATCTAATGCATTAACCCTGTTTTGTAGATAAAGGTTGATTGCTTTGAATTTAATATGACCTATACATGATTATATATACTTTTTAATTATTTTATTTGTAATCTAATTATCTTAAGTAAGTTTTTCAAATTTTGATTCAGTTTTATCATGCCTCTAGATGGGTTAATTAATTAGTCTTTGCATGATATATGATTATGCTCTATTTTGGAATGATTGTGAGTTTCTTGAATTCTGCTATATACTCAGACATAATTAAAAATCTTGGCTCATTGGATTATGTTCTAGACTTGATTAGGATATTGTCCATTTTTGTTTCTTGATTAATACCATGCCTACCTATATGTTTTGGATCTATTTTGTAAACATCCCTATTATAACCAAATGTTGAATGTTCTATAGAATTGTCATAAGTTTAATTTAATTTGGAATAGTTCGAGCATAATTAAATTCTTTGGTATTTTGAAATGTAATCTAGATACATAGATAAGGTTTCATAATTTTTATTTTGATAAAGTACCATGTCTAAAAATTTTATTTCGGTTTATATTTTGAACACTTCATTTTTGCCCCATTGCTAAGTATTTTGTTCATTCTTGATAATTCTTCTTGTCTTATGTATAATTATGAGTTATTTTAATCTTGATTTTTGTTGAAGGCATATCGCACACATTAGGTACATATCTCTTTACATCATTATGTCAATTTGTTATACTTCATTTGGGTATGTTTTGTGGATATATGTATGCTAAATTCACTGTTGCTTATGCATTATTATCACTTTTGATTTTTTATTACAGTTGATTCACATTATGTATGTCATGAGATTCTAGCTATGTTATATTGTTTGTGAACTAACTCTATTGTTTTATAAAAATGCTTAACATGCTATGAAGGTGCGTTTCTTCCTTTCTTTGATTATTGATTCTTTGAGTGTGCATGGTTAGTTTGAGTGATGTAAATTATGCTCTAATTATTGCTTTGATATATTCCTAAATTTTGAGCATCCACTTATTTACAAATCAATTGTCATAGTTACCTTAATTTAATTAGTAGAGACTTGTTTTAGGCTTAGAAGGGTGCTATCTTATGGTATCTTCTCAATAGGTAATCTAACTCTCAGGCTTAGACTCGATTTTCAAAAACATGGTTTTCCAAACAAGGAGTCACTCTTATAGTTTTAATTTTTATTTTGTTTTCCCTCCAACATGTTTTAAGTGTTAGATAGAACCCTTAAAAGCATGACAAGATGAAATCAATTCAAATTTATTATTTATTTAATATATTCTTGTTTCACTTTTATCTATCCTATTCCATGCATTATACCTTATGAGCATTCGGCCTAACATCTTTGCATTATACATGACTTGGGTGTAATAGGAGTTGACAAAAGATCCAACTCATAGGTTTTTTGTAATTAGATGATTATTTCATAGCTAATTCATGGACTTAGGAAATCCATTTGAGACTACACTACCTCCACATTTGAGGGATGACTAGTCTTGGTATTTGGGATTGGTTTCCTATTATGAGTGCACTAGTTTATACAACTATATGTTGGACAAGACTTACTGTAAATCATGATGTAAGGCCATGAGGTAGTCATGACATCACTAAGCTGTTATACTACATAGTCTCTCAACCATAAGAGAATACTAAGCTTGTGCCAAAGTTTTTAGTGGCTTTGACCTATGGGTAAGACCTTAAGATAACCATATATCCTCCTATGGATTTGGTCACTATTGATGAAAATTGATAGCAACAGGTATCCTCAATAGAGACACCATGATATCTCATGGAGCTTGAGACAATGTCCCATTTGAAGATCCTAAGAATGTATGTTTAGGTAAACTATGCTCATCATAGTTCCTTAAGTGGAATATGAGATAAGCTCTTTGTAAGCTAGGACATGTCAATTGATCATATAATAGGGGGATTTATAACTTAAGGATAATAAAGGTAATCTTAGTAAATTGATAGCATTCATCTTTTTAGATAACGAACACCAATTCATGAAGAGACTGGTAGGAGAAAGACCTCAAAAACATGACATGATGTAACTAATTTGAAATTTATTATTTATTTAATTATATTCTAGTTGCACTTATATCTATACTTGTTCTATGCATTATTCTTTATAAGCATTCTAGCCTACATCTCTTGTATTGTACATAACTTAAGTATATTAGGAGTTGTATAGAAGATTCAAGTCATAGATTCCTTGCAAGTAAATGATTTATTTACAATTGATTCATGAACTTAGGCAATTCATTTGAGGTTGTAGTGCACAATATCGTAATTAGAAGAATGGTTGGTCTTGGCCATCGAGAGGTTTCCATAGTGAGTGCACTAGTGTGTATGGTTACATATTGGATAAAACCTATGGTGAGTCATGATGTAAGATTATCATAGGTTTTCAAGACTTCAACAAGCTGCTATGTTATATTGTTACCAAGATTGAGAAAATACCGAGTTTAAGCCAAAGTTAGTAATAGCTTTGACCTATCAATAAGATCCAAAGCGATATATATTTCATGTGGATTGGGTCACTATTGATGGGAGTTGATAGTAACATGCCTTCTCAATAAAGATATCATGATATCTCATGGACTTTGAGACTGTGTATCCTTGGATGATCTTAAGGATGTGTGTTTTGGTAAACTATAGTCATAGTAGTTACTTAATTGGAACTTGACATAAACTTTTTATGAGCTAAGACATATTCATTGATCACATAATAGGAAGATCTATAACTTAATAATAGTAGAGGTAATCTTGAGAGACTAATATTTCTAACCTTGGTACACTAAAGACTTGAGTTCATGGGAAAACTGTATACAACGGATAGCAGGTCAAGAACCCAAACACTTAGTATCTTGTTGTAACATGTATAGGGTATTAAAGTGCACCTAACTCTCTATAGTAACATGTTGAGACAACTTTAGAATTGGGTTTTGAGGGAGCTAATACTATCCTATAGGTCCTAATGGTCCTCATTTGAGCTCATATACCTTGATAGTGTTAAGAATCTCGAATTGCTTTGTTCCTTAGCCTTAGATCTCTTATGGTACATGCATCTACTCTAGGCTTCTCTAAATGTAAAACAAAGTGGAATCATGGCATTCAAAACATCAATATGATATTAGATTTGGAGAATAATGAAAACATACCTAGATTTGGATGTTCCCATATTAATTACAAACCATAGAAGATGTTGTTGAAGAATTTGAAGTCGTAAAAGACATCGTAAATCCCGTTTATTGGATAATCTTCCACCTGATCTCTCCAAAAACAATCTAGGCATTAGTAAAGGGCGGACATTTCTCTCTGAAGGGTAGCTAGGGTTCTTTGTGCTCTAAATTAACTTAAGCCATTAGGATTGTGTCACTTAATCCAATCCACTTAGGTTCTAATTAATGTAATAGAACCTATTGGGTTCCAATTAATTAGTTAACCCATTCCATAAAGTAAATTCATAAAATCCAGTGCAACCTTATATTTTTACTAAAATGCCCTTATGCATACTTATGAACTATAACCCAAAACCCTCAAAACAAATTGTCACCATGAACTTAGAGTTTGAGCGGAGACCACTAGGACATATAGGAAAGTACTATAATCAAATTCTAAAATTGATTTAACATTCCATGAACTGCATTCTAGTATCCTATGTAATTACAACAAGGCATAGCTTGAGTTTGGGCCTTACTATTGAAAGAATATAGAGAAAAGAAAAAAGAGAGAGAAAAAAAAAATAGAGAGAAAATAGTAAAGGTGTTTTTGGTTTTCTAAATTTCTTTCAAGAATAGTGTTCAATTACAAATAACTCTTTTGGGTTTTTTATATATATAAGAGCTGCCACATTTCACCTATTACAAAGCTTGTCTCTACCCACTTTCTTAAGTTACTCAAGTGGTTATAACAAAATGCACAAGCAGTGTAACTGTATTTTAACATCCCCCCACAAGCTCAAGGTTGGGAAAGAACTAAGAGCTTGGAACGAAGACTTAAAAACCGTTGAGGAGGTAGAGGCTTGGTCATAACATCTGCTAATAGATGAGTAGAAGACACAAATTGGATTGCTAATGATTGTTGAAGTACTCGATCACACACAAAATGGAAATCAATTTTCACTTGTTTGGTACAAAAATGTAGAACCTGGTTCACAACTAAGTAGGTGGTACTTAAATTGTCACAAAATATAACCGGGTTGTGGAATAATAGAACCTGGAGCTCACGAAGTAGGAATTAGATCTAAACCGGTTTAGAAGTAGCATTTGCAACAACTCGGTATTCGAATTCAGTGTTGGACTGAGAAACTACCTTTTGTTTGCTAGCGGACCAAGAGACTAAGTTATTGCCAAAGAAGACACAATAACCCCCAATACTTTTGCGGTCATCAAGACAACTAACCCAATCTGCATCAGAATAAGCAAAAAGATCCAAAGAAGATATTGCAGAAATAGTAAGACCATAGAGTGAAGAACCTTTAAGATATCAAAAAAATCGTTTAACTGCCTGTTAATGAGTGTCAGTAAGAGCATGAATGAATTGTCATAGTTTATTAATGGTAAAGTAAATCTTAGGACGAGTAATGGTACAATATTGTAAAACTCCAACCAGACTTTTGTACGGAATAGGATTTAAGAGAAGAGTGTCATCTTTAATAGAGAGCACTAGTCCAGAGGCTATAGGAATAACACTTGGTTTTGAATTAGCCATTTGAGCTTTAGTTAACAAGTAAAAAATGTACTTATGCTAACACAAATGAAGATGAGATCCAAACCTGGTTACTTTAAGCCCTAAGAAGTAACTTAAATAACCCAAATCCTTTAATACAAAGCATAAATCTATATGAGAAATAAGCTATTGGATTTGAGAGGAATTATTTCCAGTAACCATGATGTCATCCATGTACACTAGAAGAATAATCATGTCTTTGCCATTGATATAAATAAACTTAGAAGAATCAACCATGGAAGAGTGAAAGCCTTATTGCAGTAAAACATCACTTAGTTTATGAAACTAGGCATGGTGCCTGCTTGAGTCCATATAAAGTTTTGTTAAGTTTACAAACATGCTTATGAAAGTTAGGACACACAAAACCAAAGGGTTGGGACATGTATAAAACCTCATTTAGGTTACCATTCAAGAAGGCATTATGAACATCTAGTTGTTTTAAGACCCATCATTTGCTGAGTGCTAAAGTTAGAACAATTTGTATAGTGATAGGTTTGCCAACATGGCTATATGTCTCGAAATAATCAAGTCCATAGGTTTGATTAAAAACCCTTTACAAAAAGACGAGCTTTGTACTTGTCAATAGAACCATCATGATGGTATTTTGACCAATAAACCCACTTGTAACCAATTATATTCACACCAGGAGGTGGGAAGACCAAATTCCATGTTTTATTCTTTAAAAGAGCATGAAATTCATAGTGCATAACATCTTACCATGGAGAAATATTGGCAGCTTCCTTGTAAGAAGATGGTACAATGGTGGTAGAAGAATGAGCCAAAAACAGCTTAAGTTTAGAATGACCAATTTTTGAATGAGTAAGCATAGGATGATGATTATTAGGAGAAAGATGTAATGGAGTTGAAATAGTTGGTAACTCAAAAGGGTTATCAATGGCAGAAGGAATTTCTAAAATAGATGGAGGATTTGAAGATAAATGAGGTGCAACAGACATAGCATAAAAAGAAGGATCAGATGAAAAAATTAAGGGTAAGAATGAATGTACATGAGTGAATTGAAAATGAGATGATGATAAGGATAAGGCAAAAAGAAAGTCAAATTCATGAAATATGACATGGCGAGAGATGTATATCCAACTAGTGTTGATATCAAGACAAATAAAACCTGTGTTTAGAACTTAAGCCAAGAAAAAAACAATGAGTGCAACACATTTGTAGTTTATGATAGTTAAAAGGTTTAATGAAAGGAAAACAAGAGGAATTAAAGACATGAATAGTGGAGTAATTTGGAAATCAATGATATAAATGTTCAAAATTTGATTTTTGAGCTAAGAGAGATGTGGGCATATGATTGATGAGATACACAACAAATTGAAAGGCATAAGGCCAGTAATTAAGAGGCCTAGAAGGATGAGCAAGAAGGCTTAGGCCAACTTCAACTACATGTTTGTTTTTACGTTAAACTCTTCCATTTTGTTTAGGAATTGAAGAACAGGAAAAACGATGAAGAATACCAAACTGAGACAAGAGAGTAGAGAGAGGACAATATTCTTCTCCCCTATCAAATTGAAAAATGAGGATTTTAGTGCTGAATTGAGTTTCAACCATTGTTTTGAATTGAAAAAAGTATTTTGTAGTATCATCATTAGAATTTAAAAGATACATTCAAGAAAAATGAGTGCAATCATCAATGAAAAGTAGAAAATATTTAACTCCATTAACCAAGTTAACAGGTAAAGGTTCCCAAAGATCCGAGTGCACTAATTCAAATGTTTTTATTGCATGAGAAGTAGATTGAATAAAAGGAAGTTTATGGCTCTTGGCAAATTGACATGGGACACAAAAATCACAAGAATCTATTGAAGTAAAGAACAAGCACAAAGTATTTTATTTACAATAGGCAAAGTAAGGTGACTTAACCTATTGTGCCACAACAATGCTCTGGAGTTGGTAGTACCGCTTTAGAGACTCTTTTGTGGAACCTTGTAAAGATCACGATCAGTTGGTCCTTGGAGAAGAACCTTCTTCGAAGGCATGTCCTTCACCATAAAAAATGATGGATGAAACTCAAGGAAAACTTTATTATTAGCACATAATTTTTGAACACTAATTAAATTGGTGGAAATCAAAGGATCATTAAGAACATTGTGAAGGTAAAAAGAACAAGAATTTGATTGTAGAGAAGTTAAGCCAATATTTAGAATGAGTTCTTTAGCATTTCCAACAACAACCTTATTTGGACTCATAAATGGATTTAAGTTTTATAGATTTGTAATTTTAGGGGTTATATGATGAGTAGCTCTAGAATCCATGTATCATGAAACATCACCAAGTATAGACAGAGTTTCAAAGTTGGTGAAGTAAGTAGTAGGATTGGATTAAGTAGCTTGTTAATTATGATCAAATCGATGATAACCATTCAGTGCAATATGACCAAATCTACCACAAACCTAACATTGTGGCTTGTTTATGGAATTGCCACTAGAATTTTGGAATTGCCACATGCCCCTACCACTAGAATGTCATGTTTGATTGGATAAATTTTGATTAGGGCCTTTACCGCCACGACTCGGTCCAAAATTACCGGAATTGTTTATTGAAACTTGATTGGTGTATTGTGGAGGATTGGAATTGCCATGAGAGTTGTTTTGATATGACTTCTATTTTTATTTTTATTTTTTTGTTAAAATTGTTCTGGACATTTTCCATATTTGCCTAAATGAAAGAGATCTTCGTTGAAGTTTGTTGCTCCAAGTGACTTTCATAAGCCAACAAAAGACTATTGATACCATCAAGATTGGGTGCATTTGTGCAAGAAGTGGTAAACACAACAAATGAATTATATTCATGTCTCAAACCTTCAAGAATATATAGAATTTGATCTTATTTGGTAACAGATTCTCCAATTATAGAGAGATTATCAACAAATTTCTTGATTTTGAGTAGATATTCCAACATTGATTGTTCACCTTTCTTTATAGTTTGAAGTTGTAATCTTAGTTGCATAATTCTAGCCTTAGATGCAGTTGAGAAGTTTCATTCAAGTGCAATCTAAATTTCATGAACTGTATTTATCCGAACAATTTGAGACATTACACTTTCTATGAGAAGAATAGATCCAACTCATAAGCAAGCTATTCTAACGCCTCCAAAGAGTAAATTATGGATTTGTTGTACAACCATCTTCAAGCATCGCAGAAGGACATGGATGAAGGCCATTAATAAGGAATTCAAGGTTGTTTGCAATGATAACATTCAATAGTTGTGTTTTCCATAGAAGATAGTTCAATCAATCCAATCACATGGTTAGGCTTGCTTTAGCGATGAAAGTGGTAAAGACTGATATTGAGAGTTGATGATAATGCTCTTGTTGTGGTTGAGAACGAAGCTATTAACATCATTGTTGGCAAGGTGAGATTTTCAGCAACAAGTGTGGTTATAACAAAATGCACAAGAGGTACAATTGTATTCTAACAACTATTTACCGCATGCAAACTCCCCATGAATTGGTGTCTGTAATTTAACAAGGTAGTATTATCACCTATCAAAATTGTCTCTCTAATCATTAAGTTACAAATCCTTCATTATGTGATCAATTGACATACTCTAACTCCAAGGAGCCTATGTCAAATTCTACTAAATGAAATGCTATAGTCATAGTTTTCTCGATCGCATGTCGTTTAGATCACCTAAGGAGACATATTGTCTCAATATCATGAGATATCATGGTGCTTCTATTGAGAATATTTATTACCATCAGTCTCCATTAATAATGACCCAATTCGTAGGGATATATGACCACTTTAGAGTCTCACTTTTAGGTTAAAGCCTCTCGTTAATTTTGGCGTAGATTCAATATCCTCTTTAGGTTGATAGTTCATGTAGTATAATAGCATTGTGAATCATGACAACTAATAACCTTACAATATGATTCATCATGGGTCCTGTTCAATGTATAAACATACATGCAAGTGCACTCTCCATGAGAAACTCATTCGGATGGTCAAGATAAGCCATCCTTTCAATCAAGAGGTAGTACACTATAGTCTCTATTGGATTACCTAAATTTATGAATCGATTGTGAACAACTTATCACTTTGCAAGAGAGCCATGAGTTGCATGCTCTATGCAACTCTTAATTCTCCCAAGTCATATAAAAGCAAGAGATATGGGTGAGTGTGCTAAGATAAACAATTAATGAAAATGAGAGAATAAAGGGAAACTAAGAAACATAAATAAATGAATCTACTAATAAATCTAAAATTGTTACATCATGTCATGTTTTTTAAGGCTTAATCCCAAAAAATTCTAATTAGCTCTAAAGCATGTTGGGAACATATTTGACTTATAAGTTATCCCTATGGACATAAAAAACTTTAGTAGACAAAGTGTTCATGAAGGGATGTACTAGGTTTTTCATAGAAGCTATCTTCTCCACAATCACATCTCCTCTCAATACTATCTCACATATCAAGTGATGCTTTCTCTCAATGTATTTGCATTTCTAGTGGTTTGTTGGTTCTTTAGATCATGCCACCCTCTTATTGTTATCATAAAAAAAATACCAATAATGATACAACCAAAGGTATTACCCCAAGTCCTATTAAGAACTTCTGAAGCCAAACAACTTCCTTTGTTGTTTCAGAAATAGCAACATATTTGGATTTCATAATTAAGTCAGCAATGCAGTATTGCTTCACACTTCTCCAATTAATAATTTTATAAGTTTTAGTGAACACAAACCCAAAGGTGGACTTGTAAGAGTCTTTATCGAACTAAAAGTCTGAATTCATATACCTAAAAGGGTAACAACTCATCATAATGATATACTAACATATAATCCCTTATTATTCAAAGATACTTGGGTATATGTTTAACCATTGTCTAATGCTCTATGTTCGAATTGAACTAATATCTACTCACCATCCCTACAACAATGTAACTATCTAGTCTAGTACATTGCATTGCATACATAAGGCATCATTGTTGAGGCTACCTTCATGTGATCTTTCTCCTCAATTGTCTTAGGATACTGATCCTGAGAAAAATACACTCCATGCTTGATGGGTAGTAGACCCTTCTTAGAGTCTTGCATAACATAATTGACCAAAAGGTTGTCTAGGTGGCTTGAGACAACACAATCTTCCTATTCCTATGATCTTGAAGAACCTTAGTCCCAAGAATATATTATGCTTCAAGTTGATTTTTCATTTGAATCTGAGCAGATAAAAAAATATTAACAATGACAATAACCTTACATCATTCCTATTGAGTAGAATTTCATCAACATAGAAGTTAAAAAATATCATCATGTTTCCCTATGCCTTCTTATAAACACAAGGCTCACCCTTGTTTTAATCAAAATCAAGAGTTTTGATACCCTAATCAAAACACTTATTCTATAAGTGAGATGTTTGCTTTAATCCATAAATGGATTTATACAACTTGCATACAAGGTGCTCTATTCCCTTTACTATGAATTTGTCTAGTTGCATCATATAAATGCTTTATTCAAGATCACGGTTCAACAATACTGTCTTGACATCCTTTTATAATATCTCATAATCGAGATATGCCACAATGGATATCAATATTTTGATGGATTTGAGCATGGCTACCAAAGAGAAGGTTTCCTCATAGTCAAAACTAAGTTTTTTACTATAACTCTTTGTTATTAGCCTACCTTTATACATCTCAACCTTTCTATTTAATTTTTTTTTTCTCTTGTAGACCCACTTACACCCTATAGGTTTTATCCTTTCAGGTGCTTTTACAAGATCCAAAAAACTCTTAGATTACATAGATTCTTACTCTGTCTTCGTAGCTTTTTTCCACAACATAACATCACTTATTACTTCTTCATAATTTGTGGGATCGATCTCATGTTCTTCTAAGTTTCAAACTATAACCTTTAACTACAATCTTAGCCATATAAAACTCAAGCTTTCCACTTACTCCTGTGTTCCTCTTGTAGACCAACTTACACCTATGGGTTTTATCCATTTAGGTGCTTCTATAAGAACCCAAACTATGTTAGAATATAAAGATTCTAACTACCTCTTCATAGCTCATTACCTTAAGTGAGCATAAACACTACTCATTATTTCATCATAATCTGTGGGATATAAACCTCCCACTATGATGAGGCATTGATGTACTAGAAATCATATGAAGGGTATGCCTTTAACCCTTTAGATCAATAGTATCTTATGCAATATGGGACTATATTTTAATGTATCCTCCAATCTATATCACTTTTTACCTTATTCCTTATCATATAGTCTTCATAAAAAAATTTGATATTTGTGTCAATAAATATCTTCGATGATCTTGACTATAAAGCTAATAACCCAAAAATCTTTTAGATATCTCATAAATTGATATACATCTTAAACAGTCTATAAGACATATCCTTACAAGAATCTAGGAAGAGATGAGAAATCTATCCATCATCTCACTATGTCCATCTAAGTTTGATATCTTTTTTCCACCTATCCATTTTGTGATAGAGACCCTGGTGTACATAACTAGGAAATAATCTCGTTCTCCAATGGAAAGAATCAAACTTACTAGACATATCACCTTAATCTAATCAATGTGACTTAGTATGTAAACCCAATAGGTTATCTGATCCCATCTTAAATTCAATGAATGTATCCAGGGCATTAGATCTCCTATGTACATATCCAAACCTAGAGTAATCATCACTAAAAGTGATGGAATGCCCATACCCTCCCTATGCATGGACACTCTAAGTTCCATAAATGTCAATAAGCATTAACTCCAAACATTCGTTGGCTCTAGTCCTCTTGGTCATTTTACTATCTATACAGGATTCATAGATTGAATGATCTTTTGGAATCAAAGAGTCTAAACTTTACCAATCTTTGGATCCTATTTATATTAATATGACATAGGTATACAAACCAAATGTTTAATTAGTGCTAGGTTTACTCTTGAGATCTGACTATTCTCATCACTTGGCAAAGTGATAATGGAATATAAACCAAATGTTTAATTAGTGCTAGGTTTACTCTTAAGATCTGACTATTCTCATCACTTGGAAAAGTGATAATGGAATACCTATAAATGAAGAGGATATTACCTCCCACTAACTTGCTTAGCTAAACTTACATTTGAAGCTAAGGTAAGTATAATCACATCATTTAACCTTATTACTTGTTGGATATCCTGTAAGGACTTACACACAGCGGGTCTGGAATTTATGCACCATAAATGGTGAAATCTGCCACTAAATATTTAACAATGAGAAAATGATGTATATTTTCCTTTTTCCTTTGGGCAAACTGGGCATTCCTTTTCTAGCGTCCTAAAAGGTCACAAAGGAATCACTTGCCCTTGAGTTTGCTCTCTTATTCTTTCTCTTGGACTTTCTTTATTTGATATTGTTCTTCTTCTTCTTGAAAGGAGAACTTGAAGAACCTTTTACTTCCATATGAACAATTTATAATTTTTTAGAATCCCCTTAGCCATCGTAAAGGAAAATGACAAGGTCTCTAAGTGTTCATAACAATCCTAAGAGTAGCTTGTCAAAATTGACCTACCCTTATCACCAAATAACCATTGCAAACTAGATAAAGAATGTCAAAGTCTCTATTAATAGACATGTGTTTCTATTGCAACACATTATCCAAAGATCCAAGTATTAGACACTTAGTCTTCTTATCCATCTAATACCACCTTGATATACCACTTTTTCCTTTTTCTAGGTTAGTTCATAAGGAATAACTAGTTTTTACCTAAACTAGATTTTATGCAATTTGTTACTATATCTAGAATAGAAATAGCCCAATTGATTAGTTGGGCTTGGCCTATTATGAGAAAGAGAGTGATAATAAAATCAACATGATATCTAAAACAAAGAATATAACCAAGCATATGATATAATTGAGCATTCAAGGCAACTGGTAATTAATTTAGCAAAAATGTAGTGCTCTTAAACTACATATCTTTTTGCAAGGTATCCTAGTATCATAAGAATTAAGCCTACGTGGGGTAGGTCATGACCTTACTACTAGTTAGAGACCCTCTTAGATTGATTTCCCTGCCTTAACCATAAAGGTATCTAAAAGCAAGATCAACATACCCTTTATTTGGCCTGTGGACTATGTAAGTGGGACTACGTGAGGCGATTCTACCACTTCATATCCAATGTCACATGTACAACCATTGTCATTGAACTATCAATGTTACCAAATAAAGAACCCCACCGTGTGGGTAATTGCTCACACTATAGACATATCTAGTCTGGTCCATGTGGAGAGTCCATATCTCTTAATTCTTACGGCTAACCCACCGTGGGTGTGGTGATGAACCCAAATCAAGATAGGCTTAACAACGGAGGTCGTGTGCTTGCCTAAGGTCATCTCCCACTTAATCTTTTGAGATATATAAGAGCATTTTAAAACCATTAGTAATTTCCCTGATTAACAAATTAGCTACTTTGAGAATTTTTAAAAATATTTATTTCCTAATTGGAAACCTAGTATAATAGGAGAATACCAACATGAAAATTTTAAAATTTCCATGAGTAATTTTCAAAAAGAATTTTGATAAAATGTTCACTCTCAAAATTTTAAAATCTATTTTCATAAAATTTTTATTCTATACATAATTCCAATTAATAAATAGTTTATCTAGGAAATGTTTCAAATAAATTTATTTCAATCAAATTACTAAACCTTTTGGCAATAATCTTTTAATGATAAATTATCTCTAATGAAAAATTTTAAAATGTTTATTTTCCAAATTAGAAACTCGTGTATAAGTAAATTACCAATTTATGAGATTTTGAATAATCTTGAGAACACCTTATCCAAGAAAGGAACTTTTGCTTCTTATATCAAAAAGTCCTCATAAGATTTACTTTTCTTATTCCTTACACTTTTCCAATTTCATAAATATTTTCATGGAAATTTCATAATAATTTATTCCATTAAATACTACAAAAAATATAACTTTTTAGTAATTCCTTAATAGATAAAATATTCTCTATGAAAAACTCCCAAAAATATTTATTTCCAAAAAGGAATTAAACAATCCATTTTGGAAAGTAATTTCAAAATATATTATATCTCTATTAAATTACTAAAACTTTCCAAATTTATTTTGGTAACCCTTTTTATCATAAATTCTCTATCATGAGATTTTCCAAATCCATTATTTACTTTTAAACTAGGACTCCTATGCTAAAAGAATTGCTCTTTTATTTCTTATCATTAAATTATCCAAATAAAATGGTTTCCTTCTTCTCTCAAGGGGGAGAGCCTCGAGGACCAACTATAGGTATAGTTTTTATTCTCTCATTGAGAAAGAATAGGAAAACCTCCTAAAGTTTAATAAACATATAATTATAAAGAAATAATAATATTCTTAGTAATAATCAGTTTAAATAAATAATCTTAAAAAATATTTTCTCATGAACATTTACTAAGAATACCAAAAAACTTTTATTTAGGTTTTAATACTTATTTTAGTAATCATTCTTAATTATAAATTATCTATCATGGATTTCCAAAATTAATTTATTTTCTTTAAATCGGAAATCCTGTGCCAAATAGGAAAGATATTATTCTATAAAGATTGGAAAAATAAGATCTTTTCCTTAAAAGAAAGAATTTATTCTTAAAGATCTCAAAGATTTGAGAAGATTTTAAATAAAATTAAAATCTTTAAGAATTAATTTTAAAAAGATACAAAAGCTCTTAATCATTTTTTCTACTTATCTTTTCTTTAAAATGAAATTTCCTAACCATGTACATTCCAATTTAAATAAGTTTTCCAATTTTGAAAAAACATGAAAATTTATTTCCAATTAAGAATACCAAAATGTCTTGAGACATGCAATTTATCAAGAGCATATAATAAATACAAGGGAATAATTAAATAGAAAATTTTTCCATGGCCTTTAGGGATCCTATTGCATATTTGGTAATTAAAATTTGGATAAAATCCAAATTATCAAAAATAGCCCTACAACCAAAGATAAGGTTAGTCAAAATTGAAAACCCAAAAGTCTCAATTGCCACCAAAATAAGCCCATAAGGAGAGGCCTAAAATTCAACCCAAACAATCAAAATGAATTGGACCCGTATGCAATCCCGTAACAACATGCTCTTTGCACAATATTACATTAATTGGTCATATCTCCCTCATTTCAACTCCGAATTGTGATCTGTTTGAAGAATTGGATTTTTGACTTTATAAGCTTCAAAACCACAGGTGACGTGATATGAGAAACTCAGTGTAAGTGGTCTTGATTTTGACTCAAAGTTTACGTCATTGTGCTGTCATGCATTTTACGCAACCTTGCTTCAATCAACCATATCTTCCTCATTTCAACTCCGAATTATAATGCGCTTAAACCATTAGATTAATGACTTCCTAAGCTTCAAATCCATATGTGGCTTACCCCAAGAAACTTCTAGGAGGTAGTCCCAATTTTGAGTTTAATTTGACATCACTATGCAACCATGGATCTCAAAACAAGAACTTTCAAGAATCCTTCTTTCTTTTTTAACTACCATAGAATCTAAAAAAGAACCTTCAAGATTCTTTCTTTTATCTTGGGTCACCATAAATGGATACAAAAAAACTGAAATTTTTACAATAATAAAATTTCGTATGCTCCTATAAAGGAGCTTACAACCTATGTATTGAAAAGAAAATATTTTTACAACTAAATAAAAATCTTATACTCCTTATGGGTCGTACAACCCAATTTAAAGAACAATAATCAAAGATCACAAAAAATCCAAAAATAATAATAACCCAAAATTAATTATAATAATCAGAAAGAAAGTTATAACCACTATAAAGACATTCATTCATCTTTTCGGATCATGGAATGAATAAAACAACATTGCAAAATACTAGAACCTAACTTGAATCTGATACTAATTGTTGGAAACCCTGGATTACTCTGTTCTCATGCCCTAGATCTCATAGGATGTATGCATTTATCCTTAGGACTCTCTAAATCTAATGTAGCAGAAAATAAAGGCTTTAAAAACCATTATAGAATAAAGATCAAGCGAAAAAGTTCTCATACCTAGATTTGGATGTTCCTAGATCAATTCTTTGCAGGGAAGAAGATGCCTAGAAAAACTGAAAAATCTCTCATTTTGCTGCTACCCACATGTGTGTCTCGTGTGACTCCCGTGCACGTGGCTTGTGTGTCTCCCATGCGGTTCTCATGCGTGCAACCTCTGTGATTCCAGTGTGCTTCTCGTATACCTAAGATGTTCCGCCCGATGACTCTTAAGTCTTGTCATTTTCCCTTTTAGTCCAAAAAGAAAATCCTCGCCTCCCATCTCAGTGCCTAAACACAAGAAGTAGAAAATATAGGCTTCAAAAACCGTTATAGAATAAATATCAAGAGAAAAAGTGCTCATACCTAGATTTGGATGTTCCCAGATCAATTCCCTACGATGAAGACATGCCTAGAAAAACTGAAAAATCTCTTCTCATGTTGCTACCCACGTGCGTGTCCCGTACGATTCTCGTGTACTTTGCTTGTGATTATCTATTGCGGTTCTTATGCATGCGACCTATGTGATTCGAATGTGCTTCTCATACACCTAAGATGTTCCGCTTGATGACTCTTCCTTGTGTCTAGGCATTGAAATGGTGGAGGCTAGGGGTTTCTCTCTGGACTGACAGAGAGAATGACAAGACTTAAGAAACCCTAACCCCTAAAGGGGTATTTATAGGTTTCCTATTAAGCTTAAGTGATTTAAGCCTACCATAGGCTTGAGTCACTTAATCTAACCAAAAAAGGTTACTAATTAATTAATTAATTAACCATACAAAGCCTTAATTAATAAATTAGCTCAGTCCAAACATACTACTCATTTATCCCTATGCAACCTTGCATGATTACCAAAATGTCCTTATGCATAAAAGTGAACTAAAAACTCATCCAACCCTCATAAATCGTGCAATCAAGAAATATGATCTCCAAGCAGGGACCACTAGGACCCATAGGAGTACTAGCTCCCTTAAAATCAAATTCTAAAATGAACTCAACATCCCATTACAAAGAATCAACTACACTCCAATACTCTATGTATATTACAACAAAACACCAAGTGCTCAAGTTCATGACCTACTATCCACTACATGCAAACTCCCCATGAACTAGTGTCCATAATATAACAAGGTAGTACTATCACCTATTAAGATTACCTCTCAAATCCTTGAGTTACAGATCCCACTCATTATGATATACTCTAGCTCTGAGAAGTATATGCTAAATTCCACTAAAGGAATTACTGTGGCCATAGATTTCATGATCACATGTCCTTTGGATCACTCAAAGGGACACACTATCTTAATCCCATGAGATTTCATGGTGCCTATATTGAGAATACCTATTGTGATCAACTTCCATCAACAGTGACCCAATCCATAGGGATATGTGACCACTTTAGGGTCTTATCCATAGGTTAAAGCCTCCTGTTGATTTTGACACATGTTAAATATCCTCTCAAGGTTGAGAGTCCATGTAGTAAAGTAGTTTGGTGAATCATGACAATTAATAGCCTTGTGTCATGATTCATCGTAGGCTCTATCTAATGTGCATCACATACACTAGTTGATTGACCATGACCATCCCAATGGCCAAGACAAGTCTTCCCTCCAATTAGGAGGTAGTGCACTACAATCTCTACTGGATTACCCAAATCCATGAACTAATTGTGGACAACTTATTTACTTACAAGGAACCCATGACTTGTATCTTTTGTACAACTCCTAATGCACCTAAGTCATGTACAATATAAGAGATATAGACTGAATGCTCAAATCAATGTCAATACACCAAAAGAATAGCAAGGGGATATTTAAGTCTAACTCTGTTACATCATATCTTAGTTTTAGGGGCTTAATCCCAACATATTACAACCCAAAATGCTAAATTAATTAACTAAGTCCCATTTAGTACATGATTTCACAAAAATCATGATTAGTCTAAAATAGGGCATTTTTTCAAGGCATGCAAGAATTAATTTTTTTAATTAAATTCGGTATGCCCTAAAATCCTACTAAAATTCACAGAATTCATTTAATATGTCTGTTTTAGGAAAAATAAATATAAGTCATAATCAAACACATAACAAATTTAAAATTAAATTAACATTTCTCGGATCTAGAAAATGGCCTATGTAGGAGGAGTTGAAAAGGAAAATCATATCTTTCATTTCATGAATCATTTCTTATTTTATGTGTCTAAAATCAAATTTAAGAAGTCTAGATTAAGATAAAAGTGTTCAAAGAAATTAAAGAGATCATTTAATAATTTAATTTTGTAAAGACATTTCAAGTGTCCAAAATAGTGTAAATTGTACCTATTGGAAGACTAAATTCAATCTATTGATTGGAGAAGTGTTTTAAATTCAAATATATATATATATATATATATATTTCATACATTTAAGGAGTCTAGAGCAATATCCAAGCATTGAAATAATTTGAGGGGCTTCTAGGTGATTGGATTCCAATTTGCAAGTTCAAAGTTGCAATGGATTATCAATAGTGGCAATAGAAAATCAATTTTTAGAAAACTTTGTATGTAGGGATTCATTAAATTCCTTTTAAATTTCTATGAATTCATCCATAATTCATTAACCTCAAATGATCATGAATAAGCTCACCAAGGCTAGGAATGACTCAATTGATTGGAGCTATGAATAATGGCAATAAAAGATGCATAATAAATTAAATAGGTTGCATTGTTTTTTAAAATAGACTTCTCTTTACCTAATTGCTCTAAGATAAATTTAAATATGGACTTTGAGGATTCATTTTATTTTAGAAACAATTGAAAATATTTTCAAAATCATTAAAACATATGGAAATAAAAAAACCACTAAAAGGAACTAGAGACAAGTGAGTGTGCCAAAATTAAGTGATCAAATGAATGAAATATGATATATTATAGGGCAAAGATGGGCCAAGACTTGAACATTTGTCTTTATCTCACCATACACCCAAAACAACCAAAAACCCACTTAAACAAGAACTAAAGTCAAAGGGCCTCTAAATTAAGGTTAAAGGTCACCAAAAACACTCCTAGAAATGTAAGGAAACCAACAAAAAAAAAAAGCTCAATTTAGAGTTAAAACAAGGAAGAAACAACCAAAACACGACAAACTAGTCAAGAAAACCAGTTCAACCAATTGAAACTGGCTTAACCGATTGAAACTAGCTCAACTGATTGGTCCAACCAATTAAAATAGTTGAAACCGTTGGTTTGACCGGTTGAACCAATTCCCTATGTCCAGTTTAACCTTGCTAAGTCACCAAAAAGAGTCTAATTGAGTTATAAACGTGTTAAAACTTTGGGAGAACCTAGGGTGCTACTAAAATCACATTACAAATTCAAAAACTCCCTCCAAAAGGTCTCCAAAATTGGTCTAAGAGTCAATGACAAACTAATTAACAAGTGGACTATTACAAGGTGAAATGAACAATAAAAAATGGATCTTACATACGTACTACATGAAAATGTAAAGTGAAGGGGTCCAAATATGATGAATAACATGTGCTAAAGGCAAAATGGAGGGTGTACGATGTTGAATCAACTTTAAAATTGGATTTTGAGGGAATCAATACTCCTATGGGTCTCAATGGTCCCCGCTCTGAGCTCATATTCCTTGTTAGCACAGGTTATGAGGGTCATATTGGCTCTAAGTTCACTTTTGTGCATAAAGGCATTTTGGTAATTATATAAGGTTGCATAGGGGGTAAGTGAACAAGGTCTCTAGATTAGACTAATTGATTGATTAATACACTTTATTGGGTTAATTAATCAATTATGACCCAATTTGGGCTAAATTAAGTGACCTAAGCCCATGTAGGCTCAAGTCACTTAAGCCCTGTTAGGAACCCTATAAATATCCCCTAGGAGTTAGGGTTTCCATCCCTTTTGGTCTTCCACTATCCAGAAAGAAAGGGAGTCATAGTCTGCACCCTCTCTTTCCCCTTCATTGAAAGTGTGTCAAGATCAACGTTGAGTTATTAAGCAAATAATAATAGGTTTATGAGATTTTTGACAACATCAATTTGATTCTTCAACACTTAGATTTAAGGTTTGGGAAGATTCAAACCCAAAGATTAGCATTTTAACCCTAAAGATCAATTTTTTGAAAAATTGGTATTGCTTCCGTTGCTTAAATCTAAGATGGCAAAAGTTGCCACCAACCTTCATCAACAATGACCCAATCCTTAGGGAATATATGACCACCTTAAGATCTCACCAAAAGGTCAAAGCCACCTTATGACTTCAATACATGCTTAATATCCTCTCAATATTGAGAATCCATGCAGTATATGTAGGGAATCCCAAATCATTTCATTCTTCTCAAGGTTGAATCGGCTTTGAACAACTCATCAATCTTGCAATACACATGACTTAAATCTTTTGTGCAACTCCCAATGCACTGAAGTCATGTACAATGCTAGTGATCATGTAGGCTTGAATGCTCAAATCAAGGTTAATACAAAAAAATGATAATAAGGGGAAAGTTAAGTCTAACTTTGTTACATCATGTATTGCTTTTAAGGGCTCTATCCCAATAGGATTTACACCCAATCTAAAGAGTTACAAAGATATCACAGATTGAGAATAAAAAATAAAATTAAAAAATCATTTATATGTCACTATAGCCAAATGATGAATTATTTGTCATACAACAACTAGTTTGCATACCTTAAATAAGATCTAACACAAGGAAAAACATTAGATTCAATCTAATTCCACTTGTTTGATCTGATGCCTAAGGCTAAAGAGCATGCTAATAAGATCCTAAGAGTAATAAAAGCATAAAAATTAACTTTAACCCCAAAAAGGTGTGTTGGAAACACTATGTAGACCTTCCATTTTATCCTCATAGCACATATTATTAATCATACTTGTTTCCTCCACCTTGTCCCTTCTTGTAGTACGCATGTAGGATGCTCTTGTGCTTAGTTGTTCATTATGCTCCTTGGTGGTTCATCTGACACTCAGTTTTAGCACTCACTCTTACACCACTTTTGGAGACCTTTTAGAGGGAGTTTCTAGATCTATTGCATGACTTTAGTGGCACCTTAGGTTCCCCCAAATATTTAAGTAAGCCCCTTTGATTTTGTTTTATTCATCTTTTTCTATATTTATTTACATTTTTCTTTTATTTTTAGGTTAATTTGTATGTTAGGTGTGGATATTAGAGGCCACACACTTTATTTTTTGTTATTTATTCATGATCTATGGTTGTTCTTCTTCTTTTTTTCCTTTGATTCATATTGATTCTGTGCAACATTGCTTAATCTTTGATTTGTTTTACTATATAGAGGTTTTTAAGACCTTGATTGCTTTAATTTTTTTTTCTTTTGGGTATTTTACCATTTTTCAAGTCCATTATTTACTTATAAGATGAGGATTTGTTAGGTCACTCCTCTTTCATCGAGTCTTTTTAGGGCATCCCCTTTCATTAAGAGTTCTTTTAGGGCACCCCACTCTCATCAAATTTGTTTAGGGCATCCCCCTTCATCAAGAGTTTGTTTAGGACATCCTTCTTCATATTAAGTTTATTCAGGGCATTCTCCTTCATTGATTTTGTTTAGAAGACTTTCTTCTTTGAGTTTGTTAGGACACCCCTCTTTCTTAGGTTTGTTTATAGCATTCTTCCTTCATTGAGTCTATTTAGAGCACCTTTCTTCATATTGAGAGTCTGTTTAGGGCATCCTCCTTCATCGAGTTTGTTCAAAGCCTCCATTTTCATTGAGAGTTTGTTTAGGGTCTCCCTTTCATTGAGAGTACATTTAGGACATCCCTCTTCATCGAGTCTATTTAGGACATCCTCATTTATCAAATTTGTTTAGGATACTTATTCATTAAGTTTGTTTAAGACATCACCCTTTCTTGTTTGTTTAGGCATTCTTCCCTCATTGAAATGGTTTAACGCATTCTTTTTCCTTTAAGTATTATTAGGGCATACCCTCTTCCTTCGAGTTCGGTTAGATCCTCTTTTTCAGTGTGTTGATCACCCTTATCTTAGTCACCCTTTAGTGGTTTGAGTGGGAGTTATGGATCTCGTTCTCCCTTAGGCATTAGAGCCAATAGCCTAGAGTTATTCATTGCATCTTAGTCTTAAGTTTGTTATCATTTCAATTTCTTTTATGACATTCCTTTCTTAGAGTTTCATCTAAGGCATATCCTCTTCTTTCGAGTTCAATTGGATCCTCCTTTTTATCTTAGTCACCCTTTAGTGGTTTAACTTGGAGTTGTAGACCGTAATCTCTCTTAGGCTCACCCTATAACTGGCATTGTTCATTTCATCACAACCTTGAGTTGTTCGTTGAATCATAGCCCTAAGTTGTTCATTGCATCATAGCCCTGAACTGTTCATTACATCACAACCTTGAGTTGTTCATTCCATTAAGGATTTGAGCCTTTCATCATTTTGGTCATTCTTGAGTGATTTGACTTAGAGTTTGCATATCACATTATCCCTTTCTACCAACTTTTGGGCATTCATATCTCACATCCTTGAGTTGTTCATTGCATCACAACCTTAAGCTATTCATCATTTTTAGACAATTATGGACATTTTGGTTAACTCACAGCCATAGATGTATATTTATAGGCCTTTTATGAGAGTTTCACCACCATAGATGGGAAATCTATGGGCCTTTGAGAGTTTTCAACATGATAAATTTGTTATCTATGGGTATTTGATTCAAATTATCACCATTACAGATTTGACATCTATGGGCAGATTCATATTATCACCACCATAGATTTGATATCTATGAGCATTTGATTGAGATATTCACCACCATAGACTTGTTATCTACGGGCATTTGATTCATTATCACCACCATAGATTTCTTATTTATGGGCATTTGATTCAGATTATCACCATCATAGATTTGACATCTATGGATATTTGATTGAGATATTCCCCACGATAGACTTGTTATCTATGGCCATTTGATTCAAATTATCACCACCATAGATTTGGCATCTATGGGCCTTTGATTCAAATTATCACCATCATAGATTTGACATCTATGGATATTTGATTGAGATATTCCCCACGATAGACTTGTTATCTATGGGCATTTGATTCAAATTATCACCACCATATATTTGGCATCTATGGGCCTTTGATTTAAATTATCACCACCATGGATTTTTTATCTATAGGCATTTGAGAGTTATCACCATCATATATTTTCATCTATGGGCATTTGATTTCAATTATCACCACCATAGATTTTCATATATGGGCATTTGAGAGTTATCACCACTATAGATTTTCATCTGTGGGCCTTTGATTCATATCACCACCATGAATTTTTTATCTATGGGCATTTGAGATTATCACCATCATAGATTTTCATCTATGGGCATTTACTTCAAATTATCACCCCCATAGATTGTCATTTATGGGCACTTAAGAGTATCACCATTGTAGATTTCCATCTATGCGTCTTCTAGTGTAGTGTTCAAAGCTATCTTTTTGGTTTAGCATTCAGAGTCATGTATTTTCTTAGTTTTAGTGTTTAGAACTATCTTTTCGATTTGGCTTTCGGAGTCATTCTTTCCTAGTTTTAGTGTTTACTGTATTTCCTTATCCAAAGTACCTCTTTTCATTTGTGTGATTTGTCCTTGAGTTTATCGTGTCATGTGCCAAAACAAAATTTTGGGACCTCTTCTATTCTTTGATATAGTTCACTTTGCTCCATTCATCTCTCACACATCTGCGATCTATTCATCACACTCATGATCTCTATCGAAGAAATGCATATTTGTAGACCCCTCTATTTTGTCCTCTTAGCACATGTCATTTAAAGTCTATCCTCATTCATCCCCTTGTTAGCTCATTGCACACTTAAGGTTCATTTCTAAGTTGTTTTTGAGTCTCCATGGGTAGTCCACTATTACTCATCATCACTATTTTTGGACTCCTTTTGGAGATATATATCTTAAAGGGTTTTAGATATCCTTTAGCGTGATTACTTAATGGCCTCTGTTATTTAGTTTAGGATTTTGCTTGATTATGATTGTTTTTTTTTTTTTTTAGTGCACTTAGATTTATTCCTATTTCTTATTGCTTAGTTCTAGGAATAGGTGAGTTTTGGTGTTTTTTATTTTTTACTTTTTTTTTTGGATTTTTTATTGCACTTGGTTAACATTTTGATTCCTAAATTCATGAATTTTTATTTTTTGTATCTTTCAGACAAGGGATTAGCTTTGTTTGCTTTTATTACATAATTTTGTTTTTCTTAGTTTTTTTTAGTGGCATAGGATTAGTTTTTAATTTATGCTTTGCATGTGCACTGATTGTGGTCCTATTTTCTTGCATGAAATCACCTTTTAATTTTAAGTAGAAAATGATTTGCATGTTTAATTATTGACACATGGTTTCTTTCTTTCTAACATGAGGATACATGAGTCAAGGGACTTTGATCTCTATTTTGGGGTTATTGAGAGGGATCATCATGCATCAAAGCTGGGTATTACATCCAATTCTGACACACATCACAGCATCACGTGGCTTCTATGCATGGGGGTGACTATCATGCACGCATTTGGAGTGAAAACAGGAGAAGCATTCTGGATGGCAGAGGAACGACAGACCAGTAGGTGAGATTGGATTATTTTCCGTTCTATCATCACAAAGCCAATTTTAACCATCATGTGCTCTCGATGAGGAAGACCTTGGATTCATTTAGGGAGCACAATCATAGGCTCTGCAAGCAGTGGCCATGACAGGAGGGTCCCGTGTTTTCTATTGAGGGGATCATCACCATCACGCATCTGTTAGAGTCTTCTGGAAGGCTCTTGAAGAAGCATTTTTCTGTAAGGGGGCGACACCTCTAGCATGACAACATCACACCACGGGAATTTTTTTTGGAATTCTATAGGATTCTAGAGGCTAGATTTTTCCTGTTAGGAGGGCATAACGAACAAGAGGAATCACGCATTTGTGGAGAGTTTTCTGGAGGTCCCCAAAAGAGGGAATTGGAGTTTTTGGGAGAGAAGAAATTGGAGGATGACCATGGGTGTACACAACATCTCACACTCATTTTTTTTTTTTTTTTTTGGGAGCTAAAGGATCCTCTTAGAAAGGATGGGATCATTATTTTCCTGGGGGATGATTTCTATTTTTCGGAAAGACAGGAGTTCACACCAGCATCTCTACATTTTCTGGTTTCTGTATGCATCACACCAGATTCTGCGCTTCAAGCAGCTTCAGAACACCATGGCATCAAGGGCATCACATGGATTCATTGAACAACAGCACCATCAAGCCCTTAGGGATCATCAACACACCATCAGTTTCCCATCCAGAAGTGGCGCATGATCAGATTCCCCTTGATCATCAATAGCTTCTCTACTCCATTGATTTCTCCATCACACAAGTTCCGGCATCAGTATGGTACATAATCAATATCATGTCTGCACCGATATCTCCATTTTTTGCGACTGGAGGTCACACTTGCAGCTCGATTTTCTGGTTCTTATCCGCATCAGATCATCAAGAACTACTTTCACGAAAGAATGGGGATCACCACCAGAGGATTCTTGATCATCATGCACAAAAGGATCTTCATTGACACGCACCATCAGTTTCTTCATTTCGATGTCGCGCACTAGCTCTCCACCATTCTGCATCATCTGATCACCATTATTCTTTAGGATTTTTCATTTTTCTGCAAAGAGACATCATGCCGACATATGGAAACTCTCCATTTTTTGTAGTGTGTATTCCCAGCAGACCAATAAAAAATCATGTTGGGAATTGTGTCAAATTCCTAATTAATGAAGATTTTTTTTTATAAAAAATATTATATAAAATATTTTTAAGTTAATATATTATTGTAATATAAGATTTCTTATAAAATAAGAAAAGTTATTAGAAATATCTCTATAAATATTTTAGATCATAAAAAGAAAAAGTAATGAAACGGAGATAGGCTTGTAGAGGTTATATGAGGTGAATAAAGATATAAAGGAGCTCATGGTAGGGTATGGATGCAAAGAGTAGGAAAACATTAGATGTTTCAAGAATCCAA